>NW_027017954.1:0-600000 GCF_032854445.1 Liolophura sinensis | reverse complement strand
TATTTGCGATAACTGGGTCAGCACGGCTTTCTTCCTTGAAGCCACCGCTAGAGTAGAATGCCTAGATAGACGTCAGTGGTGCTTACATTTATTTCCATTTTGATTCAGAACATATTTCCGTTTGTTTATGAGCATAATTCTAACAACAATCCTGTTGTAATTTTGTAAACATTTAACTGGGGTCAAAATCACCAGCACAATCCCTCCAGAGGCTACAACCTGAACCAGGAATACCCCGGCCGTGCGTCTACAGCTGGCTGTTTATACAGGGTCTCTAGAGTTCCTTGTAAATGATATAGTAGGTCTACTATATCAACAGTTCAAGCAGTGGAAGAAGTATTCTTCCAGTATGTCCAATTTCAGAGAAAACTATATTGATAACTTGGGCCTTCATCGCCAAGTCCACAACTTTTATATGTCATAGGCTACTGCTTAGACTTTAATACGGAAAATACCTGCGATGTTACAGATCTAGAGGTAGTGTGATGTCACCTTGTTCTCGAGAAACGTGCTTAAGCTATATCAAGACAAAGTTTCATTTAAATTTGACTAGATTAAAAAAGAGCTAAAAAAATATGTAATGCCGGTTTAAGACACTTTCAATGATAGCCTTTCAGTGGACATAAACATTAGTGTGGTGCTGTCTTTCACTTTAATTTGGAGGTCATGTATTTGAGGATAATGTATCCCTTTACATTGTACTGAATCCTACACACTTAACTGTCCTGCGTCTGTTACACATGTAGCCAGTGTCACATACTGACTTTACTCTCTGTGATACTGAATCTTACATACCTGCCTATCCATGTGACTTCTTGTGTTTCATCTCTGTTGTACTAAATCCTACACACTTACAAGTTCTGTACATGCTACATATGTAGCCAGCATCACAACTTGGATTTCCTTTCTGTCATACTGAATTCTACACACTTACCTGTCCAACACTTGTTGCGCATGAAGCCAGCATCGCATCTTGGGTTCCCGTCAGTTAGAGGACATTCCCCAGTGACTTTATCACATTTGTCGGCCCAACAATGGCCACATCTGTTTTGACAATGTTCTTTCCATCGACCATCTACACATTCTGCGAAAGTAAATAGAATGACATGTAGCTGTTTTATCCAGACGAAAAGGTTTGAAATATTGCACAATAACAATGACTTATTGACGTTGGGAAGAAGAAAACCAAGCAGGGCTTGAAGTAAATTACTGTCCTGCAAAAAGTAACTGGATTTCAACATGCTACTTCACTTTTGTTGATACATTTAACGTGTTAGAATATAATATAATTATATAATGAAGACGTACAGAATGGAGAGTAAAACCAAAGCAGGGACACTGTGATAGTTGGCAAATTGTCACACGAGGTCACACGTAACTAATGAAATACGGCGTCATGTCAATTTACCCTAGTCAGGGCTTTTATTGTGACAGTTCATGTAAATGAATAAATAGTAGCAATTTATACACCCTCTAACATCATCGCTTAAACAAAATTAGTACAAGTCTGTGAGATGTCCGTCTGTTACAATGTGTATTACTCAACTTTGTCAAGAGGTCAGCTTTCAAAGACGCCAAATCAAGACAAATAAAACTAGTGACATCTACTTGAAAAAAACAAAAACAAATGAAGATGACAAACAAATCCCGTGGAGATTTCTCAAATAAACCATGAGATACTCCTCATCCACAAGTGTTGTCGGCAATTCCTGTTAACGTTTGCTTTGAATAGCTCGCTTTGTTATTCGATTTCAACCTTCAGTTGATACTTGTGGACATTGTTTTACATGAACAAGCAAACCCTTCCTGATGGGCTTACATTACATACTTAAATATCAGTTTTCAACTTCCAGTCGTCAAATTGCTGTCCTTCCCAAGGATACGTTGATTTATTCATCTGATCTGTGTTTCACACTGTACTCAAGAATACTTTACTTATACGACGGGGGCCAGCGTTATAGCGTGAGGTAACCGGGCAGAGCCGAGGGGAAACCCACGATCATCCGAGGGTCTGAGGTATACATGTACATGACTCCAGACAGTTCAATTGTTTGGTCATCAATTATCAACTCCCACTTTCAGCAGACTCCAAATTGTGAATTGCTTTTGAAGAATGTTGTATGTTACTGTTCGCCGCCTTCTGATATTTAATCAGGCATGGGTTAAAAGAAGTAATGTCAGAGTCCACTGGCGTTTGACCGAGTGGTTTTGCCCCCTCAGTCCCCTCGGGAAAACTTTTACTGGTAAAATTTTTCAAGAATTTAAGTACAGTGTGTCTCTGTGGACGAAGATTACCAGGCCTCGTGCGATCAGTGCTGTCATATACGTGTATATACACATACAGTGCTGGGTGGCCAACCATTAACGTGTATAAAACAAATGGGAAATAAATAGGGGAGTGTGGCCACATGGCTTTCATAAATATTTGAATTGTACAATAGCGGAAATAGCTCGTACTTTTCACAAGGGCTTATTGAACACAAACCGACACGAGAGGATGCAGATATTATGCACTGTTGACCGTATTAAATAGGAGACACTAAAATGTATCCAAACCCATTCGCGCTGAATAGCCGTCATCAGTGTGCTTGTTTGGCTTGCCTGCAAGGTGCGGTAGCAAGCTATACAAACCTGACTGTCGGTGTACGAGTTAGGTGCCCATCACGTTCAGCAAGTGTATATACCAGAAGAATACCCGACAATAAAGCGGTAGATATGGCAGTTTACATTATACACTTTATATATAATTTAATTTGATATAAAAATTAGCGAAAGTGGTATTATACTGGATTTAACGAACGCAAACTGAGAAGTGATTGGCTGTTGGTCAGTGAGGCCTTCTGTTTGAATCAAGCTGTCGCTGTTTAAAAGGTGGATTTAAGTGTACAGATTTGTCTGGTACGTAGCAAAGTTAGGTGACTGACTCCAAACTCCAATCACATCTGCACCCACCAAGTTGACAGTAGTCATACAACAAAATACTCTTCGGCACTCTTGGTTAAACCCCAATCAAATGTATAAAATTCGAAGTGATTTTATACAAATAAATATGTTGTAAAACTTTTAAGATAAAAATTTACCAATTAGGTATTGGTGATCAATGGAATTTCTTCTCTCTTGCAAGATAGAACATAACTTCATCTGACAGTTTTCCAGATTGGTCATCACTTTCGTGTATTACCACATTTATCTCTCTACTCTTAGTCAGCATAAGTCTATTATCTATGTTAAAGTCACTTTACCTGTACATCGTGTCCCTGTGATGTCACATTTGGAACATGCTGTCGTTGTATTACACTGTCGTCCACACATTTCACCATACCATCCAGCGGAACACACTGTCAGGAGTATAATTAATTTGAAACGTTTATCCTAGTTGCCACAAATCGTCATTGGTTGAGACTAAATTTCTAACAAACTCATCCTTCCTTCTAAACATTTCAGCTATATGTATTGTCTATACATATTTAACCCCAGATAACACCAATAACGCCTGTGTGTAGTACAATGGGTTGATACACATAGTTTTCTGTTTCATACTTAATATAGTTTTCTGTTCCCCCACGTAGAGATTTGACGGATTTTGAAGCCCTTATAAAGAAACTACCTCGGTGTAACGGTCTTGTCTCACCTAACTGTGTACAGCTGTGCCATATTCAGTTACATGCTGACAGGCTGTTATCACAGATACGTCAATGTACCGTAGCTAAGCACTTCACGAGACAAACCTGGCCCTGGTCATACCAAAGACTTTAAAAATGATACTTGTTGCTGCCTCTCTTGGCGCTCAGCACTGAGAGGTTAGAGCAAAGAAATATTACTGGTCTGTCCGGTGTCAGTATATTGTGATTTGGTGAGGGTGTCATGTGTGTTGTCTTCGGCATGGTACTTCAGTGGCGGCAGCACTGTTGCAGCATGGACCATAACAAAACACAGTACGAGTATATATACACGCACACCTAATGATTCCTTGTCGTAAATATGACTGAAAAATTGTTAAGAACGACTTAAAACCCCAAGTATACATAGATACAAACACTTCACAAAAATGACGTGGACTCCTGACAGCGGACTGGAGCATTTCCACTTCATCACGTGATAAACGTTGCTATCGACAAGCAGATTATACAAATAAATGTATAACCATGAATGGAAATGACACGCGCCCTGGGTATGCAGTGAGCGATGATTAAATTAAGGAACTATTTAAAGGCAATTATACCCTTCGCAACGTATACGAACATAAGAAACAGAAAATTATGCAAATTAAGACATGATCCATAAACGTACCGTAGATGAGAACTTCACAAAGTGTTAGTGGTACACCTGGCCGTGACGTTATCCTGACGGTGTCTCCTGACACCGGACCTCCCGTACAGTGTCCGGTTACGATGGGCCCGGGGGTCGTGGTATTGGGTGTGGTGTCTTTATAACAGGTTTTGTAATCATGGGAGTTGTTTCCCACATACAAAGTGAAGCCGCTGAGTCGATATCCAACTGTAAAGAACATAAAGCTATAGATTCATGTGTTGTGATAAAAGGAATTCCTCTAATTACTCTGCTCAACTGAATTCTCGTAACACAACAAAATTTTTGTAAGAAAGAAAACATTCTTTGGTGAAACCTCAAGGATAGTCACGGATAAGTTTCGAAGAGACGACAACTATCATTATGGGCTGCATACCTCTATTGCATAACGCAATATCATTCTGCTCTTTATATATATATATATTTATTGATTTATCTAATTTTTGCGTTAGCCTATGCTCAGGAATTGTATGATGGAGATCAGGTCATGGGTGGAGGAAAACCGATTGCCCGGGAGAAACCACCGACCTTTGGCAAATTGGTGACTAGCATATTAGACAAGTGATCTTCAACTAACGTTAAATTGTGGACACGAACTGCCAGAACAGAGGAATGTACAAATTGTCTGCCCAAGGCCAGGTTTGAATCCTCACCTACATTTACATTGTAAGTGTTAGACACCTCATTCATTTATATGACACCGATAATGTCTATGGGTTCGAACACAAGGCCAACGTATAGAAACTGACAGTCATACCGTGGCAGTGTCTCATTATAACTTTAAATTGAGTTACATTTATCCAATTATTTTTACAGTATTGGCTCGTTTTTTTTTCCGTAGAGAAAATAGAATATTACTGAAGCGAAAAACGTATTTAACAGAAATTTCTACTCTGCAGAGGTAACTTTTTTATTTTTTTTTTGCGATATAGAGTGTTGCACCAATCCCATTATTAAAAGCTTTGAAAACAACGTAAAGCAGAAGAAAGACAAAATGCCTATCATTGTGTAAATAAACAGGGAAATCAAAGAAACAGAAAATGATCAGACCAAACATGGTTACTTACAGCCTTCTTCTCTGTTGTATATGGTGAAGTTGTTAATCCAGTACACAGCGTTCAGTGTTACTCTCCAGGAAGCTGGACTTTGTTCCGTCATTGTGTGCGTACAAGGTGTATCCGCGTAAAAATGTCCCAGTATACCGTCAACAGCCAGCTCAGATTTTAGTTCGGAGTACCGGTAGTCTGACGATTGGTGTGTTGGTTTTCCCAGAGCGACATTTCCTATAAGCATGAAGCTATTCATGACAATGTTGTCGTGGATGAGGATTTATACAGCTGTCAAACTAGTAAACAAAGTTGGTTGCCGTCGTAAAAATGAAATAAAACACCACTGAAATAAATAAATACGTTGTTATTTATATGAAAGATGGAATGTTCTTAATCATGGTTCCTTTTCTGATAGTTCTTTCGAATAAAAACCATAAAGCTTTCCGGCAGGCATACACTACATGAAGCCAACACTGGTGTACAGTGCACCTTCACTGAGATGAGGCAGGAGTAGAATGTACCTTCGCTGATGAGTGTTTGCTGGTGACCGTTTATAATACTGCCAAACAATGCAGTTAAAGCCTATTGACTACTTACGCCTTTGACACGTGGGTCCGTCCCAACCTGCAGCGCAGTTCCCTCCACAACCATTCTGAGGGTCACAGGTCACACTAGTATTACAGTGACAGTCGTATTTACAGTCTGGTCCGTATGTACTGCCGGGACACACAGCTGAAACTATAACACACATGGTGCAATTACAAGGAGCGTAAGTCACACTGTCCTAATTACACTGTTATTTGGCCGGGTAACACGCGGGTCACAATGACAGACATACCCACAGCCTAAAGTACGATGTTACTACATGAATTTGGCGATAATTCACATTGTCTCGAACACAGGATAATAGTTTTTATTAGCCCTTGTATTTATACTTCTCGCCCATCTGTGTTTCGTACTCCTCACAAGCAGACTCAGTCTGTGTTGCAATAATAAGTTTACCAACGCTGATATTTTTACAAGGACAGTAAGTAAAAGTCCGAAGACTGACAGGCAAAAGGACTCACATCCTATATTCGTTCAACTGCTTATTAACCCTTTTTTTCAGATTCTGAGAAACGTTGATGTGCTCTTGCAAAACGAACACAGTCCTTGGAGGTAAATGTGTAAAACTGAAGGCTGGCATTGCCCACGATGCTGCTTGGTTCAGATTGCTTGATTTGGTTAACAATGCGTAAAATTGTAATTTATTTATTTATTTGTTTCATTGGTGTTTACACCGCACTCAAAACTATTTCACTTATGCGACGGCAGGCGGTATGGTGGAATCTGTGGAAAACCCACGACTATCCACCTGTTGCTGCCAGTCCTTCAACGTACGACTGGAAATAGGAAATTAGTACTGTTGTAAAACACATCCGATGGGCAGGTTCAAACCCTTATCTTACTCATTTAATTCAATTATATCATGATATGTTTTCTCTGGGACATGGAAAATTGCAAATTATTATTGTTTACCCTTAACTGGTCGAGAGTTGCTCAAAATGAAAACAGGACAGACGGAACAGTTCTCGTTAATAAATAATCCACCAATAAAACGTTGAAGTTTTGCAGGTCTTGAATACAAAAGAAATTATTGTAAGGGTTCAGGTAAGTCTTTTAACAACAACAAACTCTCAAATGTAGTAACAAAATGGTTTAAGCAGAACTGGGTATAAAAATGCAGTGCGTGATGTTAAATGCAATGTGAGGAAGATCACTGAGCACAATTACTTGATGTGCTGTGTCGTCACATGTCATAGACATTTACATATGAACAATACCAAGAAACCAAGAATTGGGACTAAGTTTACCAACAGAACCCTGGTTTGTGCCATACAAAGGACATCAGCATGGAAAGTAAAACTAGATTGT
The DNA here is from genome assembly GCF_032854445.1 of Liolophura sinensis. Lineage (NCBI taxonomy): Eukaryota > Metazoa > Mollusca > Polyplacophora > Chitonida > Chitonidae > Liolophura > Liolophura sinensis. The sequence goes on along the minus strand of NW_027017954.1, from coordinate 592,729 downwards.
TATCAAAATTATCATCGTAGTCACCAAACTCAGTTAAACATACAAGACTCAAACTCAATTAAATACAACAGATTATAACGTAGAGAGTGAAACCAGAGCACCGATGACATTGTGATAGTTGGCAATTGGCCTCATGTAAGCGGTGAAATACGGTCTGTTTTCAGAAGACTCAGCTGTTATCTTTTCTCTATTCTTTATTGTACATGCTCATTTCGGTGGACATTTACTTGAAAATGTCGGAAAACATATATATTTCTGAAAGAATAATGCAGTGTTCTGCTGACATTCAAGCTAAGGGTATTTGCGCAATGAACCGAAGTGGACACGGTGTTAACGCACTAACCGTATATCCGCTTTCTGGTGTTCAAAACAGTATTCCTCTCTAAACAAAACTCCTGTTCCCATCCCTAAGGTTTCACTTCTAAACATACATGCAAGTCATGTAATTTAATATATTTTCTTATATAATTTTACAGCGATTATAATACTCCGACTGAAGGTAAATATGAACAGAACATTCAGTACGTACATCATAGTTACAGATGCAACAATTGCGAGTCCAGCCTAATACGAATGGGTACCAAATAGCCGTAAGCGGTGTAAGGTGCCCATTTAGTTAACAGGGTACTGGACTATCTACAGCTTATTTCAGATATACGCCTCTTCACAGTTCAAGTGGCGCGATTGTATATACAGTAAAAACCTTCATATTGCAGGATATCAAAAAATCAAATCCACCAATCCGATTGCTGTGGGTTCAAGTCCAGCTCATGCTGGCTTCCTCTCCGACCGTACTTCGGAAGGTCTGTCGTCAACCTGCGGATTGTATGGGTATTTCCTAGGGAAAATAGTCGAATAAGTGAAATATTCTTGAGTACAGCGTAAAATCAAATAAATGAAAAATTCAAATAAATGAAAAATCAAATCAATCCAATATGTTTAGTAAGTTCCACACTGACTTAAAATTAGACCACAGGATCTCATTTAAGACCATGTTAAATGTGTGTCATTTAACTTTGTTACAATGTTTAAGGCATCACTCAGCTAATGGCGAGAATGTTGCATTTGCCCTTATGTAATACGAGAGTGTTTTTAGAAGATTTTGAATACTTTTAAATAGTGCCCTGGTGCGTAAAAAAAGAGGAACTATCAACCGGTCCTAACAGAAATGGCAGTTAGCAGCGAGACAGTCCCAGGACACCCCACCTTGGGACGAATTAAGGACGAATGAAAAACCATTGTTGATAGAGCGGATTATAAACGATACACATTGTTGACCACCTAATAGTCGCTCATAGCAGGGATCGCTAGGTACTGGGACCAGGTGTCTTTGCGTATCGGCTACTTTGTAATTCGCCTAACTAAACTCGATTTGGCGAAATGCAAATACCAGGTATCAGTCAAATTAACACAAGAGTTACACATATGACACACATGTGCTATTTAGCAGAACACAATTAGGAGAACCCAATTAGCAGAACACAATTAGCGGAACACAGTTATGAAAGGTATGTTTATTATTTACAAGTTTATTTACAAGTCACATAAAGCGTAAAGAATAGAACAAGTTTTCGATAAATTATTCTTATATATGTATACAGTGACGAATTATAAGGCTTTATTCAAGTAGCATCTGCAAACTGGATGGGCGTTTTCAGTTCACTGGTCAGAGCTCTTTTCAAAGAGGATCATCAATATTTCGATACTTTCTCTTTTACAAGGGAGGAAGGGCGCCACTCTCGAGCTGTAGTATTCTTATCTCGTTTAAAGCCTGTTCTTTTCTCAGAGTCAGTGTAGTCTTAAAGACGTTTGGATGGGCCTTCATCACCACCGTTCAGTTTTCTGTGCCATCCCTCCAAATGATATGTTTTGCAAGGTCCATCGTTTCTGTGTTGATTCCTGACAGGGGGGTGAAAGTGGCCTTCAAATCAAGTTTGAGTGACGCAATCGGCCAGGTTTAATGCTGCTTTAGTGACATTTGCTTCTGCCATAGTCTAAATCCAAACATCGTCCAGCCCTCCACAAAAACATGTAAGGTGTAGATCTGTTAAGTAACGCACGGTGGTGCGAATGTCCCATCCCCCAGTTAGGCCAGTTCAAAATTAGGCGAGACGGGAATAAACCTGGACCCCCTATATACAACCTGTTTTAATTTGCTGTTTAGCGCCGTTTGATTTTAAATGGTATGGGAATCCACACAGTAAACACACAAGGTTTACATAAACCAAACTCTAAACAAAAGATGGAAAAATAAACAACTCACCGTGTAATTAAGTAGTCAAGAAGATTTTGTAACAATCACATCAAATTTTACAAAAACGTATTCGACAGCACTATATACATACGTGTACAATTAGGACACACTTTGAGTTCTTTTGAGTAGCGGTAGCGATTACTGTGGGTTGGGGTAACGGTTACTGCAGGTTGGGGAAACGATCACCGCGGGTTGGGGTAACAATTATTACGTAATGTGATAACGATTATTAGTAGTTGGGGTAGCTATTACTGTGGGTTGTAATAACGATTACGGTGAGTTTGGGTAACTATTACTGTAGGTTGTGATTGCGATTATTTCAGGTTGGGTAACTATTGCTGTGGGTTGGGTTAACAATTACTGTGATAACGATTATTGGGAGTTGGGGTAACTATTACTGTGGGCTGTAATAACGATTACGGTGGGTAGGGTAACTTTTCCCACGGGTTGTGATAATGATTACTGCTGGTTGGGTAACTATTACTATGGGTTGGGGTAACTATTACTGTGGTTTCGGTAACTATTACTGTGGGTTGGGTTAACGATTACGGTGGGTTGGGGTAACTATTACTGTGGGTTGGGTAGCTATTACCGTGGGCTGGGTAACTATTACTGTGGGTTGGGTAACTATTACTGTGGGTTTGGTAACGATTATTGCGGTTGTGATAACGACCATTACGGGTTAGGTAACTGTTACTTTGGTTGAGGGTAACGATTATTGCGAGTGGAGTAACGATTGCCGTGGGTTGTGATGGCGATTATTGTGGGTTGGGTAACTATTACTGTTGGTTGGGGTAACGATTATTGCGGGCTGTGATAACGGTTACGTTCAGAATATAACTGTTTAAAATCTCGACAATTTCACATGCACAATCAAGAAAATGATGACTGCCACTCCTTTGGATGTTACCAGCTCAATTTATATTTTGTATATCTGTTTTTCTTTACATATTTCATTTGGGGCTGCTGTTTTACGCTGCTGTATGGTAAGGGATCAGAGGTTTGTCCTATAATCAGTCTTGAAGTTATTGTCTTACACCACTGACAACAACAATTTCCACGATACAACCTCTGTTACGCGCAATATATTATCTGCATTTCGGCTATGGCGATCAAGGAGGATCAAGGAAGTATCAAGCTCAAAGCCCCAACGTCAGTGATCAATATACAATTTTTCCGGTCGATCAGTTTTACATATTTTTATGTTTTAGTGCTAATGTGGATGTCTTATAACTTTCATTGTTATTAAGGTTGTTTCAGAAAATCGACTGAAGTTTCCTAATATAAAAATAATATTTACAGAACCGTAATAAAAAATCGGCATGGACAAAGTGGATTCCGCATTGATGTTAATTGCTTTTTATTAGACGTCAGTGGTCTAGAAATACTCAAAATATTGTGTTGTCATCACATTTAACATACAATCACATTAAAACAATGCAAAGGAATCATGCCTCGGGGATGTTTAGTCCATCAGCAGAATCCTGGTTTATGCAGGAATTCAATGTAATTAAAAACGTATAACATAGAGAGGAAAACCAGAGCAGCGACGACTATGTGATAGACGTACAGCACAGAGAGTAAAACCAAAGCAGTGACGACTATGTGATAGACGTACAGCATGGAGAGTAAAACCAGAGCAGCGACGACAGTGTGATAGACGTACAGCATAGAGAATAAAACCAGAGCAGTCTTTTGTTGACCGATTAGGCCAACTTGGGACACTTCTGAGGTTAAAAATGTAAGGAACGGGAAATTGCAGTACTAAATAGTAGCAACGATCGTTGTTTACACCTAAGCCATGTCACGCTAGGTTTAGATGTGATCCACGCTTAGTTGAGCCTCTCTAAAGCTTTATGACACTGTGTGCGACAAATGGATAGTAGTTCGTTAGCAGACCTTATCTTCAATGGATTATGTTACAATAACCACATGTATAGGGTGGATCTGTGTATTTCTTTCGTACGTAAACCCACTCTGTAAACATACCAGTTAGTTATTGTGTATGTTTGATAGTGATATATCACGCGGGGGAAAAGACACAATATTACAGAACAGCTGTAGTAGACATTTATACTTCATCTTCTGTGTACATTATGAATGGTTTGTATGTCGGTGTACATTTGTCAAATGAACAAATAACTTGGTCTATCTAGAGGCCTTTCAATCGTCCAGTCAATCGCCTAACTCTTTTCATTCCAGCAATGGGAGAACTACCTGTCCTTTGCAAACAACCAGATATTACCACGGTTTATATGGAATGCCCGACCTTGTATCTAGGGCAAGTTAAGATTTGCGCCGAAGATGTACACTCATACACTGACTGAGACGTATTGTTAGCCCGTAAAGAACTGAATGCTGCAAATATCCACTTTGCACAGCATGGTGAGAGATATGGTTCTGAGGGAATGTCAGCAACAGTTACAGTAGTGCTGTGTAAACTTAGCACTCACACTGAGCCCCCCCCCCCCCCACTCCCTCCCATACACACACAGTCAGTTGAGTATAAGTCAGTTGGCTCTTTACCTAGATAATGGATATCCCTGGACAAATTTATACGTGGAAATCACACTGATTTCATTTATTTATTTGATCGGTGTTTTACGCCGTACTCAAGAATACTTCACTTATACGATGGCGAACAACAATATATCAGCAGGAAACCCGGTAGAGCCCGATGGAAACCAACGACCAATCGCAGGTTTCTAAGAAACGTTTCCACGTACGACCGTAGAAAAGGGCTCATTAGTGACAGGCTCTTGGGTCCTTCCATTGCGCTGGCCCACTACGCACCTCCGCCGCGGAAACCCCAAAATCATACCAAAGGAGTGTCATGTGTATTGTCGCCTATGTTGTCTCCTTTTGTATTGTGTTCTTTTTGGTTATCCTTTTTTAAAATAATGTCTTCTGTTTTGCCCTGAATAAACGTCACAAATTATTGCAAAAACTAGTGCGTCAAGGGTATTCCATCAAACCCCTCACTTCAGGTTTCTTAAGTTTTGCAAAGAGTATAATTCTCTTGTAAGTATTAAAATATGGACAGAGCGTCCGGCGTATCTGGCGCTCTGCTTCATGATTGTGTCTAATTCCGCTTAATCTGGGGCTAGGGGCAATATGTTCATCGTGTTGAATTAAATCGCCAATTTGGATATATGAACAGTTGCAATAAAAGTGCACCTGAGATACATATCTTTTACTGACAACTGATTTCTAGCATGGTACACGACTTGAACACTGATTTCACTCAGTCGCCTACGACATACCTTGCGCCTTTCTAACATCAATGAAAATTGTTGACTGTTTCTCTTTGCATGATTGCGCCCTATTTCCTATTACATTGCGTACTTTATACAATTTTTTAGTTCTTAGGTTGTGTGTGGTACACATCGTGACCTGGAAAAACTTTATTGTTTGACGGGTGGTATACGAGTGCCGGTTTTGACGGACGGATTCTAAACAATCCCAATCAAAACATATATACTTTGTGAAAGAGTACTTTTGGCACCTAGTAAAGACAACCATGTGGTGGTGTGGGAGTAGAGGGTTAGTGGCGGCCGGCTGCATCATCGCCAAGAATAACACGTGCATTAACCTGTTGTCAAGAATACCCAATACCTATTGTAACTAATGACAACCTAACATCGATGAGACAATCCCCGAGCACAAAGTATCGCCGCCATTGACGTCCATAATGTTCTTATCGAACGATAACAATGAACTAAAAGAAACTAAGAATGTTTCTACACAGAGACGCAAAGAGAACAGGTAGTAAGGCTTTAAACATCCCAAAATTTATAGAAAAACTTCTTTAAATCTCCCAGTGCGGGATGATATGCTGTAAAAGAAATTAACAAAATATTATTTTCTCACTCACAATGCTACTTATATATCGTCAGCCAATGGCTAAATGGCTTGCCACCTTTCAGTACTCCAAAACAGATGCATGGCATCTTGCCACTGATGGAACCATCCCGAATACCAGCATAGCTATCACGTACTACCACATAACCATACTCGTGTTATCTTGCTAGCTAAATTCAAGAAAAACTGGAAAACAAGACGCTATGTATCGTGCCAAATGTTTATGGTATGTCGGACTGGGAGATACTTGTGCTTAACGGAGCGAATCTAAACTTCTTTCTGATAAGCAAAGTTATTTAAGTAACACAGGCACTGGGATTCTTGAACCCATTTGTTATTTCCCCCACTATCTCCCACCCCGCCCCCTCCCACCGTAATGCTGACAACCATTGCAAAAGTGAAATATTCTTGAGTTCGGCGAAAAACAACAACCAAAAAAATAAATAAATTTCTTTTGTTGAATGGCGTAAAAAATTTGCATGTCCCTTTCGCTGATGGGTAAGTTCCGCTGCGTTAGTTAACCATTAATGTTATAAACCAATTAGTTACCATACGACAGGCTGAAGTAACATTTTCTTCAGTATGGAGACAACGTGTGTGTTGCTACCAGAAAAGTTTCTAAGTAACACATACTGAATAACTGACATGTCTTAATCTTACAGGCATTCAGGTTTTGTGTCGTATGCCTAGTTGTATAGGGTACAGACGAGGTAAGGTAACGCAACAGCTTGACACTGGTCTCCACGGGTCACCAAGTTTTCTGTACTAGCAGTAGCCTATCTCAAATGCAACAAATATGGCGTGCAAAGAAAGACTTGAAAGAAATCATTGTATCAGTTGAAAGATGATGGGTGTTTCTACTTACCTTCTGATCACATATCTATAAACAGATATGATCCTATTACAAAAACACATACAGTACAGCATTCACAAACACAGTGTACGTAAGTTACTTACCGGTGTGTTACTTTGCGCTTGGCGATGATTCACATTGTCTCGAACACACGATAATTCTTTAATTAGCTCTCATATTTATGTTTATACATAAATTTTGGTATTTTACGCTGATCGATTTAAGACCATTGGTTAGAGGTCGGTCAGTCGGGCAGTCTTGAAGTTAAAGCCTTGTAGCAACAATTTACACCAAGATCCAATTTGTTATGCACAATCTACCAATTATCTACCGGCTTTCAGGATCAAGGAGGATTAAGGATGTATCAAGCTCCACACCGCAACGTCAGCGATTAATATATTTTTCCCAGTCGACCAGTCTTACATGTCTTTCTGTGTTAGTTCTGTCCTGAATGTCTTCTAAAATTCATTGTTAATTAGGTTAAGATACTCAACAACGACGCATAATTCAAGTTTCTTAATCCGAGAATACATTCTTAGAATCGTAATAAGAAATCGGCATGAATAAAGCGGATTTTGCAAATAAATTCAAAGCATCAGTAAAGTGATGCTCTTGTTAATTAAGAAAGAAGAAATCTGTTCTCCGTACATAAACCCAAATTGTAGACATACCAGTTAAAGAGTGTGTATGATTGACAGTGAAGAAGTATATTGTTTCATATTTAGATCACAGTGTAATATACCATCGGCCAAAACTCCAGAATTGTGTCTACTGCCACAGTGATGGTTGATATATCACGCGGGGAAAAAGTCACAATATTACAGAAGGTTTTTGGAATGCTTTAGTATACTTATACTCCCTCTTCTGTACATTATAACTAGTTTATATATCGGTGTACATTTGTAAAATGAGGAAATAATGAGGTTAGAGATCATCCGGTCAATCGCCTAACTCTTTTCATTCCTACGTTGGGAGAACTACATAGTCTTTACAAAAAACTAGATGATATTACCACAGCTCATACGGAATGCCCGACCTTTTATCTAGGGCAAAATAAGATTACCTCCGAAAAGAAATAGGGCGTAATCTGTACACTCTGTCAAACCCACACACTGGGTAGGACATTTGGAAGACGACAAGTAAATAGCTTCAACTGCAGTCTGTCCATAAAGTGCTACAATGTGAACTGGATGCTGTAAATATCCACTCTGCATAGCACTGGGTTATACATCGCGGATGACATAATATTCGATGTAATCAGCCTAGCCTTCCATCCTTTTATGTGAGAGTGATCATCCTCACACCACTATAAATACCCCGGAGTTATCTGACTACAAAATATGTTGTGTTTTCTGATGCCTTCTCAATGCGCAGAAGACTAGTCAAGAATAGATACTAAACTCAGTCTCATCATATTATGCCCGCCATCAACATTTGCTACATTTAAGTATTCGCCATTTGTTTTGAGTATATCTTTCTCCAGTCCAACAATAAACCTGATTTATCTGCCCCTCGTGGAATATCTATTGTCTACCCAAGTCGTGGAAATGGCACTTTCTGCAACACGGCAAAGTTATAATAATTTCACGCTGCACGTTTTAAAATACTTATCTTATTAACAACTCAAATATGATGTGGTTTCCTTAATCTCTGCCTTTCAACAGCAAACAATTTACAACATGGAGAGAGAAATTGTTCTGAGGGAATGTCAACAACAGTTACACTAGTGCTGTGTAAATTTAGCACTTAGACATCCTCCCCACCCCCCCCCCCCCCCCCACCACACACACACACACATACACAGTCAATCAAACCCTTGCCCAGATAACGTATGTTCTTGGACATGTGTATACGTGGAAATGACACTGATTTATTGGACTGATTTATTTGATCGATGTTTTACAAGTTGCTGAGAGACCTTCCCACGTACGGTCCCAGAAAAGAACCGCACTGGTGAGAGGCTCTTTGGTTATTGCACCGCGCTGGCCTGCAATCCACCTGGTATATGAATGTCTCTTTCGAATCATAGATTCTAAACAATTCCAGTCAAAACGTATATGCCTTATGAATAAATACTTTTGGCACATAGTAAAGACAAGCTTTTCGGGTTTAAAACAGGAAGTGCCCGTTTTAAGATCATATAAAAAACTTTATTTTATGTTTGCTTTCTCTTACCAAAATTTTGATAGGGCATGAGGTTCCATAGTCTGGGCAAGAGAAGGGCTGAAGTGACATATATAACGGTTGGGCAGTAGAGGGATAGCGGCGGCCGGCTACATCATCGCCAAACCTGTCGATAATATCCAATGCGTAATGTAACTAATGACAACCTAACATCGATGAGAAGATCCCTGAGCACAAAGTATTGCTGTCACTGACGTCCATAATTCCTTACTGAATGATAATAATGAACTAAAACTAACTGAAAATGTTTCTATACGAAGACGCAAAGAGAATACGTAACACGGCTTTTTTAAACATTCTAAAATTTAAAGAAAAGCTTAGATTTTATCTCCGAGTGCGAGATGGTTTGCCGTAAGAGAAATAACCAAAACATTGTTTTCTCATTTCAAAAATCAGCATCTGAGCTCGGAATTTATCTCACACTATATTATAGGTATTTCGCAGTCCAACTTATATATCGTCTTGCTTCCAATCAGCACTCACAAACACATACATGGCAGCTTGCCATTGATGGAACCATCCCGGAACCCGACATAGCTATAACGTACTACCACATAATCATACTCGTGTTGTCTTTCTACCAATATTCAAGAAAAATGGAAAAAGAAACGCTAACTACCGTGTCAGTTGTCTTTGGTATGTCGGATGGCGAGATACTTGAAGTGAATCCAAACCACTTCTCGATAACTGTAAGTTAGACTGGCACTGAGATTCTGGAATGCATTTTTCGTCCCTCGACTGTCTCCGCCCCTTCCCCCTCCCACCGTAATGCTGGCCGCCGTTTTATCAGTGAAATATTCTTGACTACGACATAAAACACCAATCAAATAAATAAATCAAATTCTTTTGTGAAATGGCTTAACAACTGCCCATGTCCCTTTTACTGAAATGTTGGTGTTGTAAACCAATTGGTAATCATACAACAGGCTGTAGTAACGTTTTCTTCAGTATGGAGACAACGTGTGTGTGACTTGATGCGCATTAAGTATATCCATCAGACAGACATACGTACATTGCATTATTTGCTGTAACATACTAACAGAAACAACGAAACAAGAGAATGGGTACATACCAGATGAGATATCACTGATGAGCACATACACGATGGTACATGTGGTCAAGAACATTATTGGTACCAAAGAGTTTCACAGTAACACCTACTAAGCATCTGACAAGTCTTAGGCGTCCAGGTATTTAAGGTCTGTGTGAAGTCGTTTGCCTAGTTATATAGGGTACAGACGAGGTGAGCTAACGCGACAGACTGACACTGGTCCACGGGTCACCAGTGTTTTTCCTGTACTAGCAGTAGTCTATCCTTACAAACGGAACGATGACAAGAAGTACCAAAAATATGGCGTACAAAGAATGACTTGAATGAAATTATTGTGTCAGCAGAAGGGTGATGGTGTGTGTGTTTCTACTTACCTCGCCATTCACTGCGTCGTTCTACATGATCACCATTATACTATAGACTTACAGCATAGTCCAACGAGGACGAAGACTGCGTGAATATAGTTTCCAGTGATTTCCAACATATGAGAGCTCTAAAAACATCACTGCTAAATTTATAATACGGTTTTTTGAGCGTGGTAATAGTTAAAGTATACATGAAATGTGTTCCCATTTCTATCTGACTTCTAATAACTAATGATGTACTGTAAGAAGAAATAGAGTACAACATTCACAAACACAATGGTGTTTTACACTGTGCTTTCTTTTACCTTTATATTTTACCGCTGTTGAATGAGTGAACTGTTATTTTGAGCGATGAATGAAATAAATCTGCGATTGCGGGTTCTATAAGTAGCGGGGACAGCGAATGAACTTGAAAAATGTGATCTCCTTAAAGTAACACGCGGTTACGCCCAAATGGAAAATAATTCTAATGCTCGATATAAAAGGGAAGTAAAAATGTTAACACGTGCACTGTAGCCATGTTTCAATTCAATAACAAACGAATTATTTATACTTTATGTACACTGGTCGGATATCTCATAATTTTGGAGACTTAAAATGTGTTTGTATAATTTCTCGCTTGGGTAGCTATGCGTAGAACCAATACTGTGAAGGGAATGAGTGACATTTCACATGTACTGCTCTATGTAGAGATACTATATTCAAGTGTAGCGCTAGAAAAACACAGAAGTTGAATTAAAAACACACGGTCATCCGCAGATTGTTGGCAATGGATAGAGAGAGGTTAAGGCTATTGCGATTTAATCACCAGGACACACAAAGCTGGAGTTCACAAATTGACTTGGACATTGGATTTGTACATTCCGCCCCCCGTCGTTGACAATGAGGCTTTCGTGGTAATAAGTGATGCGGTAGACGACTGTTGTACGGCTGGTTGTAAAGCCTGAAGTTCTTTGTGGACCGCTTGCCTTCCATCAATATGGTGTGCATATCTGTACGTTGCACATAGAAAATTTCTTCAGTAACTTACTACAGGTTAACGGTTTTCCGCATGCACATCGAATTTCTCTACCAGCAAAAGTAAACGCCATCGTATAAGTGAAAACCTCTGGAATATGGCGTTAAGCAATAAACAAATCAATGAATGTATAATTGTGCCACCCACATCTGCTCATCCGCTCATAATTCATCGGAATTATCCAACTGTCATTTACGCCAGCCAAGGCGAAACGCCAGATAAGCGCCTGGGGCCTGAAACTTCGAGAATTGGGACCTCGTCGACTGATGTAGACCTCTGAAGAGTTTGGGGTGCCATGAAAACAACTATTTTCCAGGCAACAGAAGGTGAAAAAAAAATGACATCAGCCGATGAGAGTTACAGGGCCTGCGTTGCCGAGTAATTATTGTTTCCGCAGTATAATTACTTGGGAACCTTTGCGGTTGCTGTGAGTTAGAAAATATTGTTTTATTCCCCAAATTAAATTACGCGGACTCATACATCTTGCACAGCGGGTTTTTCCTCTATACCCCCAATAAACATAAAAAGCATTGTAGTCTATATTTAATACCTTTTGTATTATATATGCATGTTAGTCCCGCGTGCAGTGTCGAGTTTCCTTTTAACTATATGTATGGCGCACGGCGAAAACACCATTAAAATAAATATATAAATAAACTGTATTTTGTCACTATCAGGAGTTGGTGACTGCCACTGATTGGCGACTGCCACTTTATGATAATTGGCAAATAGTAACATGAAACGGTTGAAATACGCTTGGGTGTTATTCTAACTGTTCATGTAAATGCCCCCTCACCCGCTCAGCACCATGGCCTTACTCTAATGGGCAGAATTAGGTAAACATTTTACCTGATAACAAAACCATGGCCTTGGGGACACTTAGTCCACCAGCAGAATCATGGTTTATGCAGGAATAATAATACATGATACAAAAGTAAATAAAAAAGTATTAAAATTAATATTTGAAGAAAACTTGAAGGTGCTAAAAAGCATTTGTCAACAAAAGCATCCAACTTTGTTTGAAAGTAACAAATATGTATAAAATGTATTCTATAGTCCTTAAATTTTCGTAGCTGCTTACTTTAAAAATAATTTAGTCATATGACGACGAGGAGTCATAAGGTGTGTGTACATATATTGTATAAATATATATTTTAGTTAAATAATATGGTTGTCTTATGCTGTAAATTTTTTACATTAACATTAGATCTACTCATGGTAGTATAGACTCGTTAGAATTTTGCAATATTTTGGGGAAATATTGTGGGTTTAGCTGGAAAATTACCATTCCAAGACCGATTTGACGGCCAGGGTCTATATCACGGAACAGTTAACTGATGGAAATGCACTGTAGTAACCTCATGCATTTAGATCTATCTACTGTGTTAAACAAAAGCATATCTTACATGCAGTGTAGTTACAAATGCAAATGAAATATATCAACATCTAAGTATTCTATGCACTGGATCATACAATATTGGAAATGTAACAGATAGTCTCCGACACCATCTCTTAATTCTGTTACGAAGGCTTGGTAAGTGGGACTTAAGCGATTTGAACAGATGACGAATACAAAGGGTTTAAATCCATGCTTTGATAATTACTACTCCAAGTTACCTTAAACCACATACAAAAAGTGCAACTTTATTAATTCTTCAAAACACTGGAGGTCATGAAACTGACAACGCTGCACAAGCTTGCAGATATCAATTCATTCATACTATGTAACTCTCACATACTAGTAGCATCACGTTCCATTTGGAATAAGGTAAAAGCTAAGGTAAAGTTCTTCGATTATTTTAACTGGACAAGGTGATTTAGTCACGAAACTAGAAGGTATTTAAACTGCACAGCAACCATCTATGTGGCAACATGGCTTCTCCGTCACCTCGCTCGGAACAGCGATCATGTTCGTTTTAGTAACATATTTGCTGCATATATATAATTTTGCTTGCAAGTTTAGAATTTAAATTTGATACAGTTATTATAATTATGAAGTCAACTTTTAGAAATTTTTTGGTACAGGAAACCCATTATGTTTTTTCTGTATAATTAAAGTGAACATAAAGTTTGCCACTATACCATTATAGAATAATGATATAGGACACAATTATCATACGTAAAATCACACGGGCAGGATACTGCAATGAGTTGTCAGGGTGAGCTGGCAAGGAAACCGCCCCGGGAGAGAAAAAAATATTGTGTTTTGCATTATTTTTCCTTAACTAAGTCAGATTTATTATGAAAATATTTTCCCAGACTAATTATGAAATGGCCTGTTATCAGTCAGCAAGTCTTGCCATTTTCGCTAAATTCCCTGAGGTCGGTCCAGCCAACTCGGCCAACTGCAGGACGAGGACGAGAGGACTGCTAAAACGCAACGCTTGTGTCCACTAAGAAACATTGGCCCTTTGAATCTGTCCAAATGGAAAAGAAAGTGTTTTTTTAAGGCGCGAATTATCTAATTCAGACTATATATATGTTCAAAACTTGTCATTTTTAACCGTGCACTGTTTTCCGGGGCCTCATGGTCTCGAGGTCATTACAAGAAAATCGAGTTTATCGTACTCATTCTCATAAACGTTCTCATACGGATTGCTGTCCACTAGAGTTGAAATTTCAACTGGTTCAACTGTTCACTGTTTTCCGGGGCCTCGGGGTCTCGCGGTCATTACAAGAAAATCGGAGTTTGTCGTACTCATTCTCATAAACGTTCTCATACGGATTGCTGTCCACTAGAGTTGAAATCCGCGCTTCTCTCCCTTGAATAGAACTTTCCTGATTCTGGACGTGGCCTCAGACCACCATTAATTTTCCATAAGCTACAATGTTAACGTCTAGCGCTGTAGCTCAGTCCCAAACATGCCGTGGCCAATAAGCTTTGGTGCATACCTGGCCCAGCCTCACACCTTGTGACCTCTCGCCCAGAATTTCAAACTTTCTTCAATAAAGGTCATACCTCCTCAGAGTTTAGACAGTTTCCAGCAATTAAATACCAAGCATGCACCTGTACACCAAAAATGGCCGCCTGGGAGCAAAAAAAAAAACAAGACTATATACCCTAATAAACACACAGAATTACATTTCCCTATCGAAGAACGGAAGTTGTAATGGGGGTCTGTGTCCACGTGGACCGGATCTGAACGCTTAAAGGTCCCCCCTGACGTATTGCAATGACATCCTCTTCTGTAGAAATAACACAGTCTGTGGTCACCTAAATACTTTCAGTAAAGATATGCTAGCTTATCACCAAATATAGACCAGACAAACAAAAAATTATTACAGCAGCATGTTACAAAATGCTTATCTCTAATATGGATTTCCTCGGTTAAGACGTCCCATTTTCAGAGTACATGTAAATGTGTTAGGATTTAAACTGCACATTATTCTGTATCGACGGCGGTTACCACGTACAGCGTAGCATGTATCACGGAGAGGGAACGATGAGTAGAACTTTATGTGTATCGCAGCCTTTAGTGTATAAACAAAATATTATAAAAATATAATAAATACATTACAAAATAAAATAATCTAAACCGTGGAATAAACATTCATGCTCCTTTTTTAGGTTCGCATCACTTACGTGTACATCAGTACAATAACGACGATTACTATAGCGACCACCACGACCACAGCCACACAGCCTATAACCACTCCTGTGTAGTTATAGTTGACGGCTACAAACGATAAAATACACATTTAAACAAAGCTGAAATTGCAGATATTATTGTGTTACATCTTATTCACTTTTTGGTGGGCAATGTATTATTTTGACGAACAATTCAGCAGCACAGAAATGTCCACAGAAATTTTCTGAACAAAATCGTTGCACTATGGCGCCGAGGGACAAAGCGTACACCTTGACATTGACAGGCATATGCTATGAAAGGGTTTATGAAACTTTGGCTGAAGATTTTAAATATTTGAGCTGCGTGCTGAGTCACATAAACAAGAAATTATGTCAGTGGATCGTTCTGGATAATGGATGCAATGGATGGATATCCTGTCTTCCTCATGGAGACAATTGTCTGTTGGAGATTTTAAAACCGAAATAGCGAATATATATAAAAAATAAGGCCAAGACGAAAAATCTTGGATGTGAATTCAAAATGTGAGTTCTTAGAGCTCATGTGTGCTATGATTGTACATATATCTAGTGCTGCAGGGTATGTTCTTGAGAAACTCTTTGTGATTATTGTAAAACCAAGCTCTTTCATGTCATGAGTAGAGAGTTTAGTGCATGTCCTATACATATAACCCTATATAATAAATCCGCGAATTTCGATACTTAACAACTTCTTGAGCACGGTGTTAGGCAGCAACTTATGAATGAACTAATACCTTACACAATGTGTGCAGGGTCCTAGTACCTGGTGAGCCCTTTGGGGATTGGCTGTTGACATAATCACAGGGCAGCAGTGTGTACCGCGTGTAATCCCAACTAAAACTACAGCTCTGCGTTTTTTCTGGGGATGGGCCAATCCCCCGACGGGAGGAGCTGGTTATATCTGGCTCCCAGCCATTTGTGCTATGAATTTTGGAGATTTGATTGATATTTTCTCATTTTCAAACCTTCAGGGAACTATTTAAATGTATTCAAAGGCCTTCACAATTTGGAGAGGAAAATGTATTATTATTGTACTATTGTAACACACCGTGGCAAATGTTTTAGATTTCTAGCAATTACCTCAATAACTCCTCAAATGTGAAACATTTAAACAGTAAACATGGACTTAAATGAGAGCACCGAGTCTAACTTTATGTCAAAATGGGACTAAAACGTTCTGAATGGTATTTCATTTTTTAATATTTTCTTTAAACAAGCATTGGATTTCCTTTCTGTCATACTGAATTCTATGCACTTACCTGTCCAACGCTTGTTGCGCATGAAGCCAGCATCGCATCTTGGGTTTCCGTCAGTTAGTTCCGTCATTCCCCAGTGACTTTATCACGTTTTTCGGATCAACAATACCCTCAGCTCTTTTGACAATGTTCTTCCCATCGACCATCTAAACATTCTGCGAAAGTCATAGAATGACGTGCAGCTGTTTTACCCAGACGGAAAAGTGTGAAATATTACGCTTACTTGCCTTCGGTAAGGCGTCTCCTAGCTCTCACTCACTCGTTCACTCACTCAAACGCAATCACTCTAAGTCTATAAAATTTTGTGATATATACAACACTCTTGTTGGCAAATATGGACACAGCGTTCAGGGTCTCTGGGAATATCAGCCCAAGTTGTATCGAAGTCCGCTTATGGCCCGAGGCCAGGGGTGTATAAGTACCGAACAGGGGACTGTATAAAGCTTCAGGATTGTAACATGAACAAGATGATTTTATGAATAGTTGCAATCTAAGCGTAACTTAATGACCCAGGAACCTTTCATCAATGTGGTCGCTGCTATTTCAAGTCCAGCCCATGTTAGCTCCCTCTACGAACGTACGTGGGAAGGTCTGCCAGCAACCTGCGGATAGCCGTGGGTTTTGACGGGTTCCGCGCGGTTTCCTCCCATCATAATGATATTCGCCGTAGTATCAATAAATATTCTTGAGTGAGGCGTAGTATGGGTAGAAGGGGTTACTGCATGGCCTAAACCACAGCTCTCTGCCATGTAAGCACCTGACTCACCTTTCGACTTACAGCCGCCTGCCAAACCAGCCAAAGCTTGGGTGGTGACTTCATCTCGTTAGTGATTGCTGAGATACTGAGCAGATTAAAAGGCCCAGTCTATGGGCAATGTATAAAAATATACTAAATATCTAAGCCGTATGAGTCAGTTTCCGTCTTCGTAAGCCATCAGATCCTATTTTTATAATAACCACCGGCCGCGAACCAGCGACAGAATAAAGGAATCTCCTGTGATTTTAACCCAAATTGACAGGTCGTCACTTGCCGTCGGTCGTCAAGTTAGGCCGTACCTTTTACATGTTGCCCTGTTACCGAATGATACTGTTTTTTTCATCGCACATTTAGAGAATGGTGTTACGGTACATCTAATATAACGTGTCTTTCACATGGCGATCCAGCCATATAAATTTATCGGCACTGGAGGCGACCAGTTACAAGGAGACACCGTCGTGATATGAACGACATGGTGTTGAGCGAACAAATAGGATAAATCCTAAGAAACAACGGGATCCACTCATGTTTGTGTTCAAGCCCGCCACAAATTGAAGTTTATCTTTGTTTAACAATTGTGATTCACAGCGTTTTTTGTTGTTTCGATATCAAAGATTTCACATTCAATAAAAAGAAATGTAGTTATTATATTGTAACCTCCACAACACTCAAATAACGATAATTGCTTTTATGTCACTAGAATCAACACATTACTAAACAATGACGAATAATATCTTTAATGCGAACACTGAGTAGCCATAGGCGACTAAAAGATGGAATATCAGACACCACACGTACAGTTACATGTACAGACTGATAAATATTTAAAAATAGGAATCAAATTTGGATCAATCAAAACGGCTAACAAAGTTAAGGAAAAAAATTGTAAATAGGAGAGGAAATGTGCATATACCGCCGGCAGGCCAGTTTTTATTGTGTCAATAAACAGCCCAATTTCAGCGGTATTTGTTAGATTTGTTCTTAAAATGTAAATATCAAAAATATATCACAACGTAAATTTAGAGATTAGCAACTGTCTCTTACATGAAAAAATAAACCTTTATAATAGCTAAAAACAAATATACTGTTTCGTTAAAGGAAAAGACCCATAAATATCGAAGTGGGCATAGCTAAATAGTCCATTTAAATCTATGCATCAGTAAACTTTCATTTAATTTTTCTTAGATTTTTGTGAGGAGAGTCAAAGGCGTTCAAGCGTTTGAATTCAAAGATGGTCTTTATGGACAATACTATCAGAGTTTAGGAACTCTGACGTCACAGGAAGTTCTTCCAACTCTAATCACGACACTGAGTGTTGTAACAACTTTTTACCAGTGAGTAACAGGTTGCTAAAATAATGTTCTCAAAAATTCCTTCCTTCTAGTGTGCATCAGGAAAAAAGGTGATGTGACGTCAGGGTTCCTAGATACCGTCAGTATGGCTCATAGAAAGCCCACCATAAAATTTTAATGTTTGAATATCTTTTAACACTTTTAAAAAAAATAAATGAAAGCAGTTTTACCCCAAATTTTCAGTTGTCTGTATGATGAAACTTGATTCATATTTTAGCTTTCTTTAAACAACTGTTAAATAACTAAAATATATACTAAATGAAACACAGATATCAGTAACAACCCACTCAGTTTAAGGCTAGAAAGTACATTTATATTAAGAGCAGCGTAACTACAAGTAACTTGTTCTATACACATGGCTTTTTAGCAATACAAAACATTACCAACATGGCGTAAAATATTACATCACATTATAAACAAACTGGCATAAAAATTAGGTTCAGCAAGACTTCAAAAACGAAAATTTTACACCTATAACAACACATTCATTAAGACCTGCAGAAAGGCATCTTTACAGCAAAAACAAATATGGTCAACATGACCTAAATCCTGCACAGCAATAACAAGGCAATAACCATGACCTAAATCCTGCACCTTGACAGCAATAACAAAACACTATCAATATGACCTAAATCCCACACCTGTACAGTAATAACAAAGCAATAACCATGACCTAAATCCCAAACCTGTACAGCAATAACAAAACAATAGCCATGCCCAAAATCCTGCACCTTGACAGCAATAACAAAATACTATCAATATGACCTAAATCCCGCACCTGTACAACAATAACAAAGCAATAAGCATGGTCACAAACCGTATTTGTATCCATACAGCAATAAAGATGACCACAAAACTGTGCCTTGTATTCCAATAACAATAGAACAGCATAGCCCAAAAGAGTGTCTGGGGCCTCCGTCGCTGAGTTGGTTAGCGCGCTAGCGCAGCGTAATGACCCAGTGGCCTCACACCAATGCGGTCGCTGTGAGTTCAAGTCCAGCTCATGCTATCTTCTTCTCCGACCGTACGTGGGAATGTCTGACAGCAACGCGCGGATGGTCGTGGGTTTCCCCGGGCTCTACCCAGTTTCTTCCCACCATAATGAGGCTTAAGTGAAATATTCTTGAGTACGCCGTAAAACACCAATCAAATAAATAAATAGATAAAACCATGTCTTTACTCCAATACCAACGGATCCAGCACAACCTATAACCATGCCTTTACCGCAATAACAACAGACACAACATGCTCTATACAGTGTGACATTACAACAATAAAAAAATCGCCAGGACTAAAAACACCTCACCTTTATATCAATAACATCTCATCCAGCATGACTAACCCCAGTGGCTTTACATTTCGCAAAACCTTTCTTTGTTATAAAAAGTTGACCACTCCAGTTGTAACAATATAAAATTGTCACACAACACACTGTGTCTAAGAAATGTCAAAGGAGTCTTTCAAACGAATGCGCCATTTTTTAAAAACAGCTCTAAACATTGTACGAGGAAGATTCCATACTTCTAACAGGTAAATAAGTGTTTACTAAGCTGTATATTTCAAATGGATTTACTAGGTTTGTTCTCGTAAATATATATTTATGTATTTGCTTGGTGTTTTACGCGGTACTCAATATTTTACTTACACGACATTAGACAGTTTTTTGTTGGGAGGAAACCGGGCAGAGCCCCGCAGGAAACCCATGGCCATTCGCAGGTTGTTGTCTGACCTTCCCACGTTAAGTTCTTGCAAATAAATTTAAGTATCAAAAATGTATTTCAATGTGAATAAAGCAATTACGATGCATATGTTTGGAGAAGTAAACGTTTATAATAGGTATGTGAGAATATGGCTGTGGCATAAAAGCACAAGTCTACCAATAGCAACAAACTGAACTTAAAGGTGGAGAAAACAAACAATACATCAACTTCAGATGAAAGAATGGAAAAAGTTAGTTAGTTGAAAATGTGGAAAAATTTTTCTTTAAAAGAGAATACCAAAAGGTGGTCGTCCCACACACTCAGCATACAAAAAAATTTTGTAATACCCTTTTCTCCTGCAAAAGAAAAATGAGAAATAAATATTAAATATTAAAAAAAATTATTAAGGACCATATTTGCAGATAACTTTTAACGCTCTTCCATCTAATTTTGACATCATTGTTAAGTTTTTCTTCTCTTTTAAACCTAAACAATACATTTACGGTAATGACGGCATAACTGATTTGTTATAGAATCAGAGTTTCAAATCAATAAAACAGTCAAAATCGTACATTAATGACAAAAACAAAAATAACCAAAACCCGAAAATTTCATAGCAATATAATCATAAATAATGGCCTATAAACCGTAAATTTACACCAATAACATAACTATTATCATGACTTTATCAGTGGCACAGTCATCACGACATAAAAACGTAAATTTACACCAATCACCGCACTATTATCATGATCTGAAAACGAAAACTTACACCAATCAAAACACTATGATCACGACCTAAAAAGCGTATTACTAAATCAGTAAAACAATTATTATGATCTAAAAAGCTTAAATATACACCAAACATAACACTATCTTCATGACCTAGAAACCACATTATTAAATAAAAACCTTAATCATCTAAATGACCGTTACAAGAACAAAGCATATTTACAGCAATAAGCACACAATAGTCATGATTTGAACGCATTTTCACAACAGTTACAACCCTGTTCGTCCTAAACCCCTACAAAGTGAGCAGCAAGCCCAACACAACACAGTTTTAATCAACACCAACAGAATCAACAGTGACAAACCATTGACATAAAAGCTCATCAGTTATGGCATAAAGTTACACAAATATACAGAACTGAAGCCACAGCAAGTTTGGCAAATGGAAATAAGAAACAGTTTTGATTAATCCAGTCATAGCGTAGAAACTATTAGTGGAATCTTTGCTGAACTTATTTTACATCGCCTCCGAAACTTTTGTCATTGGTCTGAAATTAGCGTAGGTTTGGAAGTTGTCCAGATATCCCATGACGACCTGGTGGATGAAGTTAAGCTGACCCTATAAAAGGGTAAAGGATGAAAAAGACATATGATAAATGGTAAGCAATCTGACCATAAATGTGGTAGATGAGGGGAAAAAAAGACAGATGGCAAATGGTAAGCAAGATGACCCTAAAATAGGGTAAAGTCTAAAGAAAACTGATGGTAAATGACAAGCATAAGGTTTGAAGCACATGAGTTTCTGATTTTTTAACATTCAAATTCTAAATGCATCTACACCATATTCAGCATGAAGACATTAATCAGTCGACGCATTATCCTTTTCTTTCTCCAGAAGTCACTGAGCATTGAAATAGACTCACACGCGTAAGGCCATAATTATATTTGTGTTATTTTTATTTGATAATTAGAAGTACTTTGGTCGATTTGGAGGTCCACGTTTAGCAATGGCACCAGCATTTGTACATCATTAAAAGAAAGACTATTACTCATATGCTTTATACGAAAATGACACTGATATAGTTATCTGTTTAATAATGTTATAAGTAATCATACCACATCTGTTATAATCTCCGGTCTGTTGTTCCTCATCTGCTTGACAGTCTGTAGGATATTGACGTTCTGGTCAACCTTCAGTCTTTCTAGTACAGTCCAAACCACACAGAACAACCCACTCTTTGTCACGCCATCCCTGGGTACAATCGGGGCATATATTATTTTAATCATACACATAAGCCTGTATTTCTTCATCATCAATCTTAAACGCAAGTAATGCGCACTCACCACATGATCGTATAATTTATATTGTACATATGACATTAATTTACGGCTAATTTCTCACCTTTTCGTTAGGTTTTTTGGCTTACATACAAGTAGGGTGGCCTTTCACAGTTGAGTTTATCAGTTTTGTCTAATTTGTTTCTGTATCTGCACCGATTCGCTTTTAGAAATATCCTACATTCTTTGTTCTTAACGATAATTTTGTAATAGTAAAATCTATGAATCCTTGTAAATCACTTAAAATATTAAAAACATCGTATGCCACAAACAGGCCACCCTTTAAGGACAAATTTTACATTCCCAATCAAACCAATATCAAAAGTGAGATAAACATAATTTAAGACCTTATGATTACATAGGTAACCAGGACAGTCGTATGCAGACGGCCCATGTCTCAGAGCATAAACTACTTCTGTCTACATACGGTTATTTTGTTTACATAAGCTTATTTTCCCAAAATCTGATTTTGGCTTTGTTACATTTTATTTTATTTTTGTTATTATTTTATTCTAAGCATTATTTACATTTTAATACTATATGAGCAAAAATCCTGAGGTGTCTTTGCCTTATAAAAAACAAAAACCCGCTATATTTCTCTGGAGTGAGAATGCATAAATTTGCATGTTATAGAAGAGAATGTACAATGGCAGGGGGGAGTTGTCTACCATAGAAGAACTCTTTTGACACACATCATATAGGAGTGAGTTATGCTTAGCCAACCTGCAATGAACCAGTACAGGTCCGTGGCCAGCCTTATCTCGCCACATGTCAACACTCTTCAGTACAGTCAAAAGCGTTGGTATAGTCTCCAGTGTTGGTTCACTCGTGAAAAATGGACAGCGGAATTGTTTGATGGGCTGAGGTTCTTTCTGGAAATATTCGTCAAATTCGATCATAAATAAAATTTACAGTATTCACCAGGCTAATGTAGAACGCTCAGGAAGACTCTGCATTTAAGATGTGTAAAATACAGTTTCCCTCTTGTGATGTACAACGCAGGTTTCTTTATGCTGTGAGTGCAGGGAGGAGTCAGTAATGGCCTCCTCCCACTATCCTGTCCTCACTGCTTCAGTCATACCAGTCGCCTGTAATTTATCATACATACCACTTATATAGGTACAAGTCATTTTACTTTTTGCCCTTTTGTTTTCATGCCTGTGTGAAGAGTTTGTCATTTGAATAACTTGCCGTTTGAAATGTATTATATTACCTAACTTGTTTGTTTTGCAACAAACATAGCTTAGATTTATCACCATTCTATATTACTTCCTTTCCCTCCGAGAGTCGGACTTATATTTGTACAATTCTTTATCGTGGGCCTTTGGCCTTTGCCCGGTTTCCTTCCACCATAATCCTGGCCGCCGTCGTATAAGTGAAATATTCTTGGGTAAGCGTAAAACACCAATCAAATAAATAAACAAATGAAGAATGACATTTCGGGAAAATCCTTGTCGGTGAATGAGATTAAATCGACTTCTGGCGTGACCTAGCGCTAGGTTATTGTGTTTTGAGTGGCCTCTTTGCTAGTGAAATTCTTTTCGTCTTTCCATGATCGTTGGAAACTGCTGACTGCTTTTCTTTGCATGATTGCGTCCTATTTAGGTATATTATATATACTTTCTTAGTTCTTTGGTGGTTTGTGTTTGTGTCCTTTTGGGAATGGGCCATGCGATTATTGACCCTGATCGTCCATTTTGTCCAACGTCCAACAGCTGTTACACTATAGGCTGATAGTCGTAGTTTCGCTATATATTGGACACGAAGAGATATGCTTTAGATTTTACGCGTATTTTTGAAAAAAAAACTAGGACAAAAAGATTTAAAAGCGCTCGACAAAGAAAAGAATCGATTTTGAATTTAACCACAGCGCTGCTGTTTCAAAACATTAGAATTCTTTTTGGTATAGGGTTATAACATCCCACTGGTTTAAAGGTTGTGGTGATTGGTCATGTTTTATATGTGTTGTTATGAACTAATTTTCTTGGTTACATTATGAGACATTTTTGTAAAAGGTTTACTTTTATTCTGATGTGATCAGTCTATAATGTCTAGCCCAAATTTGCCCTCTGACAGAAAGAAAAAATTGACAAAATTGTTTGCATGGGGATGATCAATTTCTATTCTTTATTTTCAGCTGCAACGCGCATTTGTGTTGGTGAAGTGTGTTCAAGCTGTTGTTGGAGTTAGTATTCTTCCTGTTCTTGGGTGAGTTATGTGTATGCGTCGCAGATTGTGACAAGACATGGGGCATTCTTCTTTCTTTAAATAAAGGTGTTATTACAGTTAGATGTGCACCGCCAGCGCTTTTGTTTTGTTTGATTTATTTATTTGATTGGCGTTTTGCGCCGTACTCAAGAATATTTCACAATACGATGGTGGGAGGAAACCGGACAGAAACCGGACAGAAGCCGGGGAAAACCCACGAACAGCCGCTGATTGTTGGCAGACCTTCCCAGGTACCTCCAGATATGAAGCCAGGATGATCTGGACTTGAACTCACAGTGACTGAATTGGAGAGAGGCTTCTGGATCAATGCGCCGTGCTGGTGCGATAACTACCACGGCCACAAAGGCCCCGGTTTTGTTTCTCCTTTTCTTTTCGGCCATTTAATAATGTCGCACGCGTATAAACTGATTTTTTCAAACATTTGTACAGTACAGTATATACGTGAAGATCGTGCACTTAGTTCAACGGAGACGTTCAGTTCGGGCTTGAACAATGGCGTTGAAAACCGTTATAAGCTTCTCTTTTTATGAACCCGTCCAAATCTCTGACTTAATACATGGACAAAGACCTTTGTGGATTGTGTTGAGGGTTCTTTTGGAATCGGTTTTGAGGTTGTTAACCCGGAACCACTATTTTATTTGGGGAGGGGGGTGATGTTGGAATATCAATTTCGATGCCCAGATCCAGAATATGAACTTTTAGTCATGAAAAATAGCAACTAATATACCACTAAGATAAAGACATTTTCTTTTCATCTCTGAATTAAAGTAATCAGAAATAATTGCCTTTGTTTAACATACTCTAGAGTATAGAAGGGCTTTACCTTGTCTTTGTGGCTCAGTTCGTAAGTCCAAGTGGAGAATTCCACTCTCTGGTCAACATCTGTCACCTCCACCTCGAACGGGTTAAACGTTTCCTTCTTATCTGTCCAATACACTCCAACATTCTGTGTGCAAGAAAATAAAGTATAATAAATTTATGTATTGTATATTTCACTTTTTATTTGATGATGTAATCTGCAGATTATTACTGGCCACGGCATCATTAAGCGATCCTAGATTTAAGTCAAATGTTCAAACCATTTTAAAATTTTTATTTCCAACGTACTAAGGACAAACTATTGCTTGACAACGTAAATTATGGCTAAGTTATTGTAAAAGAAATATCAGCTAAAATAATGGAAAGGAACATATCAAATTTAATTAGTTAAAATTTTGAATTAAGTCTAAGATCGCTTCGTGATCCTGGGGCCAGGAGTTTTACACCAATGTACACTTGTATCAGGAGACAGGTTTTAGGGGTGGGAGAAACTTGGGTACCCGTAGTGTGTACTTTCTCACTCACGCATAAAATATGAAGTACAGAGACAGTTTTACGTGTGCCGAATTTGGGAAAGCCAACTGATCTCGAACTAATTCCAAATAGCGCTTATTGCCATCATGGCACTGGAAATATTGGAGGCTAAACAATCTGAAATGTCCTGATGCTAGGGTTCAGTTGAGTGAACATCTCGGGTGTTCCACAGACTGAACTGTTATTGAATGTGTAAAAAAACAAATAACAGTTTGCCGCGCGCACTTTTTCGCTGCATTGTAATTCTCGATAGTCACACACTCAGAATATTCTCCGCATTTTATGCAGCACTTTGTGGTCAATATGACAGACTACCTATATGAATGCACCTGATCCCCTCTGTTGGGGTCTATTGCCTGGACAACTTTCATTGTGACAAATTAACTCCTTGTCTTTTGTTGTGTGGGCTTTCAATGATGTGCACAACTTTCATTGTGTCACATTACGTACCTTATTCCCTGTTTTGGATTTTCCATTATCTGCACAAATTTCAATGTGACACATTAACTACTTATTTTCTGTTTTGGGGACCTTCCATAATGTGCACAACTTTCAATGTGACACATTACGTACCTTATTCCCTGTTTTGGGTTTTCTATTATCTGCACAAATTTCAATGTGACACATTACCTACTTATTTTCTGTTTTGGGGACCTTCCATAATGTGCACAACTTTTAATATGACACATTAACTACTTATCTTCTGTTTTGGGGCCTTCCATAATGTGCACAACTTTCAATGTGACACATTACGTACCTTATTCCCTGTTTTGGGTTTTCCATTATCTGCACAACTTTCAATGCGACATGTTACCTACTTATCTTCTGTTTTGGGGGCTTCCATAATGTGCACAACTTTCATTGTGACACATTACGTACCTTATTCCCTGTTTTGGGTTTTCCATTATCTGCACAAATTTCAATGTGACACATTACCTACTTATTTTCTGTTTTGGGGGCCTTCCATGATGTGCACAACTTTCAATGTGACACATTACGTACCTTATTCCCTGTTTTGGGTTTTCCATTATCTGCACAAATTTCAATGTGACACATTACCTACTTATTTTCTGTTTTGGGGACCTTCCATAATGTGCACAACTTTTAATGTGACACATTAACTACTTATCTTCTGTTTTGGGGCCTTCCATAATGTGCACAACTTTGAATATGACACATTACGTACCTTATTCCCTGTTTTGGGTTTTCCATTATCTGCACAACTTTCAATGCGACATATTACCTACTTATCTTCTGTTTTGGGGGCTTCCATAATGTGCACAACTTTCAATGTGACACATTACGTACCTTATTCCCTGTTTTGGGTTTTCCATTATCTGCACAACTTTCAATGCGACATATTACCTACTTATCTTCTGTTTTGGGGGCCTTCCATAATGTGCACAACTTTGAATTTGACACCTTACCTACTTATTTTCTGTTTTTGGGGCCTTCCATAATATGCACAACTTTTAATGTGACACATTACCTACTAATCTTCTGTTTTGGGGGCCTTTCATAATGTGCACAACTTTCAATGTGACACATTGCCTACATATCTTCTGTTTTGGGGGCCTTCCATGATGTGCAAAACTTTTAATGTGACACATTACCTACTTATCTTCTGTTTTGGGGGCCTTCCATAACGTGCACAACTTTCAATGTGACACATTTCTTACTTACCTCCTGTTTAGAGTGAGTGGGTGAGTGAGTGAGTCAGTGCAAAGGGGTTTAACGTCGTACTTAACAGTCATTTTTTTCAGTCATATGATGACGAAGGAGTTCGTAGAGTGCATGTACGTGTAATGTGCCTCCTTGTTGAAGGACGGTTTTCCACCGCTCCTTTATCTGGTGCAGTTTCAGTGAGACGACTTCAGTCGTGCGTATGTCGACCTTGCAACTGGGAGCAACTGGCTTTTTGGTAACTGGAAGCAACTAGGAGAAGTTGGCAGCAACTGGGGGCATACGATCGATCTACGCGCGTTTGCGATCACCAACAACTGCTGAGTCTGCAGTTGCTCAGAATTGAACAAGTTCGACTTTTCCGCGAGTCGAAGCATCCAGTTGTACCAAGTTCCGTCGATCTACACGTGCTTGTGTCCACTTGGTAACAGTTGCTCCCAGGAATGCACGAGTGGCACTATGGAAATGGCGATTATAAAGTGGACCGATGAGCTGGAAAATAAGCTTATCGATATTTGCAGGCTTAGACTGTGCTTGTACGACACCTCTCCCAAGGTACAAAGCATATGATGTACATGGGGAGTGTAGAAAAGTTGGAATAAATGGACAAGAGAATTTTCCCAGAAACCTTAAATTTCCACAGCAAAGACAACTTAAAGGTATATTATATATTGTATATAATAGTTTGATAATAATAATCCACGCGCAACGAAAATGAATCTGATCAGACCCCGCCAGTCGCTCACGATGTTAAGGTTTTGTCAAACTTTTCGACATAAGCGCTACGCGCCCTGCTTTACCGAAGGCAAGTCAGCTGCCAAACCCGAGCCATTATACTGATGTGGTGTGAGTCGATCCAGGATTGGCCCTGGACCTACCGCCCCGAAGCGGATCCCCTGATTAGAGCGTCTTCCATTATCTGCACAACTTCCAATCTGACACATTATCTACACAACTTCCAATCTGACACATTCCCTACATTATTCCCAGTTACATTATTGGGATTTCCCAGTATTTGCACCTCTTTCAGTGTGACACATTACCTACCTTATAACCCTGTTTTCCGTTATGTGCACAACTGGTCAGTGTAAAAGACCACTTATCTTATCCTGCAATGTGCACAAGGGTTCAATGTGGTAAACTACGTATCTAATCCTCTGTTTTTGGGGACTTCCATTATTTTCACAAGTGGTCAATTTGACAGACTACCTACCTTATCTCCTGTTTTGGGGTCTTCCGTTATGTGCACAAGTAGTCAGTGTGACAGACTATTGATCTTTACATGTTATGTGCACAAGTGGACACTTTGACAGGGTACCTATCTTATTCCCTGTTTTGGGAGCCTTTCATTTTCTGCACAAGTAGTCAATGTGACAGACTACCTACCTTATCTCCTGTTTTGGGGTCTTCCGTTATGTGCACAAGTAGTCAGTGTGACAGACTGTTGATCTTAACATGTTATGTGCACAAGTGGACACTTTGACAGGGTACCTATCTTATTCCCTGTTTTGGGAGCCTTTCATTTTCTGCACAAGTAGTCCATATGATAGACTACTTAACTTATCCCCTGTTTTGGGCGTCTTCCGTTATGTGCACAAGTATTCAACGTGACAGACTACTTATCTTAAACTGTTATGTGCACAAGTCGTCAATGAGACAAACTACGTACCTAATGCTCTGTTGTGGGGGACTTCCATGATGTGCATAAGTTCAATTTGACAAACTACCTACTTTATCCCCTGCTATGGGGTATTCCATTTTCTGCACAACTGGTCAATGTGAGAAACTACATACCTTAACCCCTGTTATGGGGTATTCCATTTTCTGTATAACTGGTCAATTTGACACACTACCTACCTTATCTCCTGTTTTCACGCGGTCCAACATGATGATGGTACTGACTTTGTGATCATAGACCAGACGCCAGAAATCCACGACCGTGTTGGGTAGAGGAGTCTGAGTTAGGATAAAACCCCTCTTCTGTTTGTATCCCTACAAGTAAAAAACAGTATTTTCATTGAACCAAAAATACACAAACATCTGTAATTTCCCAAGAGTAAACTCATACACGTCATACGCCATTCAGGTTCCTACTGTTTACAACAGAGAGTCCAGGAAAAAACACTGAAGGCAGAGGCCATTTCGTGAGTTTCAAATAAGTGGAACTTGAACACGTTTCCATGCAGCCACATCAATAGTTCTGCCAGCAACTAACAGATGGTGAGTGGGTGACAGAGTGCTTGGGGCTTAACATCGTACTCAACAATTTTTCAGTCATATGACGACAAAGGAATCCTTAGGGTGCATGTACGTGTAATGTGCCTCTTTGTAGCAGGACGGATTTCCACCGCTCTTTTATGAAGTGCTGCCTCACTGAGACGACTTACCGAAGGCAAGTAAGCTGCCCCGCCCAAGCCATTATACTGATACGGGTCAACCACTCGTTGCACTATCCCCTTCTTGCTGAACGCCAAGCGAGGAAGTTACAACTTCCTCTTTTAAAGTCTTAGGTGTGACTCGATCAACGACTGATCCTGGATCTACCGGTCCCGAAGCGGCCGCTCTACCAACCGGGCCGGTTTACCGTGTTATCCGGGCCGGTTTACAGATGGTCATGGGTTTCCCTCGGGCCCTGCCCGGTTTTCTCCCACCATAATGCTGATCGCTGTCGTATAAGTGAAATATTTTTGAGAACGGCGTAAAACACCAATCAAATAAATAAATAAATCAATCACTACGTAAGGACCTCTGGAAGTTATCACGAACCTATCTTAGACTCAAGTCAAAAATTTTATCATTAAGTCTGGTGCGTTCCTTTCCATTATATTTGCCGAAATTTATTGCACAATAACTGATCAAGAATTAACGTTGTCAAGCAATATTTGGATATTCTTACATTACAAATAGCAATATTGAAGTCATTTGAAATCTTGACTTAAGTCTAGGATCGCTTAATGATCCCTGGGCCAGATCTTGGTGTGTTTGTTGCCGACTTCACATACATCAACGAGGCTGCTAATTAAAAATTGCATTAAACAGATTTAAGCATCAAATTATCAACGGAAACGGGGTATGTCCGAGCGCTGAAGATGTTTTCTTATCATTCACTAGGATATGTGATATTCTATGACAGTTATATATAATATATTTGAGGTAGGTTGTATTTGTGAAATAGAGTATAGTGTCGTGGAGGCAATGGAATAAATCCTAGGTTCATGTGACCGATGGAATCAGTCCTTTACCTAGGACTTGATATACATTCTACAAAAATGTGGATGTGGGTCAAATCCATGCCCCCGCAACTGTAGGAGCCTGGGCAATAAATGGCCTAACAGTCGATGAATTTATTTATTTATTTGATTGTTGTTTTACGCCGTATTCAAGAATATTTCACTTACACGACGTCAGTCAGCATTATGGTGGCAGGAAACCGGGCACTGCCCAGGGGAAACCCACGAACATCTGCAAGTTACTGGAAGAGCTTCCCACGTACGGCTGGAGAGGAAGCCAGCATGGGCTGGACTAGAACTCACAACGACCGTATTGGTGAGACGCTAATGGGCCATTACGCTGCGCTAGCGCGCTAACAAAGTGAGCCACGGAGGCAGTCACTGGATGAAAAACACTTGTGTCCCAACATTATCTTGCACATATCTATAACTGGCAAGTTCATCGGCCACTGTCAAAGGTTGGTGGTTTAAAACGGACACTCCAATGAATATGACGTCATATAACGACAAAGTACATGCATACGTTGTAAATAATTAATCAGTTTGAAAAAATTAAGACCAATGATAATGGCATTTCAGCTATTCTGTCATGAGAAGGAATCATAATTATATGTGGTCTTATTCTTTACCACGGGAGCGGTAGTTCCAGGGGCAATCCTGGGTCGAGTCACACCTAAGACCTTAAAGGAGGAAGTTGTAACTTCCTTGCTTGGCGTTCAGCATGAAGGGGACAATGCAACAACTTGTTGACCCGAATCAGTATAATGGCTCGGGCGGGGCTGTTTACTTGCCTTCGGTAAGGCGCCTCAGTAAAGCAGCACTAGATAAAAGAGCGGTGGAAATCCGTCCTGCACCAAGGGGGCACATTACATGCACTCGAAGGATTCCTTTGTCTTCATATGACTGAAAAATTGATAAGTACGACGTTAAAACCCAAGCACTCACTCAGCACTCTTTTCCACGCCTAGAGAGTATTAATAAAACGGTGTTAGTTTTAACTTAGTGTACCGTATTAATATCTAGGTAAAGTACCTTGCAGTTAATACTACCTCTCCACTTTCGAACATACAAACCACACTGTAGGGTCCCGTCTGAGATCCTTACCGGAAGATACACAGCATTGATGTAGTCGTTACAGTCGGACACTGGCGTGGACAAGTATGGCCTGCAGCTATCAACTGAAACACAATAATCACAGGTTTACTCCAACGAAGATGCTGTGCTGCAACAACGTGTTATTTGCAACACATATTACGCAGTTTACAGCTTTCCTTCACATACCTGACTGTTCATGAGGCTTAGAACTCATAAATTCCAAAGACAGAACCACGAACAACGTGGGGACAATGTTGTAACACTCTGAATACAAGGAAAGAAAAACAGCCCTTAATCGCACTAACTCACGAAAAAGAATGATGTGAAATGGGAAGTTACAGGGGCTTGATGCTAACCAGGTAAGTGTTTGAGCTCTTTACAGGGGAACGCCGACCTGCTCTCGAGCACATTTAAGGCGAGCCATCTTTCTGGATGCTCACTGCCAATGTATATAAATGTGGGGCATTTCCGCTAATCAATAATCAAGGGAAGAGAATGTGACTCATGGGAAGGTTGCATACCAACCATTTGTCATTGTGCCTTGAGTACTGCTGATTGTCATCTGGACGTCAGTGTAATCTTTCACTCTAGGAATTCACGAGAATCAGTGGATCTACCTCTATATGCTGAGACTTCCTATTGAGATTGTGTGTGTTTGGAAAGGTGTTGTGTCTGCTCTAATCTCCAAAGGAATCTATATTTTGTTGTTACCTACATTGTTTTATATGCTGTAAAAATGTTTTACTATTTAGTCTAAGATTAGACTATTTTATTATATGTATTTAATTTATTTAAAACTGTTCGGTTATTACTGTCTGGGAGTTGAACAAGTCATTACTTTGCAGATTGACCTCTCTGATAACGATACCTTAACGGTATACGCTGCTGAACAGGGAGATGTGCTATAAGTTTTCACATACTTTACAACAATGTTTAGAGGGCACATGGAAACGGTGTCTAACACATTATTAAATCAGAAGTTGATATCGACATACAAACCCTGTTAGGTGTGTTGAGAGTGTAGCTCAACTGTCGACGAAATAAGGCTTTGTCACAAAAGACTTACGGGCTAAAAATTTGGAGTATCTGTTCTTGGAAATGTTGTCCGGATGTCTGGCGGATTCCACTTGCATCTTGTTCGCGGGTTGTGAGAGTTCCCGGAGGACCTAAAACGGACGGCGATAACTTCCATTTTAAAATGTTCTGTTTTATTTGAACACTTTGTAAAGAGGTGTCGGTCAGAACAATCTCATCACAGACCCACAGTAGCCATGAATAGACTAGCTGTGTAATGTACCACGTAATTCCCAATATTTATCTATTTGCTTGACTACAGTTTTACGCCATATTCACGAATATTTCACTTTATATAGGACGGTGGCTTAATTTTTTTATGTATTTATTTGATTGCTATTTTACGCCGTACTGAAGAATATTTCACTTATAAGATGGCGGCTAGCATTATGGTGGGAGCGGTGGCATAAATGACAGTAAATTTAGAATTCTAGTAGCTTCAACAGTTTGCAAATATTTCTTATTCTATTTTCGCAACAGACCTCAAACTGTGCGACCATCTTGGACTGTCCGGTCTCGGGGTCGACAGTGCAAAGGTCAGAGTACACGGTGGTAAAGTTCACAGATGGAATTGAACTGTCGCTGAATTTCAAGGCTTCTCCCAGGGCTGCGTGTAGAAACTCGTACTGTTCCTGGTTAACATAAGGGCAAATTTTTTTTATAATTTAGCAGAACTTTCCTGCAATGCATAATGTTAAATCATCTTGCTGAATAAACCCGTCAGATCAAAATTCATGTAACCACATGTTATATCTTATCAGTACTTGCCATTCCGTTTTATTCCATCATACATTTGGCACAATGAGACGATCACGCATTGTTTTTATTTTCTATCTCGTCATTCAATAAAAGTAATGTTTGCAGGTAAATGCCGTTTCGATGACATGTGCACAATGCTTGTTTCAGCTTTAACAAGTGATGTGAAGAAAAGTAGTATCATGATAACAGATAATGTGCAAAGTAGAAAAAGTTTGACCTAAGTGCGATCAGATATTGCCTTCAGAAAACAGTCCCGTGGTGTGGGAACATACCCTAACTCAGGTAAATTGACAAGAAGTCACATGTCACCGGATACGTCTGACCATTTGTCAGCTACATGCATCACACTGTCTTCGCTGCTCTGTTTTTTCTCTCTATGCTGTATGTCTTAATTATATTACACAATTACGTTTCCTGTGGTATATCAGTACACTTAGAGGAGATTGGAATTTCCAAACCAGATCTGCAGTCTTTTTATGGCTAATTGTACCTGTGTCTGCACCATGTTGACCCGCTGCTGTCTCAGAATCATCACACAGGCCGGCACATTCACCACATTCTCTTCTTTAGCCTGATTGATCAGGTAATCCAGAGCTATGAACGTTCCCGTGCGTCCAATCCCAGCACTGTTCCAAGACACGCATGCGTACAACAGGTAGAGTAAAATTATAAGGCAAAAAGTACTCCACAAGAGATATCCCAACTCTTGACAAGATCGCGCCTTTAATAACCGGCATGCGCACTTTGAAGGTTTACCTTGAAAAAGATTTAAAGACTTGGCTGTGCCTTTTGAGAGACAATGTAGGCGGTAACTACCACAATTCAATTAAAGGACTGACACCGTTGAAGTCAAGTCATGCCGTTCTATATTTTACAACCACATGGACATAGGTTTTAAACGAAGTCTGGGTGCTATCAATCCCGATCTAACACAGAACGTGTCTTGAATCACGTCAGGATTAATATCAACTGCGCATGTGTTCTTCTTTTGGAAAACAAACATTTTCATGCCAATTTTCAACCATAATCGAAACCCACGACCATCCGCAAGTTGCTGTCAGACCCTCCCACTTACGGCAGGAGAGGAAACCAGCATGAGCTGGACTTGAACTCACAGCGACCGCATTGGTGAGAGACTATTGGGTCATTACGCTGCGCTAGCGCGCTAACCAACTGAGCCACGGAGGCCCCCGAAAATAAGAAGAATGCGTATATAGAGAAAAAAATTAACACGGAGCCATGAAAACAGGCATCATTGATGCTAGAAAGACAAGACATTATTCTAGACGCGGAAACTTAATCAATATTCAATTTGCTTGCATCTTAGTTTAAAAGATGTCGCGAATCTGAAATATTTATGGTTTATTTTTAAGTGGAATTAGTGCACATCATTATGACTTTTCACAGATCCTGCACACTTTTTGCATATGTACTTATGAGATATTCTACTCTTTGCGAATTTAAGAAACAAAGAATGAAGGTGTTAGATTTCCTATACACCCTCGATCATTTGTTTTTCAACAATGGTTAATTTATATTTCATACGTAATCTGCGTGATTAGTGCAAAAGTATAAAATGTTTGATTCAAATGAAGAACTCAAAAGTGGTGTTTATTTCAGAACTAGCATTCCATTTCAAAATGTTTCTTTCTAGGTTGATCTGGATTGTTTGTTCCCACGCCTACCTGCAATGGACGAGAATTGGTCCAGGTAAAGTCCAGTTGTACTCCAGAACCTTATCTCGAAAGTCAAGCAGAATTGTGGCATCGGAAGGTGCCCCGTGATCTGGCCAAGCCGAGAAGTGAAACTGTTTCAGAATCTTCGTCTTGTTTTTCACCTGAGGAGATTTTCCGATCAGATGCGTGACACAAGTAATGACGGTAAGGAAAGCATAAACCAACAGCCAACAGAATTTGCTCATCTTATAGGCAGATTCTCATCTTGTATCCTCTTTTTTGATTGTGTTATAATACCAATATATTGTACATATGTTACAATTACATTGTGGTGAAACTCTGGGCATGTTGGAAGAATCTATTTATTTATTTGATTGGTAGTTTACGTCGTACTCAAGAAAATTTCACTTAAACGACGGCGGCCAGAATTATGGTGGAAGGAAACCGGAGAGAGCCAGGACGATACCCACGACCTTTCAGACCTTCCCATGTACGGCCGGAGAGGAAGCCAGCAAAGAGACGGACTTGTACTCACAGCGACCGTACTGGTGAAAGGGCCTTATGTCATTGCGCCGCGCTAGCGTGCTAATCCCCTCTACCAAGTCCAGCTTATGCTGGCTTCCTCTCCGGCCATATGTGGGCAGGTCTCCCAGCAACCTGCGGATGGTCCTGGGTTTCCTCCCACCCTAATGCTGACCGACGTCGTATAGGTGAAATATTCTTGAGTACGCTTTAAAACACCAATCAAATAAATAAATAAGTAAATAAATAAATAACCTACAGACATTTTGGACAGAAATTGAGAATTGAGGGTAATCATGCAATAATGAACTATATGTACAAGTATTTTGAACACTTTCTTACATGTGCAAAGTTACAAAGTGGTATACAGAGATACATGATGACGGGAATACTGGAAAGTGGTGTGTGGTCACCAACCTTGTTATTCAGCTCTAGTGGTCTAAGCGTACAGTTAGTGTACAGCTTGTGTCGATATTACTACATGTAAGTACCAGTGTTGCATTTGTGTAATTCTATAGAAGTACAAATAGTGTCGATCAGACCTACCTTAGTGTGACTCAGCACCAATGTTCTAATTGTGCAGTTCTGTCAGTGTACTCTTATAGAGTCGATGTAACTGAGCACCACTGATCTAATTCTCTAATTGTTCAGATGGTGTCGATCAGATCTACCCTAGTCTGACTCAGCACCAGTGTTCTAATTGTGCAGCTCTGTCAGTGTACTGTTATAGTGTCGATGTGACTCAGCACCAGTGTTCTAATTATGCAGTTTTGTCAGTGTACTCCTATAGTGTCGATGTGACTCAGCACCACTGATCTAATTCTCTAATTGTTCAGATGGTGTCGATCAGATCTACCCTAGTCTGACTCAGCACCAGTGTTCTAATTGTGCAGCTCTGTCAGTGTACTGTTATAGTGTCGATGTGACTGAGCACCACTGTTCTAACTCTAATTGTTCAGATAGTGTCGATCAGACCTATATGTACCTATTGTGACTCAGCACCAGTGTTCTAATTGTGCAGTTCTGTCAGTGTACTCCTATAG
Source organism: Liolophura sinensis (assembly GCF_032854445.1). NCBI lineage: Eukaryota > Metazoa > Mollusca > Polyplacophora > Chitonida > Chitonidae > Liolophura > Liolophura sinensis. Next base: position 555,737 of record NW_027017954.1, on the reverse strand, counting down.
TGTCGATGTGACTGAACACCACTGTTCTAATTCTCTGTGTCGATCAGACCTACCTTAGTGTGACTCCGCTATAGTGTTCTAATTGAGTAGTTCTATTAGTGTACAGCTAGTGTCAACGTGGGTTCCCCCTTCTTAACTCGGTGTTCTAACTGCGTAGGTCTACAAGTGTACAGATACTGTCGATCCCACTTACCTTAGTGTGAGCCACTACCGGTGTTCTGTGTCGTTCTATAAGTGTATCTACTGTGTCGATCACAACTACCTGAGTGCAGCTTAGCCTTGCTGCTCTAATTGCGTAGTTCTACAAGTGCTAGTTCCGATGTGAGTCAGCCACAGTGTTCTAATTGTGTATTTCAATGAGTGTACCGTTAATGTCGACAGAATCTCTATTAGTGTGACTCCGCTCCAGTGTTCTAATTGTGCTGTTGAATGAGTGTACCAATGACGTTGATCAGACCTACCTTTGTGTGACTTAGCTCCAGTGTTCTAATTGCGTAATTCGCATATACCTCCTCGTCAAGCAGGGTAACCTCAATGACACCAAACCGCGTACAGCCTTCGCTCGGCCAGTACTGTTTGCACTTTATCTAAAACGCAAACCAATGACGGAGGACACGTGGACTGAGGCACAACGTACTGGAAAATACTCTCTTTGCAAATTGCAGACATCATTGGTGTATACTTTGAATTCATTGTACAATTTTAATTATTCCTTAACTCAATACACCCAAAATAGTAAGGACCACGAAAGAAGACTCCCATTGAAGTTTGCTTATCATTTGACTTGATCTCATTGTTAAAGCCAATTCGTCATTCCAATATTATCAACTAGCTATTCAAATACGTATGTGAAAACGACGTCACCTTTGATGTAAAACTTAATTCAATGACATTTAGAAGTTGAACTGGATAACATAACAAATATATGGATTACAACTTCTGCCTATTCAGTGAGCAACGTTTCGGTATAGGTACTAATGCCGGTCATGTGGGTCATTATATTGATAAGTGTATTAGTCCCTATACCGAAACATGGCTCACTCAATATATAGAAGTTGTGATCTATATATTTCAAGTTATGTTACCTTTGATGTAGGTATGGCCTGAATCAGGAGTGACGCTGCTCATCCCAAATGGGCTGATAGAATACCCTATCTAAGAACTATTTGAAACACAGGCATTTGTTTTTGTCTTAAGAACAGTACATGCACAATGGAATATGCTATTAGAAATACCTTAGTTGCTTCGATCAGATTTGTCACCATGACAATTTTACCCACGTTCTGTTCCCAGAGCATGCGCATGAAGTCGTTTATGATGAGATCGGTAGGCCCTGTGAAGATACATGTCAACGTGAACAGCGCAAGATCACGTGGGTGAGCATCAGGTAAAATATTACACCATATCATTTATGAGGCACGACTTTCTTTATGGCAAATAAAATCGTTATCTTTTTATTTGGAAGATCCTCCTTTTATACTGATAATGACCTAATAAATACGACTGCATAAAATATGTTGAACGTGGCACCGTGACTAGCCGAGACACTTTATTTCGAACAGGAAGATCGTTAGTTTTTTTCATTTGTGCGCAAATGGCTTTTTCTCATCACCATTATTTTAACATTAATCAAAATAATTTTACAATTTTATATGTAAATATGTATGCTTGAGGTTTAACATCGTACTTAATAATTTTTCAGTTATATGACGACGAGGGGTCATTAGGTGTGTATACATATATTTTGTCTTTTTGTGCCAGGGCGACTCCATACTGCCGCCAGTAGTCATATCGAAGACACAAGACATGACCCCCCCCCCCCTCCACCCAGACACTCCAACCCTGTCACATTATGCTGACACCAGGCCTAACAGTTATGTTTCCTTGCTCTAACCTTTCGTCGCTCAGCCCTGTGCATGAATTCTTCAAGGAGTAGAGGGCAGAGAGCATTGAGGGGTTGACAAGGAGAATTTTGTCCATCCTGGTTATACCACAGTTGTTACTGTGTACCTCATCCAACCCTTGTGAATTGTCCACATTTTTTCTTAGGACATGATGAGTATAGATACTATTACGTAAAGATTTACATGGTCAGATTAAGAGTAAAAGAGGCGATCTTTACCTTGAGAGGCGATGAATTTCTTAGGCTGGTTGTAACCCTGAAATGTAATGCGTCAACAGTGAAAGGGGAAGAACCGTTTACCTGAAGTGAGTGTTAGTTTAGACTAAAATGTGTATGGAAATACCTTTAGTTGTTTTTTAAGATTTAAGTTTTAATTGAGTGGCATGTAGGAGTGAATTATTTTGGATGTATTGTAATATATGTCGCCACAATATTTCAATACCTTTTATAATTAGAGCTAAACAAGCTTCTTGTGAATTGTACCGATTGTATTGTTTGTCTGGGCATGACAAAAAGCCAAAAGAAAAAAACAAAAAACAAAAACAAACTCCTTGACTGCTTGAATCCTGGCCAGAAAAATGTCACTATGACGGGACTTTAAGCATTATCAATAGGATTCACGACGTTCAACATACTATCAGAACATTTGCCTCTGTCCAATCCAGTGAACAAATCTAAATAAAAAAAAGTGAGGATATTTTAGATACAATTTCCACCAATCCTACCACCGACTCTTAATTCTTTTGACAGTTTCTTTCAGACAATATAGTTTTTTTTCTCAGTACCCGTGGTGTGTATAGACGGAATCTACCATATTTATATCTAATCCTTCCATATTAAATTAGCTGAATAGAAATTTAACTGGTGTTAAGACGTTTAAGTATTTATAGCGTTAGGTACAGACTAAGACAACGTAGGCTATAGATATATTCTTACCAAGACGGTAGGCGTAAATAAGAACAGATGAAAGCAAGGTATAACATTAAGACAAAAGGATATATGTTAATGCGACTAGCACTCAATCTTACGTCAATGTAACAGGCGTTTATGTAATCCGATTTGTCATTTGGTCCATGGAGTCTCAAGACGACACGAGTGTGGTCATCTGAAAAAAAAAATGAAAGTACTGATGGAAAACAAGAATTCTGGAAGTATTGCTTCTACAAAACATGAACGTGTTTTTTAAGGGTTAGATAGCTATGTTTATGTCCACAAAGTCCACAAGGGAACTGCCATAATGTTGTAGAAAACGGACGAAATCCCCTGAAACTTGAGACTGACCTGTAACATGGTGTACTCTCTCAAGACGTTTTATCCATATCGGTAAAAACAGATCGAAGGTTACAGAGGTTTGCATATATTTTGTATGATTTGTGGATCAAAGATATAAAAAATGCTTTCAGATGATACAGAAAGAAAGATTTCAACGATAGTACAGATAAAAATACAGGGTTTATTTCATCCAAAAAAAGAAAATCTTTGCTTTTGGATCTGACTTACCCTTTCTACGGCTGCGCAATTAAAATTTAAAGCTATTGGGCATATGACGGAATATCATTTATTGCAAATGTTAATTGGATGGCTATACATGTCGGTCCTAATTAAGGATATTCAGTATCGGGGAAATAAGGCATATGGTTTAGACTTGATAAATGGACTCAATACCACTGAGGGCTTATTGCTTGATGTGTTACTGTAATTATTGCTATATTACTTCTTCACTTTATTACCAAACGCAGATGCTTACATGCGACAAGATTCTTGTAGCGACTTTTAGCCTTGTTGTATGGAAGATTTGCCACTTCAGCTTTGGCATGGAGTCCGGCTGGAAATTTCTAACAAAAAAAAGCAACAATAGCTTAAGCATAATATGTAAACAAAAGACGAGTTCAAAATATTTTCCTCACAGCGATATTTACGTGTACGTTAAAGTCATAATGGTCACCGTTAACCAAGACCTATATATTGGTTTTAACATTCATTTAGTTAGTTGTTTGGTCTTTGCCATTCAAGAGAATGTTTCACTTGTAAGACAGCGACCAGCATAATGCTGGGAGGAAACCGGGCAAAACCCGAGTAAATTCCTCGACCATCCGCATTCAGGTTGTTATCGTTAATAAATGTTAACAGCAGATGTTCAGGCGTTAACTAATAAATAAATTGTTGAAATGTGTCGTGATTTAGCCCAGGTATTTTTAAGTCCCCATGTCTAATACAGCAAAATAATCTAACAGCTTACTGCGAACTCGGCTTTGAAACCATCGGCTGCCATTTTCTCTTGGATGTAGTCCCAGAATTCCTCTACAGGAACTGACGTGCTCAAGTGATTCTCGTACGTTGTTGCCTCGGGATCCTCTGGGACTACGTGAACTTCTGGGTCCTCTGCTTCATATTCTGAAAGTTAAATCAACATTGTTAATATGATTAACAGGTTCGAACTCAAAACTCTCCTACTGAATGCAATTACCTGTCATATAGATTTAAAATCTTCAGAGACCATAGAGCCACTCTTTTAACAGTTAACCATTAAACAAGCTACTTTGTTCTTAATTTATGTCTCTAAGTTTAGTATGTTAGACTTTTAAAAGTCAGGGTTGATATATCTCGTGCTTATAGTGAATAAGGTAACCATTTGTGTAGCTAAATGACAAGTGGTTATTTTTATTTCCCTGCTTTAGGCTTCTCTCAAAATTTGTCTTCTTTAGTGTGACTTTAAAGAACTGTTGGCTTTCATTTTCTTACCTCTATTGCTCTGTTGATCCTCGACGTCTGGTTGAATGTCACCCATTGTCCTCACTGACAGCGAATCGTGGGCCTGTGCCTTGCTTGTTGACGGATGACGCCTCCTGGTCAAAGGAGAAGAAAATTTAAATATCACTCAAATACCATGCATACCATAAAAATTCCAATATGTACCTCAAGCTGATAAATTATAAATAAAGTCAGCGCCAAAATCTGCTCTGGGCGATTCCATTTGGCCTAAGTACTAGTCCTGAAGTCTTCTGTGTTAGGAGAATTGCTGTTGGAAACCGAAGTGCAGTTCGTACATTTTCGGTAGAACTCTTCTTCCAAAAAGATAGCGAAGAGTACAGTTCGTTTTCCGCATTGGTGATCAGGAAGCTTTACATGTATGTCGAGGAAAAGTCGCAAAAATATGCAGCAGGCACCACCAGATGGAAATGTGCTCTTTTCAGCCTATAGTGCCTTGTGTTTAAGTTTTCTTTTCCTTTAAACAACACAGACACGTTTGGATGTAGGGCAGAACTTGTAAATATTTTAACTCGCATGCCTTTTTTGGTTTTGTTTGTTGAGGAAGTGGGGGGGGGGGGGGGGTAAGTTTTCGTGCCGTACAACCGACTGATCAAAATAACCCTAACTGGATACATAGAATACTGGTGCATGTTTATATATAATATATACAATAATCATAAGCATGCTAATTCTTATTATCTTCAATAGCAACCACAAAGACGAGACCATCGGGTCCAGCTGGCCCCAGAATTACGAAGCTGTCTTAAACTTAATAAGACATTCATTTAATTACTTAGTAATACTAAGAGTTATCGGAGATCTTCATGACAGATCGATAATTTGTGGTTAAATTCAAATTTAATTTTAAGGGTAATACCAAAGTTTAGACTAAATTTAACTTAAAGGCTACATAAATCGCTTTACTTTAATTTCATTAATATGCAGTATGGGGTCTGGCCTGACCTATTCAAGGACCAAAAAGCTTCTCCACTTTCTTACTGAGTGTGTGTGTGTGTTGGGGGGTGGGGGGGCATTGAAAGGGCTTAGGCCACCATTTTCCCAAGGCTCGACCGGAGACTAAGTGGCTTGTTGTTGTGATGTCAACTGGGATATCTGTTTAAAAAAACACCTCTTTCGGTGAGACAGCACCAATTGGGGAGCCCCCATTGGGGGCGCTAAACTGTTCCTGCATTCTCAGTATGTTCATCGATGACGTCGTTTTCGAATATTCCCGACCACTGACGCAATACATGCATAAAACAGAGGGATTAATAACATTAATATAATCTATTCTTTAACAGCGAAAAAAATGTTCTGAATTTTTTGTTTTGGCATATCTTTTTTTCATAATCCTTAAAACCATACTTTTCGTTTTATAGCACTCAATAAGTCTGAGGCAGGTTCATGATCCTGGCGCCAGAATTTCGTTACATAACTACAAACACTGACAATTCAGCTGGCGCTGTCTTGACCCGCGACCCGCCCATGCATGTCGCAAAGTGCTGCCGCCACTGAACTATCAACCACCCTATCCAGTCACATTATACTGACAATGGGCAAACCAGTCCCGTTATAGTGCGTGTGCAAAATTACTGGAATAATCAAACTCTTTGCTTGATAGAAGGTGTAAACAGAAGTAACGCGTTTAACCGAATTACCTGTAAATGATGATTACTGCAACAACAACGGCACAGGCTACAAGAACACCAGTCACGCCCCCTGCGACTCCCTCGGTGTTTGAAATTGGGACTGCAATAAGGACAATAACAGTAGCAAGAATTTCTAATAGAACAGCATGAACAATAACAACATATTTTCCGCTGCCACCACATACTTTCATTACTGGTTCACCCCCCCCCCCCCCCCCACCCCCCCCCCTCCCTCCCTCCACGCAACGTGTTTAAGCTTACGTTTTCGTAAAAAATGAAAAGGACAATCGCTTTTCTGAAAATTAAACAGCAGACATAGAACGCCCGCTATGTCTGGTTTCATCCCACCATATAATACTAGCCACGGTTGTATGAGTGAAATAGTCGTGGGTACGGCGTAAAACATCAATTAAAAAAATAAAAAGGTATGTAAGTATATTTAGGTAAAAGGCGGCCTGTTCTCCACGATTTGGGTTTTTTTTATTCAACTTTTGCTTATTTTCTGATTTGTAGCAATGACAACACTTGATGTCGAGTTGCACCCAGGACCCACCTTACGTCAATGGTCTAGGATGAAGGGACATACCGCCGAAATCAGAATTTTTGACTCGGTTCAATTGAAAGAAAGCTAAAATATGAAGTAAGGTTCATCATACAGACAACTGAAAAATATGCGTAAAAATACTTTCTTTCATTTTTTCAGATGTTTTAAGGGTGTTGAAAGGCATTCAAATGTTTTTAAGCTCTGATGGTCGATATGAGTCGACCGGCCCGGATAGCACAATTGGTAGAGCGTCCGCTTCGGGACCGGTAGATCCAGGATCAATCCTTGGTCGAGTCACACCTAAGACTTTAAAAGAGGAAGTTGTAACTTCCTCGCTTGGCGTTCAGCATGAAGGGGATAGTGCAACGAGTGGTTGACCCGTATCAGTATAATGGCTCGGGCGGGGCTGCTTACTTGCCTTCGGTAAGTCGTCTCAGTGATGCAGCACTAAATAAAAGAGCGGTGGAAATCCGTCCTGCAACAAGGAGGCACATTACACGTGCATGCACCCTAATGATTCCTTCGTCGTCATATGACTGCAAAATTGTTGAGTACGACGTTAAACCCCAAGCACTCACTCACTCGATATGAGTCATACTGACGGTATCTAGGAATTCTGACGTCACATCACTTTTTTACTGATGTTCAGAAGAAGAAAGGAATTTTTGTGAACATTATTTCAGTAATCTTTCACTCATGGGTAAAAAGAGTTATTCTAACATTCAGTTTCGTTATTATTAAAATTTCCTGTGATGTCAGAGTTCCTAACCTCTGATAGTTTGGTCCCCTTAGAATTCCAGTGTTTGAGCGCTTTTAATTCTTTTCACAAAAATGTAAAAAAAAATAAAACAAGTATATTGATGTATAGTTTTAAGTGATCTATTTAGTGATGTCCACGCTGATTTCATGCGGTCTGTACCTTTAAAATAAATATAAAAATGAGTTGCATCTGACTCTTAACTAAACCTCTTAGGCCTATATTTTGCGAAAAATGACAATTAAGAGAACTGAAAAGGGGAAATTCGTCACTGGTGTCAAGCGAGATAACATGCAAATCAGGCAGCACAAAGATTCCCACGATACAACCTTTGCTTGTGGATCGCACATGTAAACAATACTATACATTGGAAGCGATTTATATTAAAATCTAGCAGACCAAATAGAACCTTCCTTTTTATCGATAATGCATTATAAAGAATTCGTAACTGCCAACGAACTGTAATACAGAACGGAAATTCATGGTAGGTCTCTGACATTTGAAGTTCGCCGTATATCTCCCGTCGTTTAGACAACTAGGGGAGGTAACTCAGCCAAAACAGTCCGTCATCGTCCGTCGTCTAAATATAGCGACTTCAGTGAATTTATGGTGGAAGGGAAACCCGAACAAAAGTGAACATTCGATTGTTGACTCAGTCACACAAATGTCAGTAGACATCAAGTTTATGCAGATGGCATCTAAATAACAGCACATTTGTTTTGCCGCCAGTAATATGTCTCTTCAGGATAGGATGTCACAAATTCGACAAGAGTGACTGAAACAGCGGCTTGTCGCAGCTAGGAACAGATTTGATAATATTTCGGGTAACTAATTTGTAAATTTTTAACTCTTTAACACCGTGCTTAGTTATAATTTACAGACAACAATTGACAACAGGGAAAGCAGCGAAAGTCGGGCTTATCAGGGTGTTTTCCATTGAAAACTACATTCTGTACCATGCATCTAAAGCAAATAACAATAACTATGGAACTGAGTCTTAAAGTGAAAGAAAGCTAAAATAAAAATAAGGCACACAGCTCATCACAATCAGCTGAAAACTGTCCAAAAAAGTTTTACTTAAATTTTAACATTTTAAGAAAAATTAAATACATTCGGATAGTAGACTTTAGTAACAAAAACAATGTTTAGGTACTCTGAAGTTTCCCCCCATACTGAACACAACTTTCAATGTTAGAATATTTCTTATTACAACCAAGTAAAAAATTATTTATGTAATGTTCTTTTTTTATCAGTATGGTCCTACAAGGTGAAATTAATGAAGAAATGTTATGAGACCCTAGAGTGCATTACCACTGGCAACATTTTTCACACAGTCAAGCATTTAACAGTGGCAGCCTTTAAGTCCGCGAAAAAAAAGTTAAAATAAATAGGTAAATTTTAGAGATAATTTTCAGGTGGCTTTCTTTTCATTATTTGACTTCATTATTTTCATCCGGTTTTTCCTTTAAAGTGAAATGGCTTTCTCAGTATGTGTAAAGAACAGAACAGAAACAGCTAAACGAAAAAGGTTGTCGGTATTACACGTGAAGGGAGATAGCTTGACACCAAACTGGTGATTTTGGTTACACATTGGCAAGTCGCGACAATAAAAACTCCCATAAAAGAATTATATCTCCAAACTATAATGTCTATGTTGACGTTAGCACACTGATTGATCCCCACAAAAGTTTAATTGGATTGACATCTATTAAACCGCCATAATCGGTACAAAGCGAATCATTTGGGCAATAACACGGTCATTCGAATTGATAGTGATGAACTTCTTTCAGTAACTGACCACATACAGTAACATTCAGAAACCCTAACGCCAATACGGTGGTGGTGAGTTCAAGTCCAGCTCATGTTGGCTTTCCCTGCGGCCCTACGTGGGAAGGTCTTCCAACATCTTGCTGATAGTCCGTGGGCTTGCTCCAAGCTCTGCCTGGTTTCCCCCCACCATAATGCTGGCCACCGTCGTATGAGTCAAATATTCTTGATTACAGCGTAAAAGAAACCAACCAAATAAATAAGCAAGTATATACTTCAGGAAGATCATGTTACAAAGATAACGTATGTTTCCAGACGTCAGCGCCAAAACCAATGTCCCAAGTAACATATTGTGGTTTTACATAATACAACAAAAAAGTATCGCATTTTTCTTTGATATATCCCGGCATGCATACAGTTTGATTTTGTCTGCGCGGACAGAGCCCGGATAACGTGTTACAGGCACTGGGGCCCTCAACACAGGACCCGGAAGTTTCCGAACAATTTAAGCCATATGTACCATTATCACAAGCTGAAGATGAAAATATTAGATAGACATATGACCACTAGAAGAGACTGCGACATAAAAAAAAATAAATAAAAAAAGTTGATAAGAATGCTTTATAGTATTCTAGATCAGATCACCTCAAACTATGCAGGAATATTCTACAAGTTGAAATCCGATTTTACACCAGTTGTAAATATCAAGACGTATCCTTTGAACACATTGATTTGGATATATGATGACCAAAGATTCCAGCATTAGAAAAACGATGCGTTAAAATATGACTTAATGACCCGTATAGATAACGGGTACTAGCATGAAATCCACATTATATCGGGGGAAGTCAAATGCTCATGAATTATCGAAAGTTTGTTTGTATGTTGTAGTCTTTAATATTCAAATCATACTGTTTTAATCCTGCAGAATTCTAACACAAAAAGTCTACAGCGTTTGGTTTCCCTCTAGCATACACATGGGTGAAAAAAAAAAACAGTAAGGGAAGTGAAAGTACAGGGAACATGTACATTAATAAGCGTAATATGCGTTTTATTGATTGGTAAGTGCTAATTTACAAAGTACAAACTCTAACACGCAAGCAAAGAATGCGTTTTAGCTGTTAGGTATGATGAACCTGGTCAGGTAACGTTCAGCATGGGTTTTGAGTCGGCTTTAGTACAACATCGTAGAAGTAATGAGATACGTTGATATTTCCAGCGCACATATGGCCAACCATAGAGATGTTGGTATAAAAACAATCGTCAATTGGGACCACTTTTGTATTATCCCACGTGCCATACACGTGTCAACAATCTAAGCGTCAAGTCCGACATACGCATATCACTCGTAAACCATAAAGTATTATCCCGAGTAGATATCACGAGATCATTTACACCAAAAACCTCTAACACAAATTCCCAAAAGAATATACATGTGTACAAAATAATAGATATAAATGATCAGTAAATCTAGGGACACGTAAGGGACGAACGTGTAAAAAAACAAGATATTCCGGTCTCACCTGTTTTACATTTCAGACCAGAATATCCCGGCTTGCATCTGGGTTTACCCTGACAGTGCCCGGATGTCGTGTTACAGCTGTCTGATCCACTTGCACACGATCCACAGGTCTCGTTACAGTCTGAGCCATATTTACCCGCTTCACAGGCTTGATTCAAGTAAAACGAGAAAATAAAGCTCGATTCACAAGTCATTTCAGTGATGTTGTAATGTATCAAGATACACAAGCTGTACACTTAAGCAGGAAGTAAAAGTTGTTGTACTGGATGTATCTGACATTTATATTTATGTATTTATTTATTTGATTGGTGTTTTACGCCGTACTCAAGAATATTTCATTTATACGGCGGCGGTCAACATTATGGTGGGAAGAAACCGGGCAGAGCCTGGGGGAAACCCACAATCATCCGCAGACTGATGACAGATCTTCCCACGTACGGCCGGAGAGGAAGCTGACATTTATAATAGATATAAAATATAACAAACATGCCCGGTTTGGGCACAGGCAAACGCGTGAAACCTCCTTTGGCAGTGTGAGGGGCCTCGCTAGCTGAGATGGGAAAAGCTGGGGCTCCCTGTGAGTACTTGGCTCTTGGCCATTGAGGTTGCGTGTTCAATGTCCGCTCAGGCTGTTTACTCAGCGGCTTTTTATGTCCGATTTGCAAATTTTCTGTCAAAGGTCTGGGTTACTCCGGTTTCCTTCGCCCATTTACGTGAGAAAATTCTTGAGCACGTTGTTAAAACACTGATCAGTGAAATCAATCCTTTGGCAAAGGTAATAGCTGTAATGTACACTACGACATAATTGCTCTAACATACAGTAGACGTATCACAAAAATGGTGTAAAGGATTCTGCCTCTGTTTTGTGTGGACTTAACTAGCTTTGATTCAATACAATATTACAAAAACGCGTAGGTCTAGGACACATGTTGGTCAGACCGAGACCAAACAAAAGTTACAAAAGTTCCAGGCCCAGTTGTTTAAAAGTATATAATAGCAGTTAAGCCCGGTATTGACTTTAGTCAGGGCCACAGTGCATTTAGTTTTGTATCAGGCCAAGATCAGTATTAATATTTATGCCTGGTTTATCTTTTAGTACACTGCGAAACAACCGGCCACTGGATACACAAGTACGCAAAAGTGACGATCGTAACAGTGACGAGATACAATGATATTCCCTGTGTACATATGGGCGGTCACTCTCATAGAGGTGTTGGTATAAAAAGACTCAACAGGAACTACTTGTACATCACTCCGCGTGCCATATAACGCACAATCTATACTTTCCCGACGTAAACAATAAAGCGGTGATCCATTTCCAAAAATCATGATCGGCATTTCCTTAAATAATTTGTGAAAATTAATACATATAAATAATAAATAAATCTGGTGATATATAAGGGAGAAGCATGTGAACCATTATTCCCGACTTACTTTTACATTTCAGACCAGAATATCCCGGCATGCATCTGGGTTCACCCTGACAGTGGCCGGAAGTAGTGTTACAGCTGACCGGTCCAGATGCACATGATCCACAGGTCTCGTTACAGTCTGGGCCGTAAGTACCTGCCTCACAGGCTTGATGCAAACAGAAGGAAAAAAGAAATAACATCATAATTCGGTGGCTATAGCTTTCTGTGTCAAAGAATAGGCGACCTCTTAACAAACAAAAAGTGACATTTATATGTTGTTCTTTTATACATATAAGACAGCAAACATTTGGACTTCACCATTTGGTCAGTATCCCCCTTGAGACATATTAAAGCTTGAATCTTAAAATCCTTTCAATTAAAGGACAGGACAGCACATTGCCAAACATATTTCAATCAAAAGCAGGATTCTCAAGCGTTGTAAAAAGGATCATACTTTATTGTTTTAATGAGATTTAACCGAATAATATGTAAAACAAAATGACATTACTGCACAAAATTGCTGGTGTCAGACGAGTCAACTATCTTGAGAATTTTTTCCAGCCACACACGTTGCTGTAAGACTGCAAGGTATAAGCTGTGACGTAGCGTTTACTCATTCGCTCCATAAAGCGACAGATGATAACACAGAACTGCTGCATAAGACATCATTTTGAGATTGTGTACAACAATTTAGTTCCGTCTAGGTGAAGGGCCATTTCACGAAGTGTTGTGGGACAGGTCTGTATCATTTGTGGACTACCACAGATGTAAAATAGATGATTTTCAAGCCGTGTAATATTCAACGGCGGTATCACAAAGTATGTCAGACAGTAGCATACCGTCTCGGCGAAAACCTCTACCATTTTCCCAAATACATTTTTTGCTCCGTCTGTTGCATACAAGGGAGGGTTTTTTTCCCTATTTTTCATTATAAAAATGCAGTAAAATTATTGAAACGCCATATTTTAGCTGAGGTGCTTTCTCTAACATCCGCGATAACTGGGTCAGCACAGCTCTCTTCCTTGAAGCCACCGCTAGAGTGGAATGCCTAGATCAACGTCAGTGGTGCTTACACTTATTTCTATTTTGCTTCAGAACATGTTTCCTTTTGTTTTTGAGCATAATTCTAATTGTGCAAAAATCCTATTGTAATTTTGTAAACATTTAACTGGGGTCAGAATCACTAGAACACCCCCCCCAAGAGGATATGTCCTGAACCAGGAATACCCCGGCCCTGCGTCTGCAGCTGGCTATTTGTACAGGGTCTCTGGAGTTCCTTGTAAATGATATAGTAGGTCTACTATATCAACAGTTCAAGCAGTGGAAGAAGTATTCCTCCAGTATGTCCAATTTATGAGAAAACTTTATTGATAACTTGGGCCTTTATCGCCAAGTCCACAACTTTTATCTGTCATAGGCTACTGCTTATACTATTATACGGATTATACCTTCGACGTTACAGACCTAGAGGTAGTGTGATGTCACCTTGCTCTCGATAACAGAGACGTGCTAAAGCTATATCAAGACGAAGTTTCAATGAACTTTTACTAGATTGAAAAAAAAAAAACTAAAAAAATATTTAATGCCGGTTTAAGACAATTTCAATGATAGCCTTTCAGTGGAAAAAAACATTAGTGAGGTGCTGTCTTTCACTTTAATTTGGCTACAATTTGGCATTAAAATGCTACACACTTACCTGTCCTGCACAGGTTACACATGTAGCCAGCATCACATCTTGGCTTTCCTCCCTGTCGTACTGAATCTTACATACCTGCCTATCCCTTACATGTTACCCATGTAGCTTCTTGTGTTTTGTCTCTGCTGTACTAAATCCTACACACTTAACTGCACTGCGCCTGTTACACATGTAGCCAGTATCACATCTTAGATTTCCTTTCTGTCATACCGAATTCTACACACTTACCTGTCAAACAATTCTCACCCATAAAGCCAGCATCGCATCTTGGGTTTCCGTCAGTTAGAGGACATTCCCCAGTGACTTTATCACATTTGTCGGCCCAACAATGGCCACATCTGTTTTGACAATGTTTTTCCCATCGACCATCTACACATTCTGCGAAAGTAATAGAATGACGTATAGCTGTTTTACCCAAGACGGAACAGAATGACAATGAGTTATTGACGTTGGAAAGAAGGAAACCAAGGAGCCCTTGTAGGAAATTACTGTCCTGTAACAAAGTAACTGGATTTCAACATGCTACTTCACTTTTGTTAATACATTTAAGATGTCAGAATATAAAATAATTTTATAATAAAGACGAACAGAATGGAGAGTAAAACCAAAGCAGGGGCACTGTGATAGTTGGTAATTTGTCACACGAGGTCACACGTAACTAATGAAATACGGCCTCGTGTCAATTTACCCTAGTCAGGGCTTTTGTTGTGACAGTTCATGTAAATGAATAAATAGTAGCAATTTATACACCCTCTAACATCATCGCTTAAGCAAAATTAGTATATGTCTGTGAGATGTTCGTCTGTTACAATGTGTATTACTCAACTTTGTCAAGAGATCAGCTTTCAACGACGCCAGATCAAGACAAATAAAACTAGTGACATCTATTTGAAAAAAAAAATGAAGATGACAAACAAATGGAGATTTCTCAAATAAAACCATGGGATACTTCTCATCCACAAGTGTTGTCGACAATTCCTGTTAAGGTTTGCTTTGAATAGGTCGCTTTGTTATTCGATTTCAACCTTCATGTGATACTTGTGGACATTGCTTTACATGAACAAGCAAACCCTTCCTGATGGGCTTACGTTACATTCTTAAATATCAGTTTTCAACTTCCGGTTGTCAAAGTGCTGTACTTCCCAAGGATACGTTGATTTATTCATCTGATCTGTGCTTCACACTGTACTCAAGAATACTTTACTCATACGACGGCGGCCAGCGTTATAGTGTGAGGTAACCGGGCAGAGCCCAGGGGAAACCCACGACCATCCACAGGTGTGAGGTATACATGTACATGACTCAAGACAGTTCAATTGTTTGGTCATAAATTATCAATTCCCACTTTCAAGAGAAACCAAACTGTGAATTCTTTTCGAAGCATGTTGTATGTTACTGTTCACTTCTTTCTGATATTTAATCAGGGGTAAAAGAAGTAATGTCAGAGTCCACTGGCGTTTGACCGAGCGGTTTTGCCCACTCAAAACTTTTACTGATAAAATTTTCAAGAATTCTAGTACAGTGTGTCTCCGTGGACGAAGATTATCAGGCCTCGTGCGATCAGTGCTGTCATATATATACCCACAGTGCTGTGTGACCAACCGTTAACGTGTATAAAACAAATGGAAAATAAATTGGGAAGTGTGGCCACATAGCATTCGTACATATTTGAATTGTACAAGAGCGGAAATCGCTCATACTTTTCACAAAGGCTTATTGAACACAAACTGACACGATAGGATACAGATATTATACACTGCTGAAGTTGTTAAATGGGAGACAGTAAAATGTATCCAAACCCATTCGCGCTGAATAGACTTCATCAATGTGCTTGTTCGGCTTGCCTGCAAGGTGGGATAGCATGCTATACAAACCTGACTGTCAGTGTATGAGTTAGGTGCCCATCGCGTTCAGCAAATATATATACCAGAAAAATATCCGACAATGAAGCCGTAGATATGGCAGTTTAAATTATACACATTATATATAATTTAATTTTATATAAAAATTGGCGAAAGTGGTATTATACTGGATTTAACTTGAAGGCAAACTGAGAAGTGATTGACTGTTGGTCAGGGAAGCTTTCTGTTTGAATCAAGCTGTCGCTATTTCCAAGGTGGATTTAAGTGTATAGATTTGTCTGGTACGTAGCAAAGGTGATTGGCTGACTCCAGGCACTCTGCACCCATAAAGCTGACAGTAGTCATACAACAAAATACTCTTCAGCACTCTTGGTTAAACACCAGTCAAATATATAAAATTCGAAGTGATTTTATACAAATAAATATGTTCAACAACTTTTGAGGTAAAAAATTACTATCTAGATATTGGTGATAAATGGAATTTTTTCTCTCTTGCAAGACAGAAAATAACTCCATCTGACAGTTTTCCAGATTGGTCATCGCTTCCGTGTATTACCACATTTATCTTTCTACTCCTAGTCAGCAGGAGCCTATTATTTATGTTAAAGCCACTTTACCTGTACACCGTGTCCTTGTGACGTCACATTTGGAACAGGCTGTCGTTGTATTACATTGTCGTCCACACATTTCACCATACCATCCAGTGGAACACACTGTCAGGAGTATAATTAATATGAAACGTTTATCCTAGTTGCCTCAAATCGTCTTTGGTTGAGACTAATGTTTTAATTATTTGCTTTATGAGTAAGTGAGTGAGTGCTTGGGGTTTAACGTCGTACTTAACAATTTTTCAGTCATATGACTACAAAGAAATCCTTACAGTGCATATAATGTGCCTCCTTGTTGAAGGACGGATTTCCACCGCTCTTTTATCTAGTGTTGCTTCACTGAAACGCCTCACCGAAGGCAAGTAAGGCGCCTCACCCAAGCCATTATATTGATACGGGTCACCCAGTCGTTGCACTATCCCCTTCATAGTGAACACCAAGCGAGGAAGTTAGAACTTCCTCTTAAAGGTTTAACTCTACCGCTCCCGAAGCGGACTATTTGCTTTATGAATTATGAAAATAACCACGTGAACCTAAATTATTAACAATCTCATCCTTTCTTTTAAACAGTTCAACTATGTATTAGCTATACATATTCAATCTCAGATAACATCAAGAACGCCTGCATGATATACATATTTTTCTGTTTCATACTTAATATAGTTTTCTTTTTGTTCATTGTACTTTTGTTTTGTACTTCAGTGGCGGCAGTTGCAGCATGGACGCCCTGCCATAAGAGTGAGTGAGTGAGTGTTTGGGGTTTAGCGTCGTACTAAACAATTTCTCAGTCATATGACGACGATGATATTCACGCTGCTTCACTGAGACGCCATACAGAAGGTAAGTAAGCTGCCCCGCCAGAGCCATTATACTGATACGGGTCAATTATTCCCTTCATACTGAACACCACATTGCCATAAGAAGATGCAGTACGAGTATGTGTGCACGGCTAATGATTCCTCGTCGAAAACATGACTGAAAATTTGTTAAGACCAACTTAAAACCCCAAGCATACATAGATACAAACACTTAACAAAATGTTAGCGGTACACCTGATAGTGATGCTATTCTGACGTGGTTTCCTGAGAGGGCTCTGGAGGGAGCTTTTCCACTTCATCAAGTGATATACCTTGCTATCGACAAGCAGATTATACAAATAAGTTTTTAACCGTGAATTGGAATGACATCAACCCCATATATGCAGTGTGCGATAATTAAATTAAGGAAAGAAATTATTCCCCTCCTAACGTATACGAGCATGAGAATGGGAAAAGTATGCAAATTAAGACATAATCCATAAACGTACCGAAGATGAGAACTTCACAAAGTGTTAGATATTCGTTTCGACGTGATGTTATCATGACGGTGTCTCCTGACACCGGACCTCCCGTACAGTGTCCGGTTACTATGGGCCCGGGGGTCGTGGTATTGGGTGTGGTGTCTTTATAACAGGCTTTAGAAGCCTGGGAGGTGTTTCTCACATACAAAGTGAAGCCGCTGAGTCGACGTCCCACTGTAAAGAACATAAAGCTATAGACTCATGTGTTGTAATAAAAGGAATTCCTCTAATTATTCTGCTCAGCTGAATTCTCGCAACACAACATAATTTGACCAGTAAATAATTTGAGACGTTTATCTCTCAAATTAAATACTGAATAGCAGGTTCTGCTTTTTATATATAAACATTTAGTCATTTATCTGAATGTTGCGTAAGCGCATGCTCAAGAATATTACACTCGCACAATGGAGATGAGGTCTTGCGTGGAAGAAAACGGATTGCACGGGAGAAACCATCAACCTTGGGCAAGTTACTGACGAACATGTTAGACAAGTGATCTTCAACGAACGTTAAATTGTGGACACGAAAGTCGTCAAACGCTTATTTGCCAGAAGAGAGGAACGTACAAATTGTCTGCCCAAGGGTAGGTTTGAACCCACACATCTTGTGTTCAAGTGACTGACAGGCAAAGGCGTTTATTCATTTACATTGTAAGTGTTAAGTACCTCACTCATTTATATAACGACGATAATGTCTATGTATTCGAAAACGAGGCAAACGTAAAGGGTCTGACAATCATACCGTGGCAGTGTCACTCCTTATAACTTTAAACTGATTTACATTATGTTTTTTTTTCCGTAGAGAAAAGAGAAGAAGACTAAAGCGAATACGGTATTTAACAGAAATCTCTACACTGCAGAGGTAACTTGTTTCACTTTCCTTACGAAGTGTCGCGCCAGTCCCATTATAAAAAGCTTTGAAAATAGCATAAAGCAGAAGAAAAACAAAATGCCTATTGCTGTGCAATTAAACAGAGAAAACAGAGAAACAGAAAATAATCAGACTAAACATGGTTAATTACAGTTTTCTTTTCTGTTGTATATGGTGAAGTTGTTAATCCAGTACACGGCGCCCAGTGTTACTCTCCAGGAAGCTGGGCTTGGTGTCCTCCTTGTGTGCGTACAAGGTGTATCCGCGTAAGAATGTCCCAGTGTACCATCAACAGCCAGCTCAGATGTGTGTCCGTTGAAGTTTGACGATTGAGATGTTGGTTTTCCCAGAGCGACATTTCCTATAAGCATCAAGCTATTCATGATAATGTTGTCGTGGATGAGGATATATACAGCTGTCAGACAAGTAAACAAAGCTGGTTGCCGTCGTATAAATGAAATACAACACCGCTGAAATAAATAAATACGTTATTATTTATATGAAAGATGGAATGTTCTTAATCATGGTTCCTTTTCTGATAGTTCTTTCTGATAAACACCACAAAGCTTTCCGGAAGACATACACAACATGAAGCCAACACTGGTGACAGTGGATCCTACTGTCTTGTGCATATTTAGTGAGATGAGGCAGGGGTAGAATGTACTTTCGCTGCTGAGTTTTTGCTGGTGACTGTCTATAATACTGCCAAACAATGCAATTAAAGCATATTGACTACTTACGCCTTTGACATGTGGGTCCGTCCCAACCTGCAGCGCAGTTCCCTACACAACCATTCTGAGGGTCACAGGTCACACTGGTATCACAGTGACAGTCGTATTTACAGTCTGGTCCGTATGTACTGCCGGGACACACAGCTGAAACTATAGCATACATGGTGCAATTACACGGAGCGTCAGTCACACTGTGCTAATTACACTGTTATGTGGCCGGGTAAAACGCGGGTCACAGTGACAGACATACCTACAGCCTAAAATATGATGTTACTACATGAATATGGCGATAATTCACATTGTCTCCAACACAGGATAACAGTTTTTATTAGCCCTTGTATTTATACTTCTTGGCCATCTGTGTTTCGTTCTCCTCACAAGCAGACTCAGTCTGCGTTGCAATATTAAGGTTACCAGCGATGATATTTTTACATGGACAGTAAGTAAAAGTCCGAAGACTGACAGGCAAAACGACTCACATCCTATATTCGTTCAACTGCTTATTAACCCTCTTTATGAAACGTTGATGTGCTCTTGCCAAACGAACACAGTCCTTGGAGGTAAATGTGTAAAATTTAAGGCCAGCATTGCCCACGATGCTGCTTGGTTCAGGTTGTTTGATATGGTTAACAATGCGTAAAACTGTAATTTATTTATTTATTTGTTAGTTTGATTGGTGTTTTACACCGCATTCAAGAAGATTTCACTTATGCGACGTCAGGCGGTATTATGGTGGAATCTGTGGAAAACCCACGACTATCCACCTGTTGCTGCCAATCCTTTGACGTTCGACTGGAAATAGGAAATTGGTACTGTTGTAAAACACATCCGATGGGCAGGTTCAAACCCTTTTCTTACTTATTAAATTCAATTATATAATGATATGTTTTCTCTGGGACATGGAAAATTTCAAATTATTATTATTTAACCCTTCACTGGTCGACAGTTGCTCAAAATGATGTCCACACTTAATAGACATCTACATGAAAACAGGACAGACGGAACAGGTCTCGTTAATAAATAATCCACCAATAAAACGTTGAAAGTTTTGTAGGTCTTGAATACAAAGGAAATTACTGTAAGGGTTCAGGTAAGTCTTTTAACAACAACAAACTCTCAAATGTAGTAACAAAATGGTTTAAGCAGAACTGGGTCTAAAAATGCAGTGCGTGATGTTAAATGCAATGTGAGGAAGATCACTGAGCAACAATTACTTGATGTGCTGTGTCGTCACATGTCATAGACATTTACATATAAACAATACCAAGAAACCAAGAATTGGGACTAAGTTTACCAACAGAACCCTGGTTTGTGCCATACAAAGGACATCAGCATGGAAAGTAAAACTAGATTGTTATCAAAATTATCATCGTAGTCAACAAACTCAATTAAATATACAAGACTCAAACTCAATTAAATACAACAGATTATAACGTAGAGAGTGAAACCAGAGCACCGATGACATTGTGATAGTTGGCAATTGGCCTCATGTAACCGGTGAAATACGGTCTGTTTTCAGAAGACTCAGCTATTATCTTTTCTCTATTCTTTATTGCACATGCTCATTTCGGTGGACATTTACTTGAAAATGTCGGCAAACATATATATTTCTGAAAGAATAATGTTCTGCTGCCATTCAAGCTAAAGGTATTTGCCAGTCAATAAACCGAAGTGGACACAGTGTTCACTCACTAACCCAATATGCGCTTTCTGGTCTTCAAAACAGTATTCCTCTCTAAACAAAACTCCTGTTCCCATCCCTAAGCTTTCTCTTCTAAACATACATGCAAGTCATGTAATTTAATATAATTTTTATAACTTTTACGAAGATTATAATACTCCGACTGAGGGTAAATATGAACAGAGCGTTCAGTACATACACCATAGTTACAGATGCAACAATTGCGAGTCCAGCCTAATGCGAATGCGTACCAAATAGCCGTAAGCCATGTAAGTTACCCATTTAGTTAACATAGTGCGGGACTATCTACACCTTATTTCAGATATACGCCTCTTCACAGTTCAAGTGGCGCGATTGTATATACAGTATAAACCTTCATATTGCAATATATCAAAAAATCAAATCCACCAATTTGATTGCTGTGGGTTCAAGTCCAGTTCATGCTGGCTTTCTCTTCGACCGTACGTGGGAAGGTCTGCCGTCAACCTGCGGATGGTATGGGTATTTCCTAGGACTCTGCCCGGTTTCCTCTCACCATAATGCTGGCCGCCGTCGAATAAGTGAAATATTCTTGAGTACGGCGTGAAACACCCATCAAATAAATAAATCAAAAAATCAAATAAATCAAAAATCAAATCAATCCAGTATATTTAGTAAGTTCCACAATGACTTAAAATTAGACCCCACGATCTCTTTTAAGACCATGTTAAATGTGTGTCATTTAACTTTTATACAATATTTAAGGTATCACACAGCTTATGGCGAGAATGGTGCGTCTGTCCTTATGTAATACTAGAGTGTTTTTGGAAGATTTTGAATACTTCTAAATAGTTCCCTGGTGCGTTAAAAATGAGAAAATATCAACCGGTCCCAACAGAAATGGCAGCTAGCAGCGAGACATACCCAGGACACCCCACCTTGGGATTTGCCCTCCAGCAGTACGAATGGAAAGCCGTTTGATTTTAAAAGGTATGGGAATCCACACAGTAAACACACAAGGTTTACATAAACCATGGTTAACCTCTAAACAAAAGATGGAAAACTAAACAACTCACCGTGTAATTAAGTAATCAAGAAGATTTGGTAACAATCCCATCAAATTTTACAAAAACGTTTTCGGCAGCACCATATACGTGTACAGTTAGGACACAGTTTGAGTTCTTTTGAGTAGCGGTAGCGATTACTGTTGGTTGGGGTAACGATAACTGCGGGTTGTGATAACGATTATTAACAGTTGGGGTAACTATTACTGTAGGTTGTGATGGCGATTATTTGGGTAACTATTATTGTGGGTTGTAATAACGATTACGGTGAGTTGGGTAACTATTCCTACGGGTTGTGATAACGATTACTGCTGGTTGGGTAACTATTACTATGGGTTGGGGTAACTATTACCGTGGGTTGGGTAACTATTACCGTGGGTTGGGGTAACGATTACCGCGGGTTATGATAACGATTACTGCGGGTTGGGGTAACTGTTGTGATAGCGATTATTTCGTGTTGGGTAACTATTACTGTGGGTTGGGTTAACCCACTGTGATAAGTACTGTGATAACGATTATTGGGAGTTGGGGTAACTATTACTGGGGGTTGTAATAACGATTACTGCGAGTTTGGGAACTAATCCTAAAGGTTGTGGTAACTATTACTGTTGGTTTGGGAAACTATTACTGTGTGTTGGGGTAAAGATTACTGCGGGTTGGGGTAACGATTATTGCAGGTTGTGATAAGGATTACTGCTGGTTGGGTAACTATTACTGCGGGTTGGGTAGCTATTACCGTGGATTGTGATAAAGATTATTGCGAGTTGGGTAACTGTTACTGTGGGTTGTAATAACGATTACAGTGAGTTGGGTAACTATTCCTACTTGTTGTGATAATAATTACTGCTGGGTTGGTGTAACTATTACTGTTACTGTGGGTTGTGCAAGTATTACTGTGGGTTGCGGTAACTATTACTGTGGGTTATGTAAGTATTGTTGTGGGTTGAGTAAGTATTAACGCGGGTTGGGTAACTATTACTGAGGGTTGGGTAACTATTACTGTGGGTTGGGGTAAGGAATATTTGCAAGTTGGGGTAACGATTATTACGGGTAGTGAAAACAAATAGTGCAGGTTTGGTAACTGTTACTTTCGGTTGACGTGACGATTAATGCGAGTTGGAGTAACGAAATCCGCGGGTTGTGATGGCGGTTATTGTGGGTTGGGTAACTATCACTGTGGGTTGGGGTACCGATTATTGGGGGCTGTGATAACGCTCACGTTCAAAATGTTACTGTTTAAAATCTCGACAACTTCACATGCATAATGAAGAAAATGATCACTGCCACTCCTCTGGATGTTACCAGCTCAATTGACTGTTTGTATATCTTTATTTTTTTTACATATTTCAATCCGGACTGCTGTTTTACGTTGATGTATGGTAGGTGATCAGAGGTCTGTCTGTCAATCAGACGGTCAGTTTTGAAGTTAGGGTCTTACACCAATAATAACAACAATTTCCACGACATAACCTCTCTTATGCACAATATACCAACTGCATACCGGCTATGGCGATCAAGGAGGATAAAGGAAGTATCAAGCTCAAAGCCTCAACGTCAGTGATAAATATACAATTTTTCCAGTTGACCAGTTTTACATTTTTTTCTGTTTTAGTGCTAACGTGGATGTCTTATAACCTTCATTGTTATTAAGGTTGTTTCTGAAAGTCGACTGAAGTTTCTTAATCTAAAAATAACATTCACAGAACCGTAATAAGAAATCGGCATGGACAAAGTGGAATCCGCAGTGATGTTAATTGCTATTTATTAGACGTCAGTGGCCTAGAATTACTCAAAATATTGTGTTGTTATCACATTTAACATACAATCACATTAAAACAATGCAAAATAACCAGGCCTCGGGGATGTTTAGTCCATCAGCAGAATCCTGGTTTATGCAGGAATACAATGTAATTAAAAACGTACATCATCGAGAGTAAAACCAGAACAGCGACGACTGTGTGATAGACGTACAGCATAGAGAGTAAAACAGGAGCAGTCTTTTGTTGACCAATTATGTCAACTTGGGACCCTTCTGAGGTTAAAAATGTAAGGAAAGGCAATTTGCAGTACTAAATAGTAGCGACGATCGTTGTTTACACCTAAGCTGTGTCACGCAAGGTTTAGATGTGACACACGTTTAGTTGAGCCTCTCTAAAGCTTTAGACACGGTGTGCGACAAATAGATAGTAGTTCGTAAGCAGGTCTTATCTTCAATGAATTAGGTTACAATGACCACATGCATAAAGTGGATCTGTGTATTTCTTTCGTACGTAAACCCACTCTGTAAACATACCAGTTAAAGATTGTGTATGTTTGATAGTGATATATCACGCGGGGAAAAAGACACAATATTGCAGAACAGCTGTAGTAGACACTTATACTTCCTCTTCTGTGTACAATAGGACTGGTTTATATGTTGGTGTACATTTGTCAAATGAGCTAATAACTCGGTCTATCTAAAAGTCCTTTAATCGTGCAGTCAATTGCCTAACTCTTTTGATTCCAGCAATGGGAGAACTACCTGGCCTTTGTAAAGAACCAAATGGTATTACCACATTTCATTCGGAGTGCCCGACCTTTTATCTAGGGCAAGATAAGATTATCTCCGAAGAGAAATAGGGCGTAATCTGTACACTCTGTCAAACCCACACACTGGGTAGGACACTTGAAAGACGACAAGTAAATAGCTTCACCTGCAGTCTGTCCATAAAGTGCTACAATGTGAACTGAATGCTGTAAATATCCACTCTGCATAGCGCTGGGTTATACATCGCTGATGACATAATATTCAATGTAATTAGCCTAGCTTTCCATCCTTTTATGTGAGAGTGACCATCCTCACACCACTATAAATCCCCTGAAGTTATCTGACTACAAAATGTGTTTTCTGATGCCTTCTCAATGCACAGAAGACTAGTCAAGTTATATTAATAAATGTTATCTGGTGTTTTGACACATAGATAGTATACCCAGTGTCATCGTGTTATGCCTACCATCAACATTTGCTACGTTTAAGTCCAGTTCAACACAAAACCTGATTTTTCCGCCCCTCGTGAAATATCTATAATCTACCCAAGTCGTCGAAATGGCATTTTCTGCAACACCACAAAGCAGTAAGTTATAATAATTTCACGCTACATTTTTTTGAATGTTATTAACAACTCAAAAATGATATGACACACAACAGCAAACAATTTACAACATGGAGAGAGAAATTTTGGAGATTCCAAAAGCACACTGAAGCAGCGTCATGTGCACTGTCGCCTTTTGATTGTGTTCTTTTTGTTTATCCTTTATCCGTCCGGGGTCTCTTGCGCTCTGTTTCATGATTGTGTCTAGTTCTGCCTGGCCCGGAGGGGCAGTACTTACTTCTGTGATGGTTGGTGTTATACGTCGTTTTTAGGGAACTGGCCTTCCGAGTATTGATTGCTGGTATATGAATAACTCTTTCAAATCATAGATTCTAAACAATTCCAGTCAAAACATATATACCTTTCGAATAAATACTTTTGGCACATAGTAAAGACAAGCTATTGGGGTTTAAACCGGGAAATACCGGTTTTCAGATCATATAAAAAAAACATTATTTTTATGTTTGGTTTCTCTTACCTAAATGTTGATAGGGTATGAGACTCCATAGTTTGGGTAAGAGAAGGGCTGAAGTAATATATATGGCGGTTGGGGAGTAGAGGGGTAGTGGCCGCCAAGGATAACTCGCGTATTAACCAGTCGATAATATCTAATACCTAATATAACTAATGACAACCTAACATCGATGAGAGAATCCCCGAGCACAAAGTATCGCCTTCATTGACGTCTATAATGCTTAACTGTTCTTACTGACCGATAACAATGAACCAAAACAAACTAAGAATGTTTTATACGGAGACACAAAGAGAATACGTAACACGGCTTTTTTAAACATTCTAAAATTTTAAGAAAAACATAGGTTTTATCTCCAAGTGCGGGATGGTTTGCCGTAGGAGAAGTAACCAAAATATTGTTTCCTCATTCCAAAAATCAGCATCTGAGCTCGGAATTTATCTCACACTATATTATGGGTATTTTGCGTTCAAGATCATATATTGTCTTGCTTCCAGTCAGCACTCCCAAACTGATACAGGGCAGCTTACCAGTGATGGAACCATCCCAAATCCCGACATAGCTATAACGTACTACCACATAATCATAGTCGTGTTGTCTTTCCCTCGACTGTCTCCGCCCCTACCCCACTCCCACCCTAATGCTGGTCGCCGTTGTATCAGTGAAATATTCTTAGGTTAAGCGTAGAACACCAATCAAATAAATCAATAAAATTCTTTTGTGGAATGGTTTAAAAATTGCGCATGTCCCTTTCACTGACAACCAATCAAACAACAGGCTGAAGTAACATTTTCTTCAGTATGGAGACAACGTGTCTGTGATTTGATGCGCATTGAGTATATCCATCAGACAGAAATACGTACATTGCATTATTTGCTGTAACATACTAACAAAAGCAACGAAACAAGAGAATGGGTACTTACCAGATGAGATATCACTGATGAGCAGATACGCGATGGTACATGTGGTGAAGAACATCATTGGTACCAAAGAGTTTCACAGTAACACCTACTCAGCAACTGACAGGTCTTAAGGCTTCAGGCATTCAGGGTCTGTGTCAAGTCGTGTGCCTAGTTATATAGGGTACAGACGAGATGAGGTAACACGACAGTTTGACTGTGGTCTCCATGGGTCACCAGTTTTCCTGTACTAGCCATAGCCTATCCTTACAAACAGGATGATATCAAGTGCCAAAAGTATGGCGTGCAAAGAATGACGTGAAAGAAATTATTGTGTCAGCAGAAGGGTGATCAGTGTTTTACCTACCTCGCCACTCACTGTCATTCTACATGAACACCATTATACTATAGACTTACAGCATAGTCCATCTAGGAAGAAGACTGCGTCAGTACATTTTCTAATGGTTTCCAACATATGAGGGTTCCACAAACATAACTCTGCTACATTTATAATGCGGGTTCTGAGCTTGGTAGAAGAGTATCCATGAAATACGTTCCCATTTCTATCTGACTTCTGATCACGGATGTTGCACATACAATATCATACATACTCATAAAGTACAGCTTTTACAAACACAACGTATATAAAATACTTACCAACGCCGGTGTTTTACTCTTCTACCTTTAAAATTTAGCCCTGTTGTATAAGTGAACCGATGTTTTGAATGGTAAATGAAATAAATCTGCGGTTGGGGTTACTCTTTGTAGCGGAGATAGGGAACAAACTTAAACTGTGTAATCTCTCTTCACAGAAACACACTGTAACACACAAATGGAAAATAATTCTAACACTCTATATACTATCACTGTTATGTGTCACGGGTTACACGTGGGTTACAGTGACAGAAATAACCACAGACTGGCCCATAATAAGACCTAAAGTACGGTGTTACTACATGAGCTTGGCGATGATTCACATTGTCTCGAACACAGGATAATAGTTTTTATTAGCTTTTATATTTATGCTTCTTGGCTATCTGTGTTTCGTATGTATCCCTCAAAAGCAGACTCATTCCGCAATATTAAGGTTTCCAGCCATGAAATTTTTTCAACAGCTTTCATTAGCTCTCATATTTATGTTTCTACATAAATTTTGGTAGTTTACGCGGATCGATCTAACGCCACACTGGTCGGATATCTCATAATTTTGTGGGCTTAAAACGTCTTTGTATATGTACTCGCCTGAGTAGCTATGCAGAGAAGCAACATTTCGAAGGAAATGAGCGACATTTCACATGCACTGCTCTATGTAGGGCTACTGTATTCAAGTGCATTCAAGCGCTAGAAAAACGTAGAGGTTGAATTAAAAACCAGGAAGTAACCTTATACATGTTACGGCATGTAGAGTCCATGGACAAGAACACTGTTCCATTAAATGCAACTCAGTGTGACAAGTGAGGCCTCCGTGCCCGAGGTGGTTAGCACGCCAGCGCGCCGCAATGACCCAGGAGTCTATTACCAATGCGGTCGCTAAGAGTTAAAACCAGACTATGTTGGTCGAGGGTTTCGCTCGGGCTCCGGGGGAATCTACTCTAATCACGAAGGCACTACGAGAAGTAGTCATTTTTGAAAAACTACTGTAGTGGAAGTCAGTGTGAAAAAATTAAGGCGTTAACTGTAGGTGGTTCGTTAAAAACTCAAAACGTCTCACTGAGGTACTTAGACCCTCAAATACACGTACAGTTTTGAGTACTTGGGATTTCCCCATTGTGTATAAGACAATCCCTCAGTCGGATTTAATTGGTAGAATTTCATCACTAATTGTATGGATTTTTAATCAAACTGGGTTACTGCTACATTAACGTCAAAGGCAACGAAGCCTTCTTCAGTCCCACTACATACATAGGTTACCATTCATGGGATGTTTCCGTGTTCATTGAGCTGCTTGAATTTCTCATTAATAACATCTGTATGAAATTCTGGGAAACCATATATCAAGAGTCTATAGGTATTCCCATGGGTACAAATTGTGGCCTATACCTGTTCTCATATGAATACGACTATATGCAGAAACCAGCAAGAGTAATTGACAGCAGTATACCGAAGGGTCCTGCATATGACGTGTACATATCTCGCCTATTAGGTATACCCTGCGTGTTGTGTGACGATTTCAATCAATGTCACAAGCTTTTACTGCAAAAACTAATGAGTTAAGGTTATTTTATCAAACACCTTCACTCCAATTTTTTTAAGTTTTACCATGAATAGTATTCTCTTATAAGTAATTATGGTCAGAGGGTTGAGAATCTCTGCGCCCCGACTTCATGATTGTGTTTTGTTCCGCTTAATCGGGGCCTAAGGACCGTATGTTTATCGTGATAAATTAGATCGCCACGTTGAATACATGAACAGTACAAACTAAAGCTCAACTGAGATACATATTTTTGCTATCAACAATTGATATTGCAGCATGTTACACGATTTGAATACTGATTTCACTCAGTCGCCTAGAACATATCTTCCGTCTTCCCTACATCATTGAAACTGTTGACCGCTTCTCTTTTTATGATTTTGTTTTATTTTTGTACTTTATATACTTCCTTAGTTTTATGATAATTTGTGTTAAACGTCATGTTGTGAAATGGAATGAATGATTATTGCTTAACGCCACATCGGCAATATTTCAGCCATATCGTGGCGAGAACAAGGTGAAAACGCGAGACTGTTAAGGTTTTCGATATGACAATATGAACATCAAAATCAAAACAAAAAGCACAGACATGTTTAAAATCGTATAAAAGAAAAATAAGAGTTAAAACTCGAAAACCAGGATTATAGTACATGTATAAATCTATATGTATATACATGTTTATCTATGGGTATTTATGACAATTAAAATTTATATTTTATGATATAGGCCAATGACCTTCAAATAATTTATGACAACATCGCCAACGATGCTGTCAAATAAATCATATATAGAGTTGACCGTGTAGAGCCTTTGCTTAACATGGGCAAAGTCTACACAGTCAACCAAGATATGTTTGATGCCATATTGTGCATTACATCGAACACACAAACGGGAGCACTGCTCTCATCTAAGATGAAATTGTGTGTCAAATGAGAATGCCCAGTACGACACCTCGTTAAAACTACTTGGTCTCCACGAGACATTTGACAAGTATAGGCATTGTAGCCAATGAGAGGATGGATGGCATGCAGTTTATTGTGGATCTGCAAGTCCCATTCACCCTGCCAAAGGCGATAAATATATTTAAGAATATTAGACTTCACGTCAGAATAAGGGATTTTAACCCGAGATACAGGTTTATATAGGGCAGCTTTCGCTTCCCTGTCCACGACTGTGTTTCCATGGATACCAGTGTGACTTAGTATTCAGCAGAATATAATATCTTTACCTCTTTTAATTAGTTTTCGGTATTTGGCTATTATCTCAAGTATCAATGGATTTTTAAATTTATTATTTTAAATTGCCAAAAGGCAAGACAGCGAGTCGCTGCATATTACTGCCTTCTGGGCATGCCCAGAGGAAACTGTTGTGAAATGGTCTTGCGCTTATTGACCAGTTGACGGCTTGTATATGATCTGTGTCGACGTATTGAATCAGCTCGACATACTGTAGTAACAACATGTCACATTTTTTTACTTCATGATTTGATTGGTGTTTTACACCATACTTAAGAATATTTCTCTGATACAACGGCGATCAGCATTATGTTGAGACGAAACCGATCAGCAAAACCCACGATCATCCTCAGATTGGTCGAATTAAAGTTGTTGTAACGGCTCCAAAGTCGGGATATCGTTGTTTTGTGAACATTTAGGTGTCGTGCAATAGTACCAAAACTTTCTCCGGCTTGAAGACGACCAATGGCGATATTTCGGTCGGCAGCACTCAGTCGCGGCATTTTACCGACTGCCTTTCGTCGACCAATGAATGAATAAAATACGAAAGCACATGGGCTTTTATACACCCCCACACTATAACTGCCATTGACATGATTTGTATGTAAATGGTTCTGTGTGCGACGTCAACAGGGTCAGTCCTTGCGTTGTGACGTCATAAGCAATAAAATACACTTAGGAGAGAAAAGGCAGTTGTTTCAATGGTAATCCTCATTAAAAACGTGTTTAATTTCATTACATTTGGCTAAAATTTAGTTTGGAAGCAATAACTTTATTCGAACGAATTTTTGATATCCGAGGACAGGGGTCGCGTTTCTTTTTTGACAGAATTTATAAATGAACTGTATTTCGTAGCTATCAGGAAATGGCGATACCCGAGAGATAGAAGATTGATTTCGATGTAGAGTACATGGTGGAATATATTGAGAGCTTGTATCTGGAAAACTTTGGTGCCTTTGACAGTATTAGACCACCCCCATTTCATGGTGCAGGACATTTGACCTAATGTCTACATCATTGCCCAGTGTAGTCACTTTTCTTCGCTACAGCGTGGTATGGCTGTCGCTAATACTGCATTTGAGCGTAGACTGCTGCTTACACTATATATCTGCGTACGATACACCTCCTCTCTACAAGGCCCGCTACACTACAGTTTAGTGCAAGCCTTACACGAAATTTTGGCTGCGTAATTTGCCTTTATAGAGATAGTTTAATCTGTGGGACAGGATATCAGGAGCTGTCAAATCGAGATAAGCAGTGTTAAAAGAATACCTCGTATGTTTTATTATAGTGCAAAAAGTATACCTGCACAGTTACTTCAAATCGCTAAACAATCCAGCCATCGTCCGTTTGCTTACTTTACAAACAAGTGGACGTCGGAGAGCACACAAACCACAATCACACGTATATACAATGGGAAAAATGTAAAATCCACCGCTTTTTAAAACCAGAGCAGCTAACTCACAAACAAACACAGCACAGTAAAGACGCAATGGAAATCAAAGTAATAAGTTTAATTACTAATACAAAAAGTTTTTACTTATTGTTATCCATAAGTAATGCCTCTGTCAATCGATACAAAAAGTGTTATCAAAACAAATACAATTTAAAAATATCCAAAATGAAAATTGCGTAAACATAAATTGAAGACTGTCCAACTAATTAACAAAGGCCACTGCCACTGACTGACGACTACCACTTTGTGATAATTGGCAAATGGTGACACGAAATGGGTGAAATACGCTAGGGTGTGATTCTAACTGTTCATCTGAATGCCCCCCTCACCCGCCCAGCACCATGGCTTTATTTTAATAGCCACAATTAGGTAAACATTTTATGCACTGATGCCAAAAGCATGGCCTTGGGAACACTTAGTCCACCAGCAGAATCATGATTTATGCAGGAATAATACCAGATAATACAACTGTAAATTAAAAGGTATCAAAATTAATATTATAAGAAAACTTGAAAGCCTAAAGAGCATTTGTCAACAAAAGCATCCAACTTCGCTTGGAAGTAACAAATATGTATAAAATATATGTAGGTATGTCTCGTATTCTATAGTTCTTAAATTTTCGTAGATGCTTACTTTAAAAATAATTTAGTCACATAATTAAGAGCCATTAGGTCTGTGTACATATATTGTATAAATATGTATTCTAGTTAAATAATATGGTCGTCTAATGGTGTTAATTTTTAAATTAACATTAGATCTACGAATGATCTGTACCACAGAACAGTTAACATGGTGAAAATACTGATGAAAATACTCCTGTAGTAACCTCACGTATTTAGATCTGTCTAGAGTGTTAAATAAAAGCATATCTTAACTGCAGTGTTGTTACAAATGAAAATGAATTATATCTACATGCAAGTATTCTAGGCACAGGATCGTGCAATACTGGAGATGGAACAATAGTCTTCGACACCATCTCTTAATTCTATTACGAAGGCTTGACAAGTGGGACTTCAACAGATGACAACTTTCTCTCTTTCTCTCTGGAGGGTGGAAACTGGGCAGAGCCCGGGGGGAACCTACGACCATCCGCAGGTTGCTGCAGACCTTCCCACGTACCGCCGGAGAGAAAGCCAGCATGAGTTGGACTCTTTGTGAGAGACTCCTGGGTCATTATGCTGCGCTAACGCGCTAACCTACTGAGCCACGGAGGCCCCTGAACAGATGACGAATACAAGGGTTTAAATTCATGCTTCGATAATTACCAAAAAATTGGAAATTACCCCTCACCTTAAACAACATACAAAAAAGAAGAACGTGTCCCTGTATGGCAAATTTATTAACTCTTCAAAACACACTGAAGATCATGAGGCTGACAACCCTGTACAAGATTGAAGATATCAATTCATTCATACTATGAAACTCTCAAATAGCATCACGTTCCATTCGGAATAAGGCAAATGTTAAGGTAGCGGACTTCGATTATTTTAACTGGACAATGTGATTTAGTCAGGAATCATCTGTGTGCCAACAGAGCATGTCCGCCCACTAGCTCTGAAAAGCGATCATGTTTGTTTTAGTAACAAAAGATCTATCCTGTCAAATCTGTACTTACGGGACCTGTGTTTAGCGTCTAACTGTCCTAAGCGGCCACTCTCTGCCGGGACCGAGCGGCATACGTCTAGCTGAAATCCGTAGTTCAAAAGTTTATTGGAATATCCTAACTGGCGCAAAACTGTCTAGACCATGAACATTTTGGAAGGAAAAGTGCTCAAGTCACACAAACGCTGACTTGAAACTCGGGTTGTAAGCGCTTGTTAATTTACACTCTATGTGAACACTATTAGGTCTTTAGGCTTATAAGCTACACTGCTTACTTGTTTTGAGATATAATATTAGTATACTGTTGTTATATATCCACTAAATATATGCTCAGAACTTTGAAATTTAAATTTGATAGGGTTATTATAATTTTCAAGTTAAATTTAGGACTTTCTAGGTTCATAAAACCCATAATGTTTTCCTGTGTAATTAAAGTGACATAAAGTCTGCCACTATACATACATAGGAACCATGATAAACGACAAAGTTGTCATCGAAAAATATGTTCAAAAAATTCTAAAAAATTTTGAAAGCCGAGAACATGGAGTTGATTATTGGGGATATGGCAATGACGGACAATTCACTCCAAGAAGCCATGTTGTAGAAGCCCTTTTGAACTTGGCCAATCCATAGCCCTGAAAGCGCCACGTGATAATTGGCTGTCACGTGAAAATATATTAGCTCTCGATTGTCAGTGTGGTGTCTTATAGTGGATACAGGTATCGGTGTAATGAATTGGATTTTGCGGCTTAAGTGTAAAACTGATGTATTTTGAACCACACGTTTATAAGCAGGGAACCGAGAACGGCTGCCCCTGTCACAATGCGTACATGTTGGGCAGGATACTGCAGTAACTTGTCACGGTAAGCTGGCAGAAAACCGTCCGGGAGAGTCATTGCTTGAAAAAAAATATTGTGACTTTCCATTACTTTTCCTTAGCAAAGTCAGAGTTATTACAAAAATATCTTACCAAAATCTGAATAAAAGGGTCTGTTATTAATCCGAAGGTCCTGCAGTGTTCGGTAAATTCCCTGCCGTCGGTACATCCAGCTAGGCCAAATGCTTACACCCCTGTAGGACGAGGGCGAGCAGGACCGCTAAAACACGACAGCTGTGTCCACCAGCATCGCCCTCACCGAGCCCCAAACTAAAAGAAGCATTAGCCCTTTGAACCTTTTCAAAATTGAAAACAAAGTGTGCTGTTTTTAGGAGCGAATTATCTAATTCAAACTATATATATGTTCAAAACTTGTCCTTTTTAACGGTTCACTATCTCCCGTTCTTTCCAGGAAGCGTTTCGCGTCCAAAACCATGAAATTAAGTAACAACTGTGTAACTGGCCTCGGTGTCATTACAAGAAAATCGGATTTTGTCGTATTCATTCTCACAAACACTCTCATACGGGTTGCTGTCCACTGGAGTTGAAATCCGCGCCTCTCTCCCTTGATTAGAACTCTCCCGATTCTGGACGTGGACCGGATCCGAACGCTCAGAGGTTCCTTCTGACTTATTACCGTGACATCTTCTCCTGTAGAAATAACACAGTCTATGGTCACCTAAATAATTTCAACAAATATATACTATCTTAACACAAAATATAAACCCAACAAAGCGAAAATTATTACAGCAGCATATTACAATATACTTATCTCTAATATCGATTTATTCGGATTATTTCGTCACATTTTCTGAGTACATGTAAACGTATTAGGATTTAAATTGCACATTATTCTGTATCACAGAGAGGGAACAATGGGTACAGCTTTAGGTGTATCACAACCTTTAGTGTATAAACAAAGTATTATAAAAATATAATAAATACATAAAATATTACAAGCATATCTAAATCCTATACTGTGGAATAAACATTCATGGTCCTATTTTAAGCTGGCATCACTTACGTGTACATCAGTACAATAACGACGATTACGACAGCGACCACCACAGCCACACAGCCTATAACCACTCCTGTGTAGTTATAGTTGACGGCTACAAACGGTAAAATACACATTTAAACAAATTTGAAATTGCTGATTTTATTGTGCTACGTCTTATTCAGTTTTTGGCGAGCAATGTATTTTATGACGGTGAACATTTCAGCAGCACAGAAATGTTTATTTTCTAAACAAAATCGTTACACAATGGCGCTGTGGGACAAAGCCTACACTCTGACATTGACAGACATATGCTATTAAAGTGAGAGGGGTGGGCGTATGGGAAATCTAATGCGGTGCAACTTTGGCGGAATATGTTAGATCTTCAAGGTGGGACTGACTTCGAACTGCGTGCTGAGTTACATAAGCAAGAAAATATGCAATGGATTGTTGTCATCCTGCCTTCCACATGGAGATAATTATCTGTTGTAGGATTAAAACCGAAACAGCCTGTAAATGGAGCGTAATCGACAGCAAATGCTGATCTTTCAAATATTAATGACATTAGGATACTCTTGTGTATAATCATTAAGCCACTGGCACCTTAGGAATTACTTTTAGACGCAAAATTATTGGCAACGTTCTATTATCAGTTGAAATGTCACCAAGAGAGTGTATTTACATTCAAAGATAGTCTTTTTCAGGTAACGATGCTTACGGGTACAAAATCGGCCTTCATGTCCATCTGTACAACCTCCAATACATGCTCCATTCCTGACGTCACATCCGGTTGGACCATTAAGACAGTTCAGACTACAAGTAAGTTTGCAGTTTTGTCCCCATGTGCCAGGGGAGCATGCTGTCAAAATAGAACACATATTTCTGTTATCTTCAGACTTCTGTCTTATTTGTCGATGTTTCAGTGTTACCGTTCTATAGCTTGCATTGTCAGCTTTCTTGTTCTTTTTTTGTCTGCATTGCAATCGTTAAAGGCAAGCTAGAATGAATCTCACAACATAGACTGGCATCAATCTTGGACACTAAAACTAGCACATAACAAACCTGGAAAGCAAAGGAACCCATGTAAGCCTGACACTGGCTAAAGCAGAGCGAGGAATGCTATAA
The DNA here is from genome assembly GCF_032854445.1 of Liolophura sinensis. Classification (NCBI taxonomy): domain Eukaryota; kingdom Metazoa; phylum Mollusca; class Polyplacophora; order Chitonida; family Chitonidae; genus Liolophura; species Liolophura sinensis. The sequence continues at coordinate 519,617 of NW_027017954.1, read as the reverse complement.
GCTTGCTTGGAATAGACACGGGTGGCGACGAGAAGAGTGGCCGGTGGCGAGACACAATCTCACAAAGTGTCCTGTACAGAAAATGGAGTACGAAAGTCAAATGGCGTAAAAGCCGATATGTCTGAACCCAGCAAACTCCTTCACAGAGGAGGACAGTAAATATGACTGCTCTCCAGTGGACTTCAGTAAATGACTGCTCTCAAATGGACTTAACTAAATGACTGCCAGCTGCACAAGTCTGTCGGTAATATTTATAGATAAACGTGAAAAAAAATCTGGATGGTTTTAAACATGTTTACAACACCGATACATATTTCCAGAAAGTGTACTCTATGTACGATGACATTATACTCATAAACCCCGAAGCCCCGAGAACGCTCGACTGAATTACAGTGCAAAGCAGGCACAGAGGGAAAAATGTAAGTCGGGCACTGACTCAGGAACAAATAACAAAAAAATAATACAATATTGAAAAACATGGTTCGTAACACTTCCTCTCCCTCAAAAAGAAAAGATAACTGTACATAAGTACCCAATTTTTTTTTACAATAAATATAACATATATATACAATAATGACAAAATGATGCAATAAGGGAAAAATGTACGTACCGAAAGAAATATGCATACACAAATGTCAACCAAGCTCTCGATAGCATGTCAGCCACACTGTTTTTCTTACAAGCAATATGTATAATTTCCACAGCATAAGGCTGTAAGGTCAAATACCATCGTAATAATCTTTGATTCTTGTTCTTAAAACTTTTCTAAGAACACCAAAGGGTCGTGATCAGTATACATAGTGATATTACCAGAGCAACTGGTCAATTACAATTCGAAATGCTCTACAGCCAGCACCAGGCCAGATGCCTCCTTTTCTATGGTGGACTAATTCCTTTGATGTCTATTTAAGTTCCTAGAAAAATAGCTCACAGGCTGTTCTATTCCATCTTCTGTACTCGCCACGATATGGCTGAAATATTGCCGATGTGGCGTTAAGCCATAATCATTCATTTATTCCATCTTCTCCTATCCTGGAGTAAAACAGATCCTACCTCGATGTCACTAGGCATCTGAAAAGGGCGGCTTAGATTTGGAGCTTTGAAAATAGGACGTTTAGATAGAATGTCCTTTAACCCATTAAAACTGACTAACAACTATCTGACCATACACACTTGACATTCTTTTTGCGCAACAGAGTCAATGGAACGGCAAGATCGCTGAAATTGGGCACAAACGTACGGTAAAACTACATACCCCAAGCACTCTAAGGAGGTCTTTCCTACAAGTATGCACTGGTAAAGATAGTATGGCCCGGACTTTGGCTGAACCAGGGACAAAGGTATGTCGCTTGTTCTTTGGCAAATTTTTCTTGAGATCAGTCACTAAACCCAATGAAGACAATCAAGAGAATATCTTTTCGAGATGTTTACCAGGTTCTTACTAAGAGCAATCTTAGTAATAAACTTGGCATTTCCTACCCTATCAATACAATCCTCACTACGAGGAATAGGATAAGAATCCGTCTTGTTTACAGCATTGATCTTTCTGTAATCCACATATAGGCGTATAGAACCATCGAACTTAGAAATAACTACAGTTGGTGAACAACAGCCACTCTGGCTATGCCCTATAACCCCGCTGTCTAACATGTACCGTATTTCCTAGTTAACAAGATTTAGCATTGCAGGGTTAATCCAGAAAGGGTGATGTTTGATGGGTACAGCCCCTCCTACATCTACATCATGTCCTGCAGCATTAGTACAACCAGGTACATCCAAACATATTTTATTTATTTATTTGATTGATGTTTTACGCCGTACTTAAGAATATTTCACTTATACGACAGCCGCCAGCATTATGGTGGGAGAAAACCAGGCAGAGCCTGGGGGAAACCCACGACCATCCGCAGGTTGATGGCAGACCTTCCCACGTACGGTCGGAAAGGAAGCCAGCATGAGCTTGACTTGAACTCACAGCGACCTCATTGGTGAATGCTTCCGGGTCATTACGCTGCGTTAGCGCGCTAACCAACTGAGCCAATCCTGTCTCCGACATTTAGAAAGGTGACTTAACACTTTACCTAAATTCCTCAACATATTAATGCGACATGTGACAGTTTCCCGATGACCAGGTGTGCTAATAATGTAGTTAACAGCGTCAGCTTTTTGCTAACCGATATGGTCCACTAAACTTGGCCTTAAGCGGTTCGTGAGGTAGGGGCAAACATACTCTAATAAGGTTACTTCTGTTTCCTGAGGACATCTAACCTTAAGACCATACACCAACTCAAATGGACTAATCCCAGTGTACTCATTAGGAGTATCTCTAGAGGCAAACAATACAAATTTTATCGCTTTGTCCCAAATTTCAGAATTTTCCATACAGTAAGCTCGTAGAGCGCTCTTCATGATTTGGTGGTATCTTTCCAAAGCCCCTTGGGATCGACAGTGATAAGGTGTGGATTAAAGCTGCTTAATCCCACATAACTTCCTGATATAAACCAGACATAACGATGGAGCCCTGGTCAGTTTGTATTTCCTTAGGTAAACCATATCTGGTAAAAAGATTAACAGACTATTAACTATCCGAGGTGTAGTTAGCTGTATCTGTTAGCTGTATCCATAATAGTCAATAAGTACCTTACTAAAAGGCACACTAAAACCCGGATTTGGAATTAAGGATGCAGGCCTTATACTATGCTGTGGTTTTCCTACAAGCTAACAGGTGTGACCTGTCTTACAGAAATTAACCACATCCCTGTGAATCTTAGGCCAATAAATATAGCGAGCGAATTTATTTTCCAATGCCTAAATGTCCACCTATTGGAATCTCATGACCCATCTTAAGTAGTTCCTGTCTACAGTTAGAGGTGAGAAAACTTGATTCAAATTTGCTTAATCATTAGCTAATGCATGAGGCAGTCAATACTCTCTTCTCAACAGCCCACTCTCCAGGTATTCCCTCAAAATAAAGCAGACTTACTTAATTCCCTTACATTCTCTACACCATCAATATCATGAAAGAACGTTTCAGCCAAATTAATATTACCCGCTGAATCCCCGATGGTTACAGAAGAATTGTCTTCCTTCTCCCTAGCTCTTTTCTGTGACCTGGTAACCACACAAGAGGGAAATATACCTGGAAACTTTTCGTAGGTCTTTTGTATTTTCGTCCAAAAACCTGTACACTGCAGACATGAGGACAAACCTTAACTTAATTTCATGCTAAGTCATTACCGAGCAAGAAAGAAAATACCTTTCTCAGGCAAACTCTTAACAACCCCTTCAGTAACCAAATCAGAAGTTATGGTAACCTCTAGTAAGGGAACAGACATAAAATTTCCATTAAAACCCTGGATCAGAACATGACTGGCAGCCTTATCGGAATAACATCTGCTAACATCAGACTGATTTGCCCGAAGATTCCTAAGTATACGAACAGGGGAGGTAACTCCATTCACAGTAACCACACCATCAGACATGAATCCCCAGTATGTCTCTGGTGTCTGTCCTACCTCTTTAACGTATGATTTGACGATAGGACAAAAACTGCGTATGTTGACGGGGAACGTATCAGAAGAAAAACACACATTTGACTTTTGTTATCTGCTTGTCAGTACTAAAATTTGAAGTCTTTTTATCGGAATTCCACTTCTGAAATTTAGCCTGAAATTTTTGTTCATCACTCTTATGATTTAACTCATATTCATCAGCCAAACTTGCCGCGGTCTTAATGTCCTTGACCTTTTGTTCACCTAAATGAGCCTTGACCTCATTTCCAACATTGTTCTTAAATTCCTCCAAGAGAATAGCCTCCCTTAAATTCTGAAAAGAATGACCTAACGCCAGAGCCCTATACAAGCTATTAAACAGTGTTTCTTTACCCCCGACAAACTCCACGTAAGTTTCATCAGCTGTTTCCTTAACTGTCTGAACTTCTGTCTACAGGCCTCCGGCAAAAGCGCTCAAAAGCAGACAAGACCAGTGCATTGAGTGTGTTGTAAACTGAAGACTGATCTACCGACAAAGTAGAATAGACCTCTGCAGCTTAACCTTCCAATGTACTCTGCAGTAACATTGTCCAGTACCTTCAGGCCACTCCAAGTTAACAGCCACTTTCTCATATTTTGGGACAGAAAAAAACTTTCAACAGCCTTATCATCGTATTTGGGCACTAATCGAAGGCTTTGGGTCAAACCAATCCCTTGCTGATTACGACTAACAGCTTCTTTATCACTACTTTTAACCCGGGGTTCCTTCAGTTTGAACTCCTGTTCAAACTCTGTGACTCTTTTAACTCTGTTTCTCCCTTTTTTAATATCACCGTCTCTAACTCAAACTCACTTTCCCTTTCTAACTTTCAACTTTCAACTTTCTAATAATCTTAGGGCTTCTGGCTTAAGTCTAATAGACACATGTCAGATATTTTCCTTAAATCTGCCTTCGTAGACAACTCAACAACCGACAAATCCTCGCAATCAAGGATTGAAGGTGCATTAAATTCCTCAGCCATAATGACACAATATAGTGTACAAAGAAATTACATAAGTAGTTTCACAAAATGTCAATCTCTGTTTGATCCAAAATAGGAACCAAAACACCTCTAAGCACCGCTAACACCGTTGACAATTAACGTGCTACAATCTAGCACAAGCAGATTTTAGTTCCTGGACAAGTCCCAAATATGTAATGGTACCACTATCGGAGAGCAAAGATGAGAAACAACTGGTTTGTTTACCTCTCAGATAAGCGACAAACCTTACGCAACGTCAAGTGGACTTTCTAAGTGACTGTTGTGGACTTTAGTAAATGATGGCCAGCTTCACAACTCCGTCGGCCTTATATATAGACTAACGTAAAGAAATTCCGGATGGTTTGAGCGTAAATATGTAAAGACTTTGCTAGGGTATGTGTAAGGAGAAGGGATATAGAATAAGACCCTTTTAGAAGGGGAAGGTTTTTAGTTAGTAACAACAGACATTTTGATTTAATACAAGGGACTGGCATACTAACTTTGTCGACAGTTAGATCCCAAGAAACCGGCCTTACAGCGGCGATTCTCTTCTGTGATTGGACAGCCCCCAGATGCTCTGTCACACGTGACGTTGTTATAACATTCGCCACACTTTTCCTCACAGTCGGCTCCCCAAAACCCAGCATCACATCCTGCCAAAAAAGTCAAATGTTCAAAAAATATTTAGTGGCCAAATGGTTAGTATGATAACGCAGCGCAATGACACAAGGGCGTCACCAAAGCGGTCGTTGTCAGTTTAAGTCCAGCTCATGCTGGCTTCCTGTGGGTCCTACGTGAAAAGATACGCCAACAATCTGCCAATGGTCGTGCCTTCACCCGCTTTTCTCCCATTATAATGAATAAGCAGAAGAACACTGTCTTCCATTTTTTTCCAGGTCAATTATTACACTGAAATCGTAGTTTAACAACCCGGTTCTAAGCACCTACACTGCTTTACGAATACAACCATACAGGAACAGTGATGCATTGCAAAAAGTAACAAAAGAGTATACCGCTTAGAGTCGACGGTTTGGAGATAGTAGATAGTTGTACCTTAAGTCCATCCTTAGGTCTGGTATACTTTGAATTTATTAGTTATCCGCGTTTGAAAGATGTTAAAGTGTGTACCAGTAAACCGTCTTTAATGAAAATCCAGCTGTTAAGTATTTTCAATGGCGAAGTGCGAAACCCAATTACAAACTTTCATTCTAGATACAAAAAAAGAAAACCATATTACATTCAAGGAAAACACCGTTGGAAGAAATTTCGAACAGGCAGCACATGCTTTACCTGAACTTGGAGGCAGTTCTAAATCAAAACATGACGGACGTTAATTCAAATGCTTGAATGGCTGGATTACTGCTTAAGCATGCTTTATCAATGCATCCTTTGACATATATACACTTGGATGACAGTAAATCCGTGTGTACCAAATGTAAGGATAGGTTCACGTTGTAAAGATTGGTGGAATTTTTCACGTGGGGTGAGATAGCCAGCCACGCATTGCCCTACGTACTGTAGCCTATCTCTTTTAGAGAGTCGCCTTTATTCAGCTCTCTGTAACTTGAGACATCTTTTTATTTGTTAAAGTTCATAAAAGCGTTAGGGTGGAAAGAACTCAATACCTCAGGTGACGGCACAGTTATTTTAAAAAATACAGTTTATCGGTCACGGTTGAATATGAGGATGAAACTCGTTTATTACATTCGTCATGGTAACCAGATCTCTTCTTTAGTTCTCAGCCTATGCACCAAGCCAAGCCAACCCAACCACCATATTAGCGCTAATTATGACTTTTGGCGGTCATGTCGCGTACAAAGAAAGTTTTTTTCTTAAAAATACCTTGAGATATGTTAATTATGAAATGGTAATGGTAGTTCCACCTCCATGCTTAAAACTATTTGAGAACGGGTCAAAGGTCAATATTTGGGCTAAATTAGCATAAGACAAAATATCGATCACAATATTATGAGGTTGAAACTTATTTTATGCATTCTTCGTGACAACCTGATTAGTAATAACCAGTTCATAAAGCGAACATGAAGTCTGTCACTATATATACACTAAACAATGGTATAGCACACAGCTATCACAGAAAAATATGTGAAAGAAATCTGTGAAGTTTGGAAAGGTGAGAAGATGAAGTTCAGCACTGGGGATATGGCACTGATGGACAATTCTCTCCGACTAGCCATGTTGTAGAAGCCCTTATGAACTTAGCCAATCACTATCGCTGAAAGGGTCACTATAAGCTCTCGACTGTCAGTGTGGTTTCGTGTAGTGGATAAGCAGATATTGATGTAATAAATTGGATTTTGCGGCCAGTTTAAATGTTAAACTGATTCATTTGAACCACACATTTATGAGCAGGGAACTGAGAACAGCTGTCACAATGCGTACGTGTTGGCCAGGAGACTGCAGTAACTTGCCAGGGCAAGAAAATCGCCTCGGGAGAGTCATTGCTTGAAGAAAAATATTGTGATTTTGCATCATTTTTTCCTAGCATAGTCAGATTTATAACGCAAATATCTCGACCAAATCTGAATGAAAGGGTCTCTTACCACTCAGAAGGTTCTGCTATGTTCGGTAAATTCCCTGAAGTCGATACAGCCAGACAGGCCAAATGCTTACACCCATGCAGGACGAGGTCTAGGAGAACACCTAAAACACGACGCTTGTGTCCATAAACATCGCCCATGAACGAGTGCCAAACTACAAGAAACACCGGCCTTTTCAACACGGAACAGAGATGATACTTTTTGGTTGGGTATCAGACGTCATATTGTCTTATTGTATTTCTCATTGTCATATTGTTTAATACCGATGGTAGGAGAGAGCTCCGCGGTCTTGTGACGTCACTCTCAACAGCTATATGGCAAAATGGCGTCACCGAATGATCAACCGAGACTATGCTGACACGGGGGAAAGCATAAAATTATAACATTTTCAGGAAATTGTAAAAGAATCGACAGCATATGAAATTGTAAATGAATCAACAGCATATGCCCCTGGGTCAGAACGGGAAGATACATACGGATGTAGAATTTAACCGTGATGCAAATGGGTCAATATTTGGTGTAATACCCAATACTGACATTGCAGTTGAAAACACTGTTCTGTCAAACATCCATTCTGTTTCTCTACGTTTTGTACGAGATTTTTAATCAACTTCAGGGTTTTGTTTTCCAGCTAAGTGAGATAAGTTCAACAAAATACCTTGCTGAGTGCACACGTGCCGTATATCATAACCTAAGTGATTACACACTTTTCAATGACTTGCCCCCATATGATTTATTTCTAACACCGCTATCATATTGTCAATCATAATTCTCACATTTTTGCCATCAATAAAATCTTGACAGGATTTTACAGTTAAACAACCTTCTCAGAGCTCGTATTTTCTGTGATATTGTTCTTCACCCTGACCGCAGTGGCGGCAAATGTAACACGGCCCTCACCTGTACCACGGCCCCCACATGTAACACGGCCCCTACATGTAACACGGCCAGCTTGCACCTGATGCATAACTCACCCCAACCAATTTTTCAACTCGCGTCAGAATACAGAACTACATCTGACTGGCCGTGTGATATGTGGTGTGAGCTATGCTCAGTGGAGCGTATCCACCAGGTGAAGTCTTCCCGTAACTTCTGGGACAATTGCATTGTTTTGTCCAAATCACCATTTTGTTCTCTCAAGACAATTTCCACCTGTTTGTATTTGAATGGTGCATACATTACGCCTGAAAAACTGGACGTCATTAAAACAAGAATTGTGAAGCTATTGTGTAGCAATTTCTCACAACTGTGTAATAATTCTGGTTGGTTTGTCTGTTGTCAGACACACAGGCATTGAGACAGAGTGATAATGACCATTTTAACATGGAAGTATTCTACATACAGGTTAAGACCTTTTGAATTCGGAATTAGCCGATAACTTCTATCTTTATTTGGCCTTAAGAACATTTGTGAAATGAATTCAACTTTTTACTGCGTATAGGTTCTATGACACTTTTTTTTTTAAAAATTGAGAGATTTCCTCAGCAATGCTTTTCAATGGTTTCTGCTTTACTGGAAGCTCTCTTGGGGCCTGCTTTTGCCTGGGGACATCTATATCACTTGGCTAGACAGTTTGTAAAATTTCCAGGTCATAAGTTACGATTTCCCATGAATAATAATACTGACGCGATCGCTTTAGGCAGTCCACAATCTATAGCTGGTCCTACTTTGTGGATGGGCTGGGAATTTACGAATTGATCATTAGTGATCGCGTTGTCATAAGCAATGTATAAAAGGAGTTACTCAGTCGTGATCAGTACTATTGCTTTAAGGTAATTTAGTCCAAGTATTAACATCTGACTTGTACTTATTAAAATGGTTTTGAGCATGGGGATGCAGTTACCGTTTTATAATTAGCATATCTCAAGATCAATTTTGGTTTTGTATCGCTCTGTATCTTTACTGTGTCAAACCTTTTGTACGTGAACTGACCCATAAACCTCTGTTTGCTGCCGGAAAAGTAGGTATTGGTAATTGAGGTCAGATTCATTTCAGAAAAACCTCGGACTTCCGTTCTCGAAAAAATATGTGAAAAATAATAAATATCACTTATAAAAATATCTGGTGACATGTAAGAGAGAAGCATTGAAAACAATATTCCCGACTCACCTTTACATTTCAAACCAGAATATCCGGGCATGCATCTGGGATCACCCGGACAGTGCCCGGATGTAGTGTTACAGCTGTCTGGTCCACGTGCACACGATCCACAGGTCTCGTTACAGTCGTGGCCATATTTACCTGCTTCACAGGCTTCATTCAAGTAAAACAGAAAACAAAACACAATATTACAATCCGTTTGAGTTAGATTGCAATATATCGAGATACACACGCTGTACGCGCAAGCAGAAAATGAAAGTTGTAGCACTGGATAAGTCTGGCATTTACAATATATATATATATATATATATATATATATATATATATATATATATATATATATATATATATATATATATATATATATAAAACATAACAAACATGCTTGGTGTGGACGAATATAAAAACATGTACCCTGCTTTGGTACTCGGTGTGTGGGGGGCGGGGGGGGGGGTGTAGTCTCGCTAGCTGAGATTGTTAAAGTTATAACTCCCTGCCTTTTTCCACGGCACCTTTGTTTTGTTTGCAAAATTTCTGACAAGGGCCGGTGGGTTACCCCTCGCCCATAACTCTGGTTCTCCTCATTCACGTAAGAATTTCTTGGGTACGTTTTTAAAAAACTTATCAATGAAATCGGTCCTTTGGCAAAGGTAATAGCTATAATGTACATAACGACATAATTGCTCCAACATACAGTGGGCGTATTGTAACGACGGGGCTTCCTGCCGTTACAACTGGCTGCTCTCCAGCTCTAATCATTAAAGTTGTTGGTCTGAGATATCAACGGATTTCTAGTTCGATTTATATTCACGTTGTTGTTGTACGGATGTTTGCTTGTCAAACATACAGCAACATTTATGGAATTACGGCTGGTGTGTATACTATCTGCTTGTGTTCGAGTAACAAACATTTCAAGCTGATTTGAACTTGACATGAAATACCTCTCTACAGGCTGTGTTCTGCCTGGTTTCCTACATGGAGAAAAGCGACTGAAATGTTGACTGCCATCTTGTCTAGACCCTGCTCACGTGCAGCAGGAGTGTTGTCACAAGGAATGACGCAAGGCAGAAATCCCTCATAGTGTAAAGCATTTTGATAGTTCAATGCGAGGTCATGGCTCCTAACCTTTTAATATAAATGCGGATCCCACGAAACTTCACGGTAGGTATTTCGAAAAGAAAATACCAAAAACAGTTTATTAAAACCTATCCGACCTGAGATGGCACAGGTTTGTGCGGGTGATGTCCATCCCATGTTGAATCTGTATGTTGAATTAAAGTGAAGGTTTTGTTACAGGTATAAAAATATCGGTACACCAAGCACATGGGTAATTATAATATTCAAGCTATATAGATCATTACGTCATCACCAGGCTCGATGGAATCCCAGCTGAACATTTCACTGTCCATCATATAGACAGCGATTACACACCGGCTTAATAACTTAATAGTTATACTACGAATCCATACAGGTGGAAGTTAGTAACCTACTGCTCACTAAATCAGTCTTGAGGCCATTTTATGATTAGTTTACCTCAAACAGTACGTGAAGGTGTGAAGTCGGAGTCCCGATCTACTACTACCCCCACCAAATAAGATTGTGGATGTTGATGGACTGTTCCTTGGGGATTCCTTACTAGTGTAGCTGTTTGTGGATTGACGTTTGGGGGAGAATCTAACTGTTGACGACTTGTTAAAGTGTCACCTCGATTCATGCCAGTGTCCATCGAGATCGTGACGGTAGAATACAAGATAATACTGATGAGATGTGTTATATATGTAACACTGACTGAAAATTCCACCATTTTCGGTGTACTCTATTTCTGCCATAGTATTACATGCCTCAAGCTCATATAACTACATAGGCCTATTTACGACCTTGGAAATCAGTTATAAATGGTTATGCATATTATTTAATCTGAGATCAACATACCACCAATTATGGTGATATTAGTTTCAAAATCTAGTTTGTTATGCATTGTCTCCTTTTCACTATATTGGGACCTGGAAGATGATAGAAGCTTACCCTGCCAATCTGCTACCTGAAAGACGATAGAACTACTCGAGGATAATTTAAATTTTTGCGATTCGTTTATTCAACTCGCGTCAACTATTTGCTGGTTAATTTTATTGTAACAAAATGTTCATCTACAACTAATTTCCTAATTTCTGTTTTCTATGAGTCTTATTTCTTTAGATCATTATACTGTCTTACATTTATTATAACACCCAGGAACCCTATAGGTTATTACAGTACCTTAAACTCTACTGTCAGTTCTTCCTCTGGGACCCTATGCTTGGAGATTTATTAGAGAATTTTGCAATTTAACGAATTATACAATAGCAATTATCTCTGGGTTAGTATCACAAGAATGGTGTCAGATTTTCCCTATGTTTTGTCTGGGCTCGATTAGCTTTGATTCAAAGTAAATATCACGACATCATTTAAACAAAAACCCAATAACACCAGTTCCCCAAACATATGTAAATCATATAAATGATCAAAAAATCTGGTGACAGGTAAGAAGAAAGCATATGAGTCACAAGTTATTCTCGACTCACCTGTTTTACACTTCAAACTAGAATATCCCGACATGCATCTGGGATTACCACGACAGTACCCGGATGTCGTGTTACAACTGTCCGGTCCATGTGCACACGATCCACAGGTCTCGGTACAGCCTGAGCCATATTTACCTGCTTCACAGGCTAAATTCAAGTAAAAAGAGAAAATAAAGCTCGATATACAAGCCAACATTTCAGTGATGTTGTTATGTATCAAGACACACAAGCTATACACGCAAGCAAGAAGTGAAAGTTGTTGTATTGGATGTAACTGACATTTATAATATATATAAAATATAACTGAAACAAACGTGCTCGCTTTGAGCGCCGGCAAAAACATGTAGCCTCCTTTGCCGTGCGTGAGTAAGTACTAGTACTAGCTCCCCTTGAGTACTAGGCTCTTGGCCATTGAGGTTGCGTGTCCAAAGTCCGCTTCGACTGTCTACACATCGGCTTTTTAATTCCTTTTCGCAAATTTTCTAACAAAAGCCTGTGTTACTCCGGTTTCCTCCGCTTCTCTACGTGAGGAAACTCTTGAGCACGTTGTTAAAACACTGATCAATGAAATCAGTCCATTGGTAAAAAAGTAATAGCTATAATGTACATAACGACATAATTGCTTTGACATACAGTCGACGTATCACAAGAATGGTGTTAAAGATTCTGCCTCTGTTTCGTCTGGTCTCAATTAGCTTTGATTCAATGCAATAGTACTAAAGCGTGTAAGTCTTGGACACATGTTGGTAACACCAGGTCTTGACAAAAGTTCCAGAAGTTCTGGCCCCAGTTGTACAAATGTATATAATAGCTTTTAAGCCCTGTATTAACTTTGGTCAGGGCTACAGTGCATTTAGTTTTGTATCTGGCCAAGACTATAACTAACATTTAAGCCTGGTTTAACTTTTAGTACACTTTTAAACAACCGGCCACAAGTACGCAAAAGTGTGTATGATCGTAACAGTGACGAGATACAATGATATTCCCTGTGTACATATGGGCGGTCACTCTCACAGAGGTGTTGGTATAAAAAGACTCAACAGAAACTACTTGTACATCACTCCACGTGCCATATAGAGCACAACCTATACTTACCCCACGTAAACAATGAAGCAGTGTTTCAGAAGATCCATTTCCAAAAATACAATAATATTAGTTCTCTAAAGAATATGTAAAAATTAATACATATAAATGATAAATAAATCTGGTGACATGTAAGAGAGAAACATGTAAAACATTATTCCCGACCGACCTGTTTTACATTTCACACCAGAATATCCCGGCATGCATTTGGAATTATCCGGACAGTGCCCGGAAGTAGTTTTACAACTGTCGGGTCCAGATGCACACGATCCACAGGTCTCGTTACAATCGTACCCATAAGTACCTGCCTTGCAGCCTTGATGGAAACAGAAACAAACAAGAAACATTATTATAAGTTGGTGGTTATAGTCATCTGTGTCAAAGAATAAGAGATCTGTTCACAAAGAAAATGTGACATGTATGTGTTGTACTTTTATACAAGAGCATATACAATTTAGCAAAGATTTGGACTTCACCACTTGGAAAGCGCCCCCCTTGAGGCATATTAATGATTAAAGCTGTAATCTCACCATGCATTCACTTAAAGGACATGACAGCACCTTGCTAACCATATTCCAATCGAACGCAGGACTCTCAAGCGTTTTAAAAAAGATCATACTTTATTGTTTTAATGAGATTTTACGGAAAAACATGTAAAACAAAATGGCAGCACTCCACAAAATTGTTGGTGTGAATCAACCATCTTAAGAATTTTATCCAATCAAACACGTTGATGTAAGTTTGTGCTTATAGCTTAAGTTTGTGCTTTGTGTTTATGCAGAACTACTGCATAAGACATCATTTTGAGATTGTTTACAACAATCTAGTTACGTGTAGGCAAAGGGCCATTTCACAAAATGTTGTTTGACAGGTCTGTATCATCTGTCTGTCGACAACCACAGATGTAAAATCAGTTGACTTTCAAACCGTTTAATATTCAAAAATTTTATTTTAATATTGAGAGTCAGTACAAAACTCATTAGGAATGCCAAAGGTTTATGGGAATGAGAAGACGGCATCTTACCGGAAAACGCTGAAAACTAGTTAAATCATATGAATTTTTGTCTCTGAATTTATTACAACAGAAGAATTTAAATGTTGCTCCTTCGTCTTTATTGCATACAAGAGATGTTTTATTTCTGTTTTCTTTTATTAAATAGGGTAAAATTATTAAAAGCCATATTTAAGCTGAGATGCTTTCTCTGACGTCCGCGATGACTAGGTCAGCATAGTTTTTTTCATTGAATCTAGTTGTACAACAATCCTATTGTAATTTTGTAAACATTTAATAAGGGTCAAAATCACCAGCACAATCCCTCCAAAGGCTACAACCTAAACCAAGGAATACCCCGGCCTTGCATCATATACAGGGTCTCTGGAGTTCTTTGTAAATGATATAGTAGATCTACTATATCAACAGTTCCAGCAGTGGAAAAAATATTCTTCCATTATGTGCAATTTCCGAAAAAAAAAACTATATTTATCACTTGGGCCTTAATCGCCTAGGTTCACAACTTTTATTTGCCAATGGCTACAGCTTAGACTATTATACGTAAAATACTTTCGACGCAACATACCTAGAGTAAGCGTGGCGTCACCTTCCTCTCGAAAATATAGACGTGCTGAAGCTATGTCAAGCCGAAGTTTTACTAAACTTTTACAAGGTTGAAAAAAATCCAAAAAAATATTTAATGCCGGTTTAAGACGCTTTCAATGGTAGTTTTTCAGCGGGCATAAACATTAGTCAGGTGCTGTCTTTCACTTCAATTAACCTATTTCGAGGTCATGTATTTTAGGATAAGATATCCCTTTACATTGTACTGAATCCTACGCAGTTACCTGGACTACACCTGTTACACATGTAGCAAGTATCACATACTAACTTTCCTCTCTGGTATACTGAATGTTACATACCTGCCTATTCATGTAGATTCTTGTGCTGTCGAGCAATTCTCACGCATGAAGCCAGCATCACATCTTGAATTTCCTTTCTGTCGTACTGAATTCTACACACTTACCTGTCGAGCAATTCTCACGCATGAAGCCAGCATCACATTCTGGATTTCCTTTCTGTCGTACTGAATTCTACACACTTACCTGTCCAGCACCTGTTACACATGGAGCCAGTATCACATATTGGGTTTCCTCTCTGTGATACTGAATCTTACATACCTGCCTATCCATGTAGCGTCTTGTGTTTCATCTCTATTGCACTAAATCCTACACACTTACGTGTCCTGTACATGCTCCACAGGTAGCAAGCATCAAATCCTGGCTTTCCTTTCAGTTCTACTGAATTCTACACACTAACCTGTCCAGCACTTATTACCCATGAAGCCAGCATCGCATCTTGGGTTTCCTTTAGTTAGAGGACATTTCCCAGTGACTTTATCACATTTGTCGGCCCAACAATGGCCACATCTGTTTTGACAATGTTCTTCCCATCGACCGTCAACACATTCTGCGAAAGTAATAGATTGACGTGTAGCTGTTTTACCCAAGACGGAAAAGTTTAAAATATTACAAAATAACAGTAACTGGATTCCAACATGTTACTTCACTTTTGACGATACATTTAACGTGTTAGAATATAATATAATTATATAATGAAGACGTACAGAATGGAGAGTAAAACCAAAGCAGGGACAGTGTGATAGTTGGCAAATGGTCACACGTGGTCACGTGTAACTGATGAAACACGGCGTGTTGTCAGTCGTCCCCAGTCTGAGCTTTTATTGTGACAGTTCATGTAAATGAATAAATAGTAGCAATTTATACACCCTCTAGCACCATGGCTTAAGCAGAATTAGGTAAAAAAATTAGTAAGTATATGTTTGTGGGATGTCTGTCTGATACAATGTGTATTACTCAACTGTGTCAAGAGATCATCTTCCAACAACGCCAAATAATCAAGACAAATAAAACTGGTGAAGTCTATACCTAAAAAAAAAAACAAAAAAACAAAAAAAAAAAAACAAAAAAAGATAACAAACAAATCCCGTGAAGATTTCTCAAATAAAACCATGGGATACTTCTCAACGACATGTGTTGTCGACAATTCCTGTTAAGGTTTACTTTGAATACGTCTTTGTTATTCGATTGTGTGAACTTTTATTTACATGAACAAGCAAACTCTTTTTGGTGGGCTTACGTTACATACTTAAATATTAGTGTTTAACTTCCCGTAGTCAAAGTACTGTACTTCCAAAAGATACGTTGATTTATTCACCTGATCGGTGTTTTACACTGTACTCAAGAGTATTTTACTTATACGACGGCGGCCAGCGTTACAGTGGGAGGTAACCGGGCAGAGCCCAGGGAAAATCCACGACCATCAGAGGGTCTGAGGTATACATGTACATGACTCAAGACAGTTCAATTGTTTGGTCATCAATTATCAATTCCCACTTTCAGCAGACTCCAAATCGTGAATTGCTTTTGAAGAATGTTGTATGTTACTGTTCACCGCTTTCTGATATTTAATAATACATGGGGTAAAGGAAGTAATTTCAGGGTCCACTGGTGTTTTACCGAGTGGTTTTGCCCCTTTTTGGGCTTTCCTTCAAGGACCTTTAGCATCTTATAAACCTGACTGTCGGTGTATGAGTTAGGTGTCCATCACGTTTCAGCAATTATATATACCAGACGAAAACCCGACATTGAATCCGTCGATATGGCAGTTTACATTATAGACATTAGGCATAATTTAATTTTATATGAAGTGGTCTTATACTGAATATAACTTGAAGACACACTGAAAAGTGATTGGATGTCGGTCAATGAGGCCTCCTGTGTCAATCCAGCTGTCGCTATATCGAAGGTGGATTTAAGTGTATAGATTTGTCTGGTGCGTAGCAAAGGTGGGTGGCTGACTCCAGGCACTCCAATCACCTCTGCACCCACCAAGCTGACAGTAGTCATACAACAAAGTACTCTTCAGCACTCTTGGTTAAACCCCAATTAAATCTACAAAATTCGAAGTGATTTTATACGAATAAATATGTTGTACAACTTTTGAGGTAAAAATTTACCATTTAGGTATTGGTGATGAACGGAATTTCTTCTCTCTTACAAGATAGAATATAACTCCATCTGACAATTTTCCAGATTGGTCATCGCTTTCGTGTATTACCACATTTATCTTTCTGCGCGTATTCAGCATATGCCTATTATTTATGTTAAAGTCATTTTACCTGTACATCGTGTCCCTGTGACGTCACATTTGGAACAGGCTGTCGTTGCATTACATTGTCGTCCACACATTTCACCATACCATCCGGCGGAACACACTGTCAGAAGTATAATTAATTTGAAACGTTTTCCTAGTTCCCATAAATCGTCACTGGTTAAGACTAATCTTGTAGTTTTTTCCTTTATAAATGATGAAAATAACCACGTGAACCTAAATTACTAACAAACTCATCCTTTCTCCTTAACAGTTCATATATGTATTATCTATACATATTTACCCCCCCCCCCCCCAACCCCATACCATCAATAACGCCTGTGTATAATAATACAATGGGTTGATACACATAGTTTTCTGTTTCATACTTAATATAGTTTTCTTTTCGTTCACGTAGAGATTTGGATGGCATTTTGAAGCCGTTATTAAGAAACCACCTCGGTGTGACTGTCTTGTCTCACCTAACTGTGTACAACTGTGCCATATTCAGTTACATGCTGAAAGGCTGTTATCACAGATACGTCAATGTACCGTAGAAAAGCACTTCACGAGGCAAACCTGGCCCTGGTCATACCAAAGACTTTAAAAATGACATTTGTTGCTGCCTCTCTTGGCGCTTAGCACTGAGAGGTTAGAGCAAAGAAATATTACTGGTCTGCCATGGTGTCAGTATATTGTGACTCAGTGAGAGTGTCATGTGTGTTATCTTCGGCATGGTACTTCAGTGGCGGCAGCACTGTTGCAGCATGGACCATTAGAAGACACAGTACGAGTATATATACACACGCCTGATGATTCCTTGTCGTAAATATGACTTAAAATTTGTTAAGAACGACTTAAAACCCCAAGCATAGATACATACAAACACTTCACAAAATGTTAGCGGTACTCCTGATTCTGATGTTATCCTGACGTGGTCTCCTGACAGTGGACTAGAGGGAGCGTTTCCACTTCATCAAATGATAAACGTTGCTATCGACGAGCAGATTATACAAATAAATGTGTAACCGTGAACTGGAATGACACCCGCCCCATATATGCAGTGTGCGATGATTAAATTAAGGATATATTAAAACGAAATTATACCCCTCGTAACGAATGTGAACATAAGAGACAGAAAATTATGCAAATTAAGACATGATCCATAAACGTACCGTAGATGAGAACTTCACAAAGTGTTAGCGGTACACCTGGCCGTGACGCTATCCTGACGCTGTCTCCTGACACCGGACCTCCCGCACAGTGTCCAGTTACGATGGCCCCGGGGGACGTGGTAATGGCTGTGGTGTCTTTATAACAGGTTTTGTAATTCTGGGAGGTGTTTCCCACATACAAAGTGAAGCCGCTGAGTCGACGTCCCACTGTAAAGAACATAAAGCTATAGATGCATGTGTTGTAATAAAAGGCATTCCTCTAACTATTCAGCTCTGACAGTCACACTGTGGCAGTGGCACTCGTAAAAAATTTACATTGAGTTCAATTTTTTTCATTTTTCTTGCGATATAAAGTGTTGCACCAATCCCATTATTAAAAGCCTTGGAAATAGCGTAAAGCAGAAGAAAAACAAAATGCCTATAGGTGAGAAACAGCAAAATAATCAGATTAAACAGGGTTGCTCACTGCTTTCTTCTCTGTTGTATATGGTGAAGTTGTAAATCCAGTACGCGGCGTTCAGTGTTACTCTCCAAGCACCTGAACTTGATGTAATCACTGTGTGCGTACAAGGTGTACCCGCGTAAGAATGTCCCAGTATACCGTCAACAGCCAGGTTAGATGTGTGTCCATGGTAGTCTGACGACTGATGTGTTGGTTTTCCCAGAGCGACATTTCCTATAAGCATCAAGCTATTCATGATAATGTTGTCGTGGATGAGGATATATACAGCTGCCAAACAAGTAAACAAAGCTGGTTGCCGTCGTATAAATGAAATACAACACCGCTGAAATAAATCAATACGTTATTATTTATATGAAAGATGGAATGTTCTTAATCATGGTTTCTTTTCTGATAGTTCTTTCTGATAAAAACCACAAAGCTTTCCAGCAGACATGCACCACATGAAGCCAACACTGGTGACAGTGGATCCTACCGTCTTGTGCATATTTAGTGAGATGAGGCAGGAGTAGAATGTACCTTCGCTGCTGAGTGTTTGCTGGTGACCGTTTATAATACTGCCAAACAATGCAGTTAAAGCCTATTGACTACTTACGCCTTTGACATGTGGGTCCGTCCCAACCTGCAGCGCAGTTCCCTCCACAGCCATTCTGAGGGTCACAGGTCACACTGGTATTACAGTGACAGTCGTATTTACAGTCTGGTCCGTATGTACTGCCGGAACACACAGCTGAAACTATAACATACATGGTACAATTACAAGGAGCGTCAGTCACCCTGCCCTAATTACACTGTTGTTTGGACGGGTAACACGCGGGTCACAGTGACAGACATACCTACAGTGCGGTGTTACTACATAAATTTGGCGATAATTCACATTGTCTCGAACACCGGATAGTAGTTTTTATTAGCTCTAATATTTATGCTTCTCGGCTATCTGTATTTCGTACCCTCAAAAGCAGACTTTTGACCATGTTGCAATAATAAGGTTTCCAACTACGTTATTATACATGGACAGTAAGTAAAAGTCCGAAGATTCACAGACAAAAGGACTCACATTTTATGCTCGTCCACCTGCTGATTAATCCTCTTTATTCTGATTCTGACAAACTTTGATGTGCTCTTGTAAAACGAACACAGTCCTCGGAAGTAAATGTGTAAAACTGAAGGCCGGCATTGCCCACGATGCTGATTGGTTCAGATTGTTTGATATGGTTAACAGTGCATAAAACTGTAATATTGTAGTTTATATTTATTTGATTGGCGTTTTACACCGCACTCAAGAATATTTTACTTATGCGACGGCAGGCGGCATTAAGATGGGGTCTGTGGAAAACCCACGACTATCTGCAGGTTGCTGCAAGTCATTTCACGTACGACTGGAAATAGGAAACTAGTACTGTTGTAAAACACATCCGATGGGCAGGTGCAGATCCTTTTCTTTGCTTACATTAAATTCAATTATATAATGATATGTTTTCATACATGTAATCTGTGGGACATGGAAAATTGCAAATTATTATTATTTACCCTTCACTGATCTCGAGTTACTCAAAATGATGTCCACACGTAATACACATATGGACCAATAAAGACAGATGGACCAAGCCACGTTTACAATTAACCCACCAATAGAACGTTGGAGGTTTTGAAGGTATTGGATACAAAGGAAATCATTCTTATTGGTTAAGGTAAGTCTTTAAGCAACAAAAAACTCCCAAAATGTAGTAACAATATGGTTTATGCAGAACTGGGTCTAAAAATGCAGTGCGTGATGTTAAATGCAATGTGCTGAAGATCACTGAGCAATAATTACTTGATGTGCTCAGTCGTCACATGTTATAGATATTTACATATGAACAACGCCAAGAAGCCAAGAATTGCGACCAAGAGAACAAAGGACATTAGCATGGAAAGTAAAACTAAATCAGCAACAACCGTGTGATGGTTAATTGTTTCACGTAACCAGTCTCTTGTCAAGTTATGACAAATACAGCTCTATTCTAATTCTTCATGTAAATGCTTGAAAGTAGCAACTTTCACAAAAGATGTTAAATGAAACTTATTATCCTCTGCTCTAAAATGGCACTAAACGCTCTGTTCTCACAATATTTAAGAAACATTTGTATAAAAGCAATGCTTAGAGACCAAACTGTCATCTTAGCCACCAAACTCAACTAAATATAGCCGATTATAACATAGAGAGTGAAACCAGAGCACCGATGACAGTGTGATAGTTGGCAAATAGCCTCATATAACCGGTGAAATATGGCCTGTTTTCAGAATACTCAGCTATCGTGTACTTCAGTAACAGGGCAATGGTCTCTTTTATTGTACATGCTGATTTCAGTGGTAATTTATTTGAAAACGTCGGAAAACATATATATTTCTGAAAGAATAATGCAGTGTTCTGCTTCCATTCAAGCTAAAGGCATTTGCGCAATGAACCGAAGTGGACATGGTGTTCACTCACTAACCAAATATGCGCTTTCTGGTCTTCAAAATAGTATTCCTCTCTAAACAAAACTCCTGTTCCCGTCCCTAATGTTTCTCTTCTAAACATACATGCAAGTCATGTAACTTAATATCATTTCTTATAAATTTTACAGCGATTATAATACTCCGACTGAGGGTAAATATGAACAGAGCGTTCAGTACCTACACCATAGTTACTGATGCAACAATTGCGAGTCCAGCCTAATACGAATGCGTACCAAATAGCCGTAAGCCGTGTAAGTTGCCCATTTAGTTAACATAGTAAGGGACTATCTACAGCTTATTTCAGATATACGCCTCTTCACAGTTCAAGTGGCGCGATTGTATATACAGTATAAACCTTCATATTGCAAGATCTCAAAAAATCAAATCCACCAATCCAATTGCTGTGGGTCCAAGTTCAGCTTATGCTGGCTTCCTCTCCGACCGTACGTGGGAAGGTCTGCCGTCAAACTGCGGATGGTATAGG
Source organism: Liolophura sinensis (assembly GCF_032854445.1). Taxonomy (NCBI): domain Eukaryota; kingdom Metazoa; phylum Mollusca; class Polyplacophora; order Chitonida; family Chitonidae; genus Liolophura; species Liolophura sinensis. The sequence continues at coordinate 498,037 of NW_027017954.1, read as the reverse complement.
TATTTCCTAGGGCTCTGCCCGGTTTCCTCTCACCATAATGCTGGCCGCCGTCGTTTAAGTGAAATATTCTTAAGTACGGTGTAAAACACCCATCAAACGAATACATAAATAAATCAAAATATCAAATAAATAAATAATCAAATCAATCCAATATGTTTAGTAAGTTCCACACTGACTTAAAATTAGGCCCCAGGATCTCATTTAAGACCATGTTAAATGTGTGTTATTTAACTTTGTTACAATATTTAAGGCATCACACAGCTAATGGCGAGAATGATGCATCTGCCCTTATGTAATACGAGAGTGTTAGGAAGATTTTGAATACCTTTAAATAGTTCCCTGGCGCGTTAAAAATGAGAAAAAATGTCAACCGGTCCTAACAGAAATGGCAGATAGCAGCGAGACAGACCCAGGACACCCCACCTTGGGATTCGCCCTCCAGCAGGACGAATGGAAAGCCGTTGCTGATAGAGCGGATCATAAGCGATACACATTGTTGACCCTTTAATAGTCGCTCATAGCATGGATCACTAGGTACTGGGACCAGGTGTCTTCGCCTTTTGCCTACTTTGTAATTCGCCTACCTAAAATCGATTTGGCGAAATGCCAATACCAGGTATCAGTCAAATTAACATAAGGGTTACACATATGACACACATGTGCTATTTAGCAGAACACAATTAGCAGAACACAATTAGCAGAACACAATTATGAAAGGTACGCTGACGCTGCATCTGCAAACTGGATGGGCGTTTTCAGATCACTGGTCAGAGCTCTGGTCAAGAAGGATCATCAATATTTCGATGCTTTCTCTTTTTCAAGGGAGGAAGGGCGCCACTCTCCAGCTGTAGTATCCTCGTTTAAAGCCTGTTCTTTTCTCAGAGTCAGTGTAGTCTTAAACACGTTTGGATGGGCCATCATCACCACCGTTCAGTCTTCTGTGCCATCCCTCCAAATGATATGTTTTGCAAGGTCCATCGTTTCTGTGTTGATTCCTGACAGGGGGGAGAAAGTGGCCTTCAAATCAAGTTTGAGTGACGTAATCGGCCAGGTTTAATGCTGCTTCAGTGACGTTTGCTTCTGCCATATTCTCAATTCAAACATCGTCCAGCCCTCCACAAAAGCATGCAAGGTGTAGATCTGTTGAGTAACGCGCGGTGATGCGAAGAAGGTCCCATCCCCCAGTTAGGCCAGTTCAAAATTAGGCGAGACGGGAATAAACCTGGACCCCCTATTTACAACCTGTTTTAATTTCCTGTTTAGCGCCGTTTGATTTTAAATGGTAATCAAGAAGATTTGGTAACAATCACATCAAATTTTACAAAAACGTATTCGACAGCACTATAGGCCTATACATACTTGTACAATTAGGACACAGTTTGAGTTCTTTTGAGTTGCGGTAGCGATTACTGTGGGTTGGGATAACGATTATTGCGGGATGTGATAACGATTATTAATAGTTGGGGGTAACTATTACAGCAGGTTGTGATGGCGATTATTTCGGGTTGGGTAACTATAACTGTGGGATGAGTTAACAATTACTGTGACAACAATTAATGGGAGTTGGGGTAACTACTACTGTTGGTTGTAATAACGATTACAACCAACAGTTGGGTGAGTTAGGTAACTATTACTATGGGTTGGGGTAAATATTACTGTGAGTGAGTGCTTGGGGCTTACCGTCGTACTCAACAATTTTTCAGTCATATGACGACAAAGGAATCCTTAGGGTGCATGTACGTGTAATGTGCCTCCTTGTTGCAGGACGGATTTCCACCGCTCTTTAATTTAGTGCTGCTTCACCGAGACGAGTAAGCCGCCCCGCCATTATACTGATACGGGTCAATCAGTCGTTGCACTATTCCCTTCATGCTGAACGCCAAGCAAGGAAGTTACAAGATCCTCTTTTAAAGTCGAAAGAGGATGACTGGATCAAGGATTGATCCTGGATCTACCGCTCCCGAAGCTGACGCTTTACCAACTGTGCTATCCGGGCCGGTAAATATTACTGTGAGTTGGGTAAGTATTACTGTGGGTTGGGTAAGTATTACTGTGGGTTGGGGTAACTATTGCTGTGGGTTGGGTAACTATTACTGTGGGTTGGAGTAGCGACTGTTGCGGGCTGTGATAATAATTATTTCGAGTTGGGGACATTATTACTGTGGGTTGGGGTCACGATTACCGCCTGATGGGTGACGATTACCGTGGGTTGGGGTAACAATTATTGCGGGTTGTGATAACGATTACTGTGAGTTGGGTTAGTATTACTACGGGTTGTGATAACGATTACTGCTCGTTGGGTAACTATTACTGTGGGTTGGGGTAACGATTACTGCAGATTGTAATAACGATTATTGGGAGTTGGGGTAACTATTACTGTATGTCGTAATAACGATTACTGTGAGTTGGGTAACTATTCCTACGGGTGGTCATAATGATCACTGCTGGTTGTGTAACTATTACTGTGTGTTGGGGTAATTATTACTGTGGGTTGGGTAACTATTACTGTTGGTTGGGGTAAGGATTATTGCGAGTTGGAGTGACGATTAGAGCGGGATGTGATAACGACTATTGTGAGTTAGGTAATTTTTTACTGTGGGTTGTGATAACGATTATTAGGTTGTGATAACGATTATTACGGGTTGGGTAACTGTTACTTTGGGTTGGGGTAACGATTAATGCGAGTTGGAGTAACGATTGACCCGGGTTGTGATGGAGATTATTGTGGGTTTGGTAACTATTACTGTTTGATAACGGTTACGTTCAAAATGTTATTGTTTAAAATTTCGACAACTTCACATGCGAAATCAAGAAAATGATGACTGACACCCCTTGGGATGTTACCAGCTCAATTTACTGTTTGTATATCTGTTTTTCTTTACATATTTCAATCAGGACTGCTGTTTTACGCCGATGTATGGTAAGTGATCAGTGGTTTGTCCGACAATCAGTCTTGAAGTTAGGGTCTTACACCAATAATAACAACAATTTCCACGACACAACCTCTCTTATGCGCAATATACCAACTGCATACCGATCAAGGAGGATCAAGGAAGTATCAAACTCAAAGCCGCAACATCAGTGATAAATATACAATTTTTCCAGTCGACCAGTTTTACATTTTTTTCTGTTTTAGTGCTAACCTGGATGTCTTATAACCGCCATTGTTATTAAGGTTGTTTCTGAAAGTCGACTGAAGTTTCTTAATCAAATAATAACATTCACAGAACCGTAATAAGAAATCGGAAGGGACAAAGTGGATTCCGCAGTGATATTAATTGCCATGTATTAGACGTCAGTGGTCTAGAATTACTCAAAATATTGTGTTGTCATCACATTTAACATACAATCACATTAAAACAGTGCAAAGGGACCAGGCCTCGGGGATGCTTAGTCCATCAGCAGAAACCTGGTTTATGCAGGAATACAATGTCTTAAAAAAACGTACAATACAGAGAGTAAACCCAGAGCATTGACGTCAGTGTAATGGACGTACAGTATAGAGAGTAAAACCAGAGCAGCGACGACAAGTCTTTTTGAGAGTTTTGTTGACCTATTAGGCCAACTTGGGAAAAAGACACAATATTACAGAACAACTGTAGTAGACATTTATACTTCCCCATCAGTGTACATTATAACTAGTTTATATATTGGTGTACATTTCTCAAATGAGCTAATAACTCGAACAGACAAGAGGCCCTTCAATCGTCCAGTCAAGCCTAACTCTTTTGATTCCAACAATGGTGGAACTACTTGGCCTTTGCAAAGAACCAGATGATATTACCACAGCTTATAGGGAATGCCCGACCTTTTATCTTGGGCAAGATAAGATTTCCTCCGAAGAGAAACAGAGCATAACATGTCAAACCCACACGCTGGGTAGGATATTTGGATAACAACAGGTAAATAGATTCACCAGCAGTCTGTCCATAAGTGCTACAATGTGAACTGAATGCTGTAAATAGCATAGCATGGGTTATACATCGCTGATGATATAATACTCAACGTAATCAGCCTAGCTTCCCATCCTTCTATGTGAGAGTGGCCGTCCTGACACCTCTATGAATAGGTTTTTGTTCCCAATATCCCCGAAGTTATCTTACTACAAATTATGTTGTGTTTTCTGATGCCTTCTCAATGCACAGAAGACTGGTCAAGTTGTATTAATGAATGTCATCTGGTGTTTTGAGGCATAGATACTATACCCAGTGTCATCGTTTTATGCCTACCATTAACATTTGCTACATTTAAATATTCGCCATTTGTTTGGAGTAAAACTTTGTATTCTTTGTCCAGTTCAACATAAAACCTGATTAAACTGCTCTCCGTGAAATATCTATTGTCTATCCAATTTGTCGAAATGGCATTTTCTGCAACACCACAAAGCCGTCAGTTATAATAATTTCACGTTATACTTTATGAAATACTTATGCTGTTAACAACTCAAATATGTTGTGGTTTCCCTAGTGTGTCTTCCAATAGCAAACAATTCACAGCATGGAGAGAGAAATTGTTCTGCGGGAACGTCAACAACAGTTAAAGTAGCGCTGTGTAAACTTAGCACTCAAATTGAGAAGACTCCCCTTCACACAGTCAATCGGATCTTTGCCTAGATAACGTATATCCCGGACAAGTGCATACGTGGAGATCACACTGATTTATTTCATTTATTTACTTGATCAGTGTTTTACAGTTTGCTGAGAGACCTTCCCACGTATGGTCGGAAAAAAGGGCTGCATTAGTGAGAGGCTCTTGGGTGACTGCACCACGCTGGCCAGCTATTCACCTCGGGCGTAGTGAACCCAAAAGCACACTAAGGCAGTGTCACCTGTCTTGTCGCCAATGTAGTTTACTTCTTTTGTATTGTGTTCTTTTTGGTTATCCTTTTTTAAAATAATGTTCTCTATTTGCCCTCAATCAACGTTACAAGATAATACTGCAAAAACTAGTGTGTCAAGGTTGTTCCATCAAACGCCTTCGCTCCAGGTTTCTTAGCAGTGAGTGCAATTCTCTTGTAAGTAAATACGGACAGAGCGTCCGGGATTTCTGGCGCTCTGTTTCATGATTGTGTTTGGTTCCGCCTGGTCCTGAGGGGGCAGGACTTAGTTCTGTGATGGTTTGTGTTATACGTCGTTTTGGGGAACCGGCCTTGCGAGTATTGACCTGGAAGGTCCCTATTGGTTGACGCCTGGTATACGAATGCCTTTTTCGAATAATAGATTCTATATAACTCCAGTCAGAACGTATATACCTGATGAATAACTACTTTTGGCACAACCTATAGTAAACCAGGAAGTACCCGGGTTAAGATCATAAAAAAATTTTATTTTTATGTTTGGTTTCTCTTACCTAAATGTTGATAGGGTGTGAGGTTCCACAGTTTGGGCAAGAGAAGGGCCAAAGTAACATATGTGGTGGTGGGGGAGCGGAGGGGTAGTGGCGGCCGACTACATCATCGCCAAGGATGACACGTGAATTAACCTGTCAATAATATCTAATACCTAATATAACTAATGACAGCCTAACATCGATGAGAGGATCCCGAGCACAAAGTATCGCTGTTATTGACGTCAATAATGTTCAAATATTGTTACTGAAGGATAATACTGAACCAAAACAAACTAAGAATGTTTCTATACGGAGACGCAAAGAGAATACACAACAAGGCTTTCTTTAACATTCTAAATTTAAAGAAAAATTTAGGTTTTATCTCCATGTGTGGGATGGTTTGCCGTCAAAGAAATAACCAAAATATTGTTTTCTCATTCCAAAGATCAGCATCAAATCTCTGAATATATCGTCATGCTTTCAGTCAGCAGTCCCATACTGATACACGGCAGCTTGCCATTGATGGAACCATCCCAGATGACATAGTTATTATGTACTACCACATAATTATACTCGTGTTATCTTTCAGGTATATTCAAGAAAAATGAAAAACAAAACGCTATCAATCGTGTCAGTTGTCTATGGTATGTCGGACGGCGATATATTTGTAGTTAAAATGGAGTGAATCGAAACTACTTCCTGATAACGAAGTCATTTTAAGTCAGACTGGCACTGGAATTCTCGAAGTAATTTTTTACTCCAACCGCAACCTCCTCCTCCCCAACCCCACCAACCCCCCACCCCAGCTCCCCCTGCCACCGTAATGCTGGCCGTCTTTGTATATGTGAAATATTCTTCAGTACGGCGTAAAACACCAATCAAACACATTTCTTCGGTGGAATGGCTTAAAAATTGTGCACGTCCCTTTTGCTGATGGGTAAGTTCCGCTGTACTGGTAAAGTATTAATGTTATAAACTAATTGGTAATCATACGACAGGCTGAAGTAACATTTTCTTTAGTATGGATACAACGTGTGTGTGATTTGATGCGCATTGAGTATATCCATCAGTGTAGGTTGAGACAGATATACGTACATTCCCTAATTTGCTCCAGTATACTAACGGAAACAATGAAACAAGAGAATGGGCACATACCGGATGAGATATCACTGATGAGGAGATACAGGACTGTACAGGTGGGGTGATTAAGATCATTGCTACCAGAAAAGTTTATAAGTAACACTTACTCAACAACTGACAAGTCTTAAGCTTACACGCATTCAGGCTCTGTGTCGTATGCCTAGTTGTATACGGTTAAGACGAGGTACGGTAACGCAACAGCTTGACACTGATCTCCCCGGGTCACCAAGTTTTCTGTACTAGCAGTAACCTATCTCAAATGCCACAAATATGGCGTGCAAAGAAAGACTTGAAATAAATCATTGTATCAGTTGAAAGCTGATGAGTGTTTCTACTTACCTCGCCTTTCACAGTGTCCTTCTACATGAACACCATTATACTATATAAGAGTTCTACAACCATCACTCGGCTTCTGAGCTAGGTAATGGAGTGTCCATGAAATACGTTCCCATTTCTATCTGACTTCTGATCACATATCTATGAATAGATCCTATTACAAAAACACATACAGTGTGTACAGTATTCACAAACACAATGTATGTAAGTTACTAACCAGCGTTTTACTCTGAGCTTTCTTCTACCTTTAAAATTTAGCGCTCTTGTATAAGTATAGTGTTTCTTAGTGATGAATGAAATAAATCTGTGGTTAAGGGTACTATATGCAGCGGAGATAGGGAACGAACTTGAAATGTATAATCTCTTCACAGTAACACTTTAACACCCAAATGGAAAATAATTCTAATGCTCTATATATAAGAACACTGTCCTGTGCCACGGGCACCGTGTGAGTCACAGTGACAGACATAACCACAGCTTTGCTCATATCAAGACTTATAGTGCGGTGTTACCACATGAACTTGGCCATAATTCACATTGTCTCAAACACACGATAATTCTTTTATCAGCTCTCATATTTATGTTTATACATTAATTTTGGTATTTTACTCTGATCGATCTAAGACCATTGGTCAGTCGGTCAGTCTTCAAGTTAGGGTCTTGTAGCAACAATTTACACCACGATCCAATTTGTTTATACGCAATCTACCAATTCTATACCGGCTTCAGGGTCATGGAGGATTAAGGAAGTATCAAGCTCAACACCGCAACGTCAGCGATTAATATATTTTTCCCAGTCGGCCAGTCTTACATGTCTTTCTGTTTTAGTGCTAACCTGAATGTCTTCTAAAATTCATTGTTACTTAGGTTAAGAAAGTCAACAACGACGCATAATTCAAGTTTCTTAATCTGAGAATAGCATTGTTAGAACCGTAATAAGAAATCAGCATAAGGAAATAAGAAATATTACAGAACGTTTTTGGAATGTTATAGTTGACACTTATACTCCCTCTTCTGTACATTATAACTAGTTTATATATCGGTGTAGATTTGTCAAATGAGCAAATAGTGAGGTTAGAGATGTTTTAATCATCCAGTTAATCGCCTAACTCTTTTCATTCCTGCATTGGGGCAACTACATACAAGCTCATACGGAATGCCTGATCTTTTATCTAGGGCAAAATTAGATTACCTCCGAAGAGAAATAGGGCGTAACCTGTACACTCTGTCAAACCCACACACTGGGTAGAACATTTGGAAGGCGAGAAGTAAATAGCTTCACCTGCCGTCTGTCCATAAAGTGCTACACTGTGAACTTAATGTTGTAAATATCCACTCTGCATAGCACTGGGTTATACATCGCTGATGACATAATGTTCAATGTAATCAGCCTAGTTTACCACCTTTTATGAGAGTGAGCATCCTCACACCACTATACATGGGTTTTCGTTCCCAATATCCCCGAAGTTATATTACTACAAAATATGTTGTGTTTTGTGATGCCTTCTCAATGCACAGAAGACTAGTCAAGTTGTATTAATGAATGTCATCTGGTGTTAGATACTAAACCCATTGTCATCGTATTATGCCTACCATCAACATTTATTACATTTAAGTATTCGCCATTTGTTTTGAGTAAATCTTTGTATTCTATGTCCAGTTCAAAATAAAACCTGATTAAACTGCACCTAGGTTCACAGCTGGTATATGAATGTCTCTTTCGAATCACAGATTCTAAACAATTCCAGTCAAAACATGTATAACTTATGAATAAATACTTGGGACATAGTAAAGACAATCTATTGGGGTTTAAACTAGGAATTACCCGCGTTAAGATCATATAAAACATTATTTTTATGTTTGCTTTCTCTTACCTAAATGTTGATAGGGTATGAGGTTCCATAGTTTGGGCAAGAGAAGGGCTAAAGTAACATATGTGGTGGTGGGGGAGCGGAGGGGTAGTGGCGGCCGGCTACATCATCGCCAAGGATGACACGTGTATTAACCTGTCGATAATATCTAATATCTAATGAAAGTAATAATTTCTTACTGAACTATAATAACGAACTAAAACTAACTGAAAATGTTTCTGTACAAACACATACATGGCAGCTTGCCATTGATGGAACCATCCCGGATCCCGACATACCTATCACGTACTACCACATAATCATACTCGTGTTATCTGTCTACCTATATTCAACAAAAATGGAAAAAGAAGCGCTATCTACTTATCCGTTTTATCATTGAAATATTCTTGACGACGGCGTAAAACACCAATTAAATAAATAAATCAAATTCTTTTGTGGAATGGCTTCACAATTACGCATGTCCCTTTCACTAAAATGTTGGTGTTGTAAACCAATTGGTAACCATACAACAGGCTGAAATAACATTTTCTTCAGTATGGAGACAACGTGTGTGTGATTTGATGCGCATTAAGTATATCCATCAGATAGACATATGTACATTCCATTATTTGCTGTAGCATACTAACAGAAACAACGAAACAAGAGAATGGGTACATACCAGATGAGATATCACTGATGAGCACATACACGATGGTACATGTGGTCAAGAACATTATTGGTACCAAAGGGTTTCACAGTAACACCTACTAAGCATCTGACAAGTCTTAGGCGTCCAGGCATTTGAGGTCTGTGTGAAGCCGTGTGCCTAGTTATATAGGGTACAGACGAGGTAAGCTAACACGACAGACTGACACTGGTGTCCACGGGTCACCAGTTTTTTATGTACTAGCAGTAGCCTATCCTTACACACGGAACGATGACAAGAAGTACCAAAAACATGGCGTGCAAGAATGACTTGAAAGAAATCATTGTGTCAGCAGAGGGGTGATGGGTGTGTTTCTACTTACCTCGCCATTCACTGCGTCGTTCTACATGAACACCATTATACTATAGACTTACAGCTGTTACAGTATTGAAAACATCAACAGAAAACAGACTCAGTGACTCAATATTACAATGTAAACAATGGCTTTATATATAAAATGAGACGTACAGTTTTACAGACAGTTCAACAACAACAACATAAAAAAACATACACATCAGTATGACCGGTCTTTAAAAGTTTCCAGTTCACCTTTGCATCCCAAGGAACGTATTCCAGGAGATCCAACGTAAAGACCATGGGATAAACACACAATTCACACAAGTCACAAATTGTCCCAGTCAGGTACTTCGCTAGGTTAGCGAACGCGAACACGAACACAGGTCACACAGAACTGGAACAGTCAAACCTTTGAATGACCCCACACCCGCAGAGCACAACACAGGGTAAATCCAGGCATGGAGGTATAATCCACTTTAGAACGGTCACAACTCCCGCAGAAACTCACAAACGAGCCGTTCAGAGACGTAGAGTAATGTCACCTTGTGGCAGAACGAACGTCCTTTGCAAAACTGAACGCTTCAGTTTAGAGTCCTTGACGACCTTGTCGGTCAGGTGAGGTCAGCGTGTTAAACAAATTACACAGTCATCACTGTATAATCATAATAAAGATCCAAACACCAATAAACGTGACTTCCGCAGAAATTCACATAAACCAGACATCAGTACTACTGTGGTACACAAACGGTGCCGGCATAAAAATCTGTCCTCCCAAATGAAACTGGCATCACCAGCTCATATCAATATAATGGACTCGATACGAGAGCGTCGCACACTCTCCTGGCTCCGAGTGGATGCAGCAAAAATACCTCCACTCTGCACAGAAAACTCGGCTTATATACGTCCCAGGTGGATTCAACTATTTTTAAACACAGAATTAACAGCCAATGAACAGCCAGTGAAATAAACAAAGCATTGAACAAGGTGCTTTCCATCCGGTCCGCGCTGTACATATATAACAGGGCCTGTTATGCTTTCACAAAGGTTCACAAACTAACGGTACATGAAAACGTTAAATAGTCATACATAACACAGCATAGTCCAACGAGGACGAAGACTACGTGAATATAGTTTCCAGGGATTTCCAACATATGAAAGCTCTAAAACCATCACTGCTACATCTATAATACGGTTTTTTGAGCGTGGTAATAGTTAAAGTATACATGAAATGTGTTCCCATTTCTATCTGACTTCTAATAACTAATAATGTACTGTAAGAAGAAATAGAGTACAGCATTCACAAACACAAAGGTGTTTTACACTGTGCTTTCTTTTACCTTTATATTTTAACGCTGTTGAATGAGTGAACTGTTATTTTGAGCGAGGAATGAAATAAATCTGCGATTGCGGGTTCTATAAGTAGCGGGGAAAGCGAATGAACTTGAAAAATGTGATCTCCTTAAAGTAACACGCGGTAACGCCCAAATGGAAAATAATTCTAATGTTCGATATAAAAAGGAAGTAAAAATGTTAACACGTGCACTGTAGCCATGTTTCAATTCAATAACGAACGAATTATTTATACTTTATGTACACTGGTCGGATATCTCATAATTTTGGAGACTTAAAATGTGTTTGTATAATTTCTCGCTTGGGTAGCTATGCGTAGAACCAATACTGCGAAGGAAATGAGCGACATTTCACATGTACTGCTCTATGTAGAGATACTATATCCAAGTGTAGCGCTAGAAAAACGCAGAAGTTGAATTCAATACAAGGAAGTAGCAACAGAAAAACACACGTTCATCCGCAGATTGTTGGCAATGGATAGAGAGAGGTTAAGGCAATTGCGATTTAATCACCAGGACACACAAAGCTGGAGTTCACAAATTGACTAGGACATTGGATTTGTACATTCCGCCCCCCGTCGTTCACAATGAGGCTATCGTGACAATAAGTGATGCGGTAGACGACTGTTGTACGGCTGGTTGTAAAGCCTGAAGTTCTTTGAGGACCGCTTGCCTTCCATCAATATGGTGTGCATATCTGTACGTTGCACATAGAAAATGTCTTCAGAAACTTACTACAGGTTAACGGTTTTCCGCAAGCACATCGAATTTCTCTACCAGCAAAACTAAACGCCATCGTATAAGTGAAAACCTCTGGAATATGGCAATAAACAAATCAATGAATGTATAATTGTGCGACCCACATCCGCTCATCCGCTCATAATTCATCGGAATTATCCAACTGTCATTGACGCCAGCCAAGGCGAAACGCCAGATGAGCGCCTGGGACCTGAAACTTCGAGAATTGGGACCTCGTCGACTGATGTAGACCTCTGAAGTATTTGGGGTGCCATGAAAACAACTATTTTCCAGGCAACAGAAGATGAAAAAAAATGACATCAGCCGATGAGAGTTACGTGGCCTGCGTTGCCGAGTAATTATTGTTTCCGCAGTATAATTAGGCCTACTTGGGAACCTTTGCGGTTGCTGTGAGTTAGAAAATATTGTTTTATTCCCCAAATTAAATTACGCGGACTCATACATCTTGCACAACGGGTTTTTCGTCTATACCCCCAATAAACATAAAAAGCATTTTAGTCTATATTTAATACCTTTTGTATTATACATGCATGTTAGTCCCGCGTGCAGTGTCGAGTTTCCTTTTAACTATATGTATGGCGCACGGCGAAAACACCATTAAAATAAATATATAAATAAACTGTATTTTGTCACTATCAGGAGTTGGTGACTGCCACTGATTGGCGACTGCCACTTTATGATAATTGGCAAATAGTAACATGAAACGGTTGAAATACGCTTGGGTGTTATTCGAACTGTTCATGTAAATGCCCCCTCACCCGCCCAGCACCATGGCTTTACTCTAATGGGCAGAATTAGGTAAACATTTTACCTGATAACAAAAACATGGCCTTGGGGACACTTAGTCCACCAGCAGAATCATGGTTTATGCAGGAATAATAACACATGATACAAAAGTAAATTAAAAAGTATTAAAATTAATGTTTTAAGAAAACTTGAAAGTGCTAAAAACATTTTTCAACAAAAGCATCCAACTTTGTTTGAAAGTAACAAATACGTATAACATGTATTCTATAGTCCTGAAATTTTCGTAGATGCTTACTTTAAAAAAAATTTAGTCATATGACGACGAGGAGTCATGAGGTGTGAGTACATATATTTTATAAATATGTATTTTAGTTAAATAATATAGTTGTCTTATGCCGTAAATTTTTTACATTAACATTAGATCTACTCATGGTAGTATAGACTCATTAGAATTTTGCAATATTTTGCGGAAATATTGTGGGTTTAGCTGGAAAATTACCATTCCAAGATCGATTTGACGGTCTATATCACGGAACAGTTAACTGATGGAAATGCACTGTAGTAACCTCATGCATTTAGATCTATCTACAGTGTTAAACAAAAGCATATCTTACATGCAGTGTAGTTACAAATGCAAATGAAATATATCAACATCTAAGTATTCTATGCACTGGATCATACAATATTTGAAATGTAACATATAGTCTCCGACACCATCTCTTAATTCTGTTACGAAGGCTTTTTAAGTGGGACTTAAGCGACTTGAACAGATGACGAATACAAAGGGTTTAAATCCATGCTTCGATAATTACTACTCCACGTTACCTTAAACCACATACAAAAAGTGCAACTTTATTAATTCTTCAAAACACTGAAGGTCATGAAACTGACAACGCTGCACAAGCTTGGAGATATTAATTCATTCATACTATGTAACTCTCACATACTAGTAGCATCACGTTCCATTTGGAATATGGTAAAGGCTAAGGTAAAGTTCTTTGATTATTTTAACTGGACAAGGTGATTTAGTCACGAAACTAGAAGGTATTTAAACTGCACAGCAACCATCTATGTGGCAACATGGCTTCTCCGCCCCCTCGCTCGGAACAGCGATCATGTTCGTTTTAGTAACATATTTGTTGCATATATATAATTTTACTTGCAAGTTTAGAATTTAAATTTGATACAGTTATTATAATTATCAAGTCAACTTTTAGAACTTTTTTGGTACAGGAAACCCATTATGTTTTTCTGTATAATTAAAGTGAACATAAAGTTTGCTACTGTACCATTATAGAAAAATGATATAGGACACAATTATCATACGTAAAATCATACGGGCAGGATACTGCAATGAGTTGTCAGGGTGAGCTGGCAAGGAAACCGCCCCGGGAGAGGAAAAAAATATTGTGTTTTGCATTATATTTCCTTAGCTCAGTCAGATTTATTATGAAAATATTGTCCAAGACTAATTATGAAATGGTCTGTTTTCAGTCAGCAGGTCCTGCCATGTTCGCTAAATTCCCTGAGGTCGGCCCAGCCAACTCGGCCAACTGATTACACCCCTGCAGGACGAGGACGAGAGGACCACTAAAACGCAACGCTTGTGTCCACTAAGAAACATTGGCCCTTTGAATCTGTCCAAATGGAAAAGAAAGTGTTTTTTAAGGCGCAAATTGTCTAATTCAGACTATATATGTGTTGAAAATTTGTCATTTTTAATCGTTCACTGTTTTCCGGGGCCTCGGGGTCTCGGGGTCTCGGGGTTATTACAAGAAAATCGGAGTTTATCGTACTCATTCTCACAAACGTTCTCATACGGATTGCTGTCCACTAGAGTTGAAATTCGCGCTTCTTTCCCTTGATTAGAGCTTTCCTGATTCTGGACGTGGCCTCAGACCCCCATTAATTTTCCATAAGCTACTATGTTAACGTCTAGCGCTGTAGCTCAGTCCCAAACATGCCGTGGCCAATAAGCTTTGGTGCATACCTGGCCCAGCCTCACACCTTGTGACCTCTCGCCCAGAATTTCAAACTTTCTTCAATAAAGGTCATACCTCCTCAAAGTTTAGAAAGTTTCCATCAATTTAATACCAAGCATGCACCTGTTCATCAAAAATGACCGCCTGGGAGCAAAAAAAAGACTGTATACCCTAATAAATACACAGAATTACATTTCCCTATCGAAGAACGGAAGTTGAAATGGGGGTCTGTGTCCACGTGGTCCAGATCTGAACGCTCAAAGGTCCACCCTGACGTATTGCAATGACATCCTCTTCTGTAGAAATAACACGGTCTATGGTCACCTAAATACTTCCAGCAAAGATATGCTAGCTTTGCACCAAATACACACCAGACAAACAAAAAATTATTACAGCAGCCTGTTACAAAATGCTTATCTCTAATATGGATTTCCTCGGTTAAGACGTCACATTTTCAGAGTACATGTAAATGTGTTAGGATTTAAACTGCACATTATTCTGTATCGACGGCGGTTACCACGTACAGCCTAGCATGTATCAAGGACAGGGAACGATAGGTAGAACTTTATGTGTATCGCAGCCTTTAGTGTATAAACAAAATATTATAAAAATATAATAAATGCATAAAATATTACAAAATAAAATAATCTAAACCGTGGAATAAACATTCATGTTCCTTTTTTTAGGTTCGCATCACTTACGTGTACATCAGTAAAATAACGACGATTACGACAGCGACCACCACGACCACAGCCACACAGCCTATAACCACTCCTGTGTAGTTATAGTTGACGGCTACAAACGATAAAATACACATTTAAACAAAGCTGAAATTGCAGATATTATTGTGTTACATCTTATTCACTTCTTGGTGGGCAATGTATTATTTTGAGGAACAATTCAGCAGCACAGAAATGTCCATTTTCTGAACAAAATCGTTGCACTATGGCGCTGAGGGACAAAGCGTACACTTTGACATTGACAGGCATATGCTATGAAAGTGAGAGGGATGACGGTATTCTCTAGTGCGGTGCAACTTTGCTGAAGATTTTAGATATTTGAGCTGCGTGCTGAATCACATGAGCAAGAAATTATGTCAGTGGATCGTTCTGGATAATGGATGCAATGGATGGATATCCTGTCTTCCTCGTGGAGACAATTGTCTGTTGGAGAATTAAAACCGAAATAGTCTATAAATGGAGCATCGGCAGGAAATGCTGACCTTTTAAATATTAATGACATTAGCATACTCTGGTGTATAATCACTAAGCTGCTGGAAACTAAGGAATTACATTTAGAAAATTATTGGCGACGTTCTACTTTCAGTTGAAATGTCACCAAAAGAGTGTATTTATATTCAAAGAAAATCTTTTTTAGGTAATGGTCATCAAATCTTTCCCAAACTGACACTAAAAAGAATTCATGTGAACTGATGTTTGCAGTTTTGTCCCCATGTGCCAGGGGGAACATACTGTCGAAACAGAATAACACAACATTTCAGGAAAAGAACGTTCACAGACCTTACAAATATAAAACTGTCTGGCAGACCACGACAATTGTTTTTACTGATACTTGGGACAGACATGATCAGGGTAACCTGAAAGGCCAATCACGAGCAATTATGCTCTCTCCTCTTACATATTCCTCTGTCAAATATGTTTATAATAATATTATTATATTATTAATAATATTAGGTTGATCTTGGAGGTTCTCTAGACAGAGTTGTCTTTTTTCTCAGGCAAGTGATAGGAATACAGGAGCCCTGCAAGTTTTAGCTTACATGCGTTAATTACTTTTGTACGTGTACCAATATTGGAGAGTGATTTACTTATTTATTGATTTATTTATTTATGGATTTATTTATTTATGGATTTATTTATTTGATTGGTGTTTTACGCCGTACTCAACAACATTTCACTGATAAATATGTCAGCGGCGGTCAGCATTATGGTGAGAGGAAATCGGGCAGAGCTCAGGGAAAACCCACAACCATCCACCGATAGCTGCCAGACCTTGGAGAGTGAAGATGAGAAACAAATGGATTCTTTCACTCTGAGATAAGCGATAGGCCTTACACAAGGAACACGAAGACGCTTGAATACGTTCAATACATATATTTGAACAAAATACACATGCAACAATCGCGGGCCCTTCCTAGTACGCATGCGCACCAAAAAGTCAGTAAGCGGTATAAGTTGCCCATTGAATTAACATGAGACGGACGCATCAACAGCTTATTTTATCTATACGTCTCAAGCTAGTTCAAGTGCCGCAATTGCAATATTAGTATGATCTTGTTTAAAGAAAGTATTAAAAAATGAAATACATTCAGTACGTTTTAGTCCCATTTTGACTTAAAGTTAGACTCCGTGCTCTCATTTAAGTCCATGTTTAATGTTTGTAATTTTAAATGTTTCACATCTGAGGCGTTTTTGAGCTAATTCCTAGAAATCTGAAACATTTTCCACTGTGTGTTACAATAGTACAATAATAATACACTATTATTGTAAAGGCCTTTGGATACATTTAGATAGTTCCCTGAAGGTTGGAAAATAAGAAAATGTCAATCAAATCTCCAAAAGTCCTAGCACAAATGGCTGGGAGCCAGATATAACCAGCTCCTCCAGTCGGGGAATTAGCCCTTTCCCAGAAAAAAAAACGGAGAGCTGTAGTTTTAGTTCGTGTTACGCGCGGTACACACTGCTGGCCTGTGATTATGTCAACAGCCAATCCCCACAGGGCTCACCAGGTACTAGGACCCTGCATACATTGTGTAAAGTATTAGTTCATTCATAAGTTGCTGCTTAACACCGTGCTCAAGAAGTTGTTTAGTATCGAAATTCGCGGATTTATTATATAGGGTTATATGTATAGGACATGCATTAAACCCTCTACTCATGACATGAAAGAGCTTGGTTTTACAATAATCACAGAGTTTCTCAAGAACATACCCTGCATATATAGAAATATGATAGTCACACGTGAAAAAACTGGTCACACATTTAACTGATAAAATACGGCGTTTTGTCAATTTGCCTCAGTCAGGGCTTTTATTATGGCTGTTCGTGTAAATGCATAAATAGTAGCAATTTAAACAGACCTTAGCACCATGGCTTAAGCAGAATTAGGTATAAAATGCAGTTCGTGTATATCTGTGGGATGTCTGTATGTTACGATGTGTATTACTCAACATTGTCGTTGGATCTAAAGAAAGGAACAGAAAGTCCCAACGAGAAATCTTATTCGGGCCTATTTCTGTAGGAGGCTATCGTACTGCTTTTCTCACGCCCTGATGGTGCCTTATAAGAGAAAAGGGAAAAAGCAATTATTCCAATATTGATAGTGTGAAATATCCGTATTTGGACCGTAGTATACCAAAGGGTCCTGCATTTATGGTGTATACATACCTCCCATTGCAGAATTTGTTAGACACTGTGTAAAATATAATGACTTCGATCTACGTCGCCAGTGTTTAAATAAAAATTAGTGTCAAGGATACATCAAACGCCTTCATCCGCTTCGGGAGCTGTAGATGCAGAGTCAATCCTGGGTCGAGTCACAACTAAGACCTTAAAAAAGGAAGTTGTACGTTCCTCGCTGGGCGTGCAGCATGTGCAACGACTGGTTCCCCCTATCAGTATAATTGCTCGGCCGGGCCGGCTTACTTGCTTTCGGTAAGGCGTCTCCTAGCTCTCACCCACTCACTCACTCACTCAAACACAATCACTCTAAGCCTAAAAAGTTTTGTGACATTTACAACACTCTTGTTGGCAAATATGGACACAGCGTTCAAGGTCTCTGGGAATATCAGTCCTAATTGTATCGAAGTCCGCTTATGGCCCGAGGCCAGGGGTGTATAAGTACCGAACAGGGGACTGTATAAAGCTTCATGATTGTAACATGAACAAAATGATTTTATGAATAGTTGCAATCTAAGCGTAACTTAATGACCCAGGAACCTTTCATCAATGTGGTCGCTGCTATTTCAAGTCCAGCTCATGTTAGCTCCCTCTCCGAACGTACGTGGGAAGGTCTTCCAGCAACCTGCGGATGGCCGTGGGTTTTGACGGCCTCCGAGCGGTTTCCTCCCACCATAATGATATTCGCCGTAGTATCAATAAATATTCTTGAGTGAGGCGTAAACACAAATTTATGGGTAGAAGAGCTGACTGCATGGCCTGAACCACAGCTCTCTGCCATGTAAGCACTTGACTCACCTTTCGACTTACAGCTGCTTGCCGAACCAGCCAAACCTTGGGTGGTGACTTCATCTCGTTAGTCATTGCTGATATATTGAGCAGATTAAAAGGCCCAGTCTATGGGCAATGTATAAAAATATACTAAATATCTAAGCCGTATGAGTCAGTTTCCATCTTCGTAAGCCATCAGATCCTATTTTTATAATAACCACCGGTCGGGAACCAGCAAGAGAATAAGGGAATCTCCCGCGATTTTAACCCAAATTGACAGGTCGTCACTTGCCGTAGGTCGTCAAGTTAGGCCGTACCCATTACATGTTCCCCTGTTACAGAATGGCACATTTTAGAGAATGGTGTTACGGTACACCTAACATAAAGTGTCTTTCGCACGGCGATCCAGCACTATAAATATATCGGCACTGGAGGCGACCAGTTACAAGGAGACACCGTCGTGATATGAACGACATGGTGTTGAGCGAACAAATAAGATAAATCCTAAGAAACAACGGGACCCACTCATGTTTGTGTTCAAGCCCGCCACAAATTGAAGTTTATCTTTGTTTAACAATTGTGATTCACAGCGTTTTTTGTTGTTTCGATATCAAAGATTTCACATTCAATAAAAAGAAATGTAGTTATTATATTGTAACCTCCACAACACTCAAATAACGATAGTTGCTTTTGTGTCACTAGAATCAACACATTACTAAACAATGACGAATAATATCTTTAATGCGAATACTGAGTAGCCATAGGCGACTAAAGGATGGAATATAAGACACCACACGTACAGTTACATGTACAGACTGATAAATATTTAAAAATAGGAATCAAATTTGGATCAATCAAAATGGCTAACAAAGTTAAGGAAAAAAGTGTAAATAGGAGAGGAAATGTGCATATACCGCCGGCAGGCCAGTTTTTAATGTGGCAATAAACAGTCCAATTTCAGCAGTATTTGTTAGATTTGTTCTTAAAATGTAAATATCAAAAATATATTACAACGTAAATTTAGAGATTAGCAAATATCTCTTACATGAAAAAATAAACCTTTATAATAGCTAAAAACAAATATACTGTTTCGTTAAAGGAAAAGACCCATAAATATCGAAGTGGGCATAGCTAAATAGTCCATTTAAATCTATGCATCAGTAAACTTTCATTTAATTTTTCTTAGATTTTTGTGAAGAGAGTCAAAGGCGTTCAAGCCTTGGAATTCAAAGATGGGCTTTATGGAAAATATTATCAGAGTTTAGGAAATCTGACGTCACAGGAAGTTCTTCCAACTCTAATCACGACACTGAGTGTTGTAACAACTTTTTACCCGTGAGTAAGAGGTTGCTAAAATAATGTTCTCAAAAATTCCTTCCTTCTAGTGTGCATCAGGAAAAAAGGTGATGTGACGTCAGAGTTCCTAGATACCGTCAGTATGGCTCATAGAAAGCCCACCATAAAATTTAAATGTTTGAATGTCTTAACACTTTTCAAAAAATCTAAAAAAAATAAATGAAAGCAGTTTTGGGCCAAATTTTCAATTGTCTATATGATGAAACTTGCTTCATGTTTTAGCTTACTTTTAAACAACTGTTAATTAACTAAACTATATACTAAATGAAACACAGATATCAGTAACAACCCACTCAGTTTAAGGCTAGAAAGTACATGTATATTAAGAGCAGCGTAACTACAAGTAACTTGTTCTATACACATGGCTTCATAGCAATACAAAACATTACCAACATGGCGTAAAATATTACATCACAATATAAACAAAATGGCATAAAAAATAGGTTCAGTAAGACTTCAAAAACGAAAGTTTTACACCTATAACAACACATTCATTAAGACCTGAAAAAGGCATCTTTACAGCAATAACAAATACAGTCAACATGACCTAAATCCTGCACAGCAATAACAAGGCAATAACCATGACCTAAATCCTGCAACTTGACAGCAATAACAAAACACTATAAATATCACTTAAATCCCACACCTATGCAGTAATAACAAAGCAATAACAATGACCTAAATCCCGCACCAGTACAGCAATAACACATCAATAACCATGACCAAAATCCTGCACCTTGACAGCAATAACAAAACACTATCAATATGACCTAAATCCCGCACCTGTACAGCAATAACAAAGCAATAAGCATGGTCACAAGCCGTATTTGTACCGCGTATACAGCAATAAAGATGACCATAAAACTGTGCATTGTACTCCAATAACAATAGAACAGCATAGCCCAAAAGCGTGTCTGGGGATGAGTTGATTAGTGCACAAGCGCAGCGTAATGACCCAGTGGCCTCACACCAATGCGGTCGCTGTGAGTTCAAGTCCAGCTCATGCTGGCTTCCTCTCCGGCCGTACGTGAGATGGTCTGACAGCAGCCTGCGGATGGTCGTGGGTTTCCCCGGGCTCCCACCACCATAATGAAGCCGCTGTTGCTTAAGTGAAATATTCTTGAGTACGGCCGTAAAACACCAATCAAATAAATAAATAGATAAGACCGTGTCTTTACTCCAATACCAACGGATCCAGCACAACCTATAACCATGCCTTTACCGCAATAACAACAGACACAACATGCTCTATACAGTGTGACATTACAACAATAAAAAAAAATCGCCAGGACTAAAAACACCTCACCTTTATATCAATAACATCTCATCCAGCATGACTAACCCAAGTGGCTTTACATTTCGCAAAACCTTTACTTGTTATAAAAAGTTGACCACTCCAATTGTAAATAATATAAAATCGTCACACAACACACTGTGTCTAAGAAATGTCAAAGATATGCTAGATATCCAAAATGCTAGGAGTCTTTCAAACGAATGCGCCATTTTTTTTAAACAGTTCTAAACATTGTACGAGGAAGATTGCATACTTCTAACAGGTAAATAAGTGATTACTAACCTGTATATTTTAAATGGATTTACTAGGTTTGTTCTCGTAAATATTTATTTATGTATTTGCTTGGTGTTTTACGCCGTACTCAATATTTCACTTACGCGACATTAGACAGTTTTATGATGGGAGGAAACCGGGCAGAGCCCCGCAGGAAACCCATGGTCATCCGCAGGTTGTTGTCTGACCTTCCCACGTTAAATTCTTGTAAATAAATTTAAGTATCAAAAATATATTTCAATGCGAATAAAGCAATTACGATGCACATCTTTGTGAGAAGTAAACGTTTATAATAGGTATGTGAGAATATGTCTGTGGCATAAAAGCACAAGTTTACCAATAGCAACAAACTGAACAAATTGAAGGTGGAGAAAACAAAAAATACATCAACTTCAGATGAAAGAGTGCGAAAAGTTAGTTGAAAATGTGGGCTTTTTAAAATTTTTCTTTAAAAGAGAAAAGGAAAATATGTTTTTTTGTATTCTGGACCAGTTTTTGTTATATATAGTCTTTGTGTGATAATGCTTTAAATGAGGATGTAACACAGGTGTAATCAATATATTTGCACTAGAATTTGGTCTTTTCAGCTAAAAAAATGTGTTCAACATGTGTGTGTTTGTGTGTGTATGTGTGTGTGTGTGTGTGTGTGTGTGTGTGTGTGTGTGTGTGTGTGTGTGTGTGTGTGTGTGCGTGTGTGTGTATGTGTGTGTGTGTGTGTGTGTGTGTGTGTGTGTGTGTGTTCGGATATAAACAACAAGTCAAGTAAATGTATTAGACAGGCATCACATCCTTATTTAGCACATTATTATGTAACGATAAATACCAAAAGGTGGTCCCACACACCCAGTATACAAAAAAAATATTGTAATACCCTTTTCTACTGCAAAAGAAAAATAAGAAAAATATTAAAGACCATATTTGCAGATAACTTTTAACGCTCTTCCATCTAATTTTGACATCATTGTTATGTTTTCTTCCCCTTTCAACCTAAGCAATACCATTTACGGTGATGACGGCATAACTAATTTGTTATCAAAATCGCACATTTATGAGAAAAAAAAATTAACCAAAATCCGAAAATTTCGTAGCAATATAAGTATAAATAATGACCTATAAACCGTAAATTTACACCATTAACATAACTATTATTATGACTTTGTCAACAGCACAGTCATCACGACCTACAAAAGTAACTTTACACCAATCACCGTACTATTATCATGATCTGAAAACGAAAACTTACACCAATCAAAACACTATGATCATGCCCTAAAAAGTGTATTACTAAATCAATAAAACAATCATCATGATCTAAAAAACGTAAATTTACACCAAACATAGCACTATCATCATGACCTAGAAACCGCATTATTAAATCAATAACTCAATCATCTAAATGACCGTTACAGGAACAAAGCATCTTTACAGCAATAAGCACACAATAGTCATGATTTGAACGCATTTTCACAACAGTTACAACACAAACTTCACGTCCTGAACACCTACCTTTACAACAACAACAAAGTGAGTAGCAAGCCCAGCACAACACAGTTTTAATCAACACCAACAGAATCAACAGTGACAAACCATTGACATAAAAGCTCATCAGTTATGGCATAAAGTTACACAAATATATAGCACTGAGGCCACGGCAAGTTTAGCGAATGGAAATAAGAAACAGTTTTGATTAATCCAGTCATAGCGTAGAAACTATTAGTGGAATCTTTGCTGAACTTATTTTACATCGCCTCCGAAACTGTTGTCATTGGTCTGAAATTAGCGTAGGTTTGGAAGTTGTCCAGATATCCCATGACGACCTGGTGGATGAAGTTAAGCTGACCATAAAAAAAGGGTAAAGGATGAAAAATACATATGATAAATGGTAAGCAAGCTGGCCATAAATAGGGTAGATGAGAAAAAAAAAAGACAGATGGCAAATGGTAAGCAAGATGACCCTAAAATAGGGTAAAGTCTAAAGAAAACAGATGGTAAATGACAAGGATAAGGTTCGAAGCACATAAGTTTCTGATTTTTGACATTCAAATTCTACACGCATCTATACTATATTCATTATTAAGACATTTATAAGTCGACGTATGATCCTTTTCTTTCTCCAAAAGTCACTGAGCATTGAAATAGATTCATACGCGTAAGGTCATAATTATATTTGTGTTATTTTTATTTAATAAGTAGAAGTACTGTGGTCGATTTGGAGTTCCACGTTTAGCAATGGCACCAGCATTAGTACATCATTAAAAGAAAGACTATCACTCATATGTTTCATACGAAAATGACACTGATATAGTTATCTGTTTAATAATGTTATAAGTAATCATACCACATCTGTTATAATCTCCGGTCTGTTGTTCCTCATCTGCTTGATGGTCTGTAGGATATTGACGTTCTGGTCAACCTTCAGTCTTTCTAGCACAGTCCAAGCCACGCAGAACAACCCACTCTTTGTCACGCCATCCCTGGGTACAATCGGGGCATATATTATTTTAATCATACACGTAAGCCTGTATTTCTTCATCATCAATCTTAAAAGCAAGTAATGCGCACTCACATTATGATCGTATAATTTATATTATACAGGTAACATTCATTTACTGCTAATTTTTCATCTTTTCGCCAGATATGTTGGCTCACATACAAGTAGGGTGGCCCTTCATATTTTGTCAGTTTTGTCTAATTTGTTTCTATGTCTGCGCTAATTCATTTTTAGAAATATGTTACAATCTTTGTTCTTAACGATAATTTTGTAATAGTAAAACCTATGAATCGTTGTAAACACTAAAAATATTAAAAACTTCGAATGCCACAAACAGGTCACCCTTAAAGAACATAATTTACATTCCCAATTAAGCGAATATCAAAAATGAGATAAACATAATTAGACCTACAGCATAGAGAGTAAACCAGAGCAACGATGACAGTGTGATAAACCTACAGCATAGAGAGTAAACCCAGAGCAGCGACGAAAGTGTGGTAGACGTACTGCATATAATAAAACCACAGCAGCGACGACAGTATGATAGGCGTACAGCAGAGAGTGAAACCAGAGCAGCGACGACAGTGTGATAGGTGTACAGCGAATGGTCTGAACTCGTTATTGCCCCTTGTAAATATGAAAAGGTTTGGCCCAAATACTAAAGTCAACAAGCTGCAGACTCGGGCTATCGTACGTAAGAGTGCAAACTGAGTCATTATGAGGCTTCATCACGATTACATAGGTAACCAGGACAGCCGTATGCCGACGGCCCAATGTCTCAGAGCATAAACTACTTCTGTCTACATACGGTTATTTTGTTTACATAAGCTTATTATTTCAAAATCTGATTTTGGCTTTATTACATTTTATATGGAGACCTCGTTTTCAACAAATACTAAGCATTATTTACATTTTAACACTATATGAGCAAAAATCCTGAGGTGTCTTTGCCTTATAAAATACAAAAACCCGCTATATTTCTCTGGAGTGAGAATGTATAATTTCGCATGTAAGAGAAAGTACAGTGGCAGCGGGCAGTTGTCTGCCATAGAAGGGCTCTATTGGCACACATCATATACGAGTAATGCTTAGCTAACCTGCAATGAACCAGTACAGGCCCGTCGCCAGCCTTATCTCGCCACATGTTAACATTCTGCAGTACAGTCAAAAGCGTTGGTATAGTCTCCAGTGTTGGTTCACTCGTGAAAAATGGACAGCGGAATTGTTTGATGGGCTGAGGTGCTTTCTGGAAATATTCATCAAATTCGATCATAAATAAAATTTACAGTATTCATCAGGATAATGTAGAACGTTCAGGAAGACTCTGCAATTAAAGTGTGTAAAATACACAGTTTCCCTCTTGTGATGTACACATGTACAACACAGGTTCCTTTACGCTGTGAGTGCAGGGAGGAGTCAGTAATGGCCTCCTCCCACTATCCTGTGCTCATTGCTTCAGTCATGCCAGTTTCCTGTAATTTATCATGCATACCACCTTTATAGGTACAAATCATTTTGCCTTTTGCCCTTTTGAATGGTGTTTTCATGCCTGTGTGAATAGTTTGTCATTTGAATAACTTGCCGTGTGAAATGTATTATATTACCTAACTTGTTTGTTTTGCAAAAAACATAGCTTAGATTTATCAACATTCTATATTACTTCCTTTCCCTCCGAGAGTCTCACGGAAGATCAGCCTGGGCTAAGTCTCTATCCGTGTCTTATGCATTATTTTTTTATAAACATAATAACATAAATTATAATGAATTATAGACTCAGTTATTCCTGTACTAACATGACACCGCTGATCGGACTTATATCTGTACCATTCTTTATCGTGGGTTTCCCCTGGGCTCTGCCCGGTTTCCTACCACCATAATGCTGGCCGCCGTCGTATAAGTGAAATATTCTTGAGTACGGCGTAAAACACCAATCAAATAAATAAACAAATGAAGAATGACATTTCGGGAAAATCCCTGTCGGTGAATGAGACTGAATCCACATCTGGCGTGATCTAGCGCTAGGTTCTTGTGTTTTGAGTGGCCTCTTTGCCAGTGAAATTCCTTTCGTCTTTCCATGATCGTTGGAAACTGCTGACTGCTTTTCTTTGCATGATTGCATCCTATTTAGGTATATTATATGTACTTTCTTAGTTCTTTGGTGGTTTGTGTTTGTGTCTTTTTGGGAATGAGCCATGCGATTATTGACCCTGATCGTCCATTTCGTCCAACGTCCAACAGCTGCTACACTATAGGCTGATAGTCGTAGTTTCGCTATATATTGGACACGAAGAGATATGCTTTAGATTTTACATCGTATTTTTAAACAAACTAGGACCAAAAGATTTAAAAGCGCTCGACAAAGAAAAGAATCGATTTTGAATTTAACCACAGCGATGCTGTTTCAAAACATTACAATTCTTTTTTGTATAGGGTTATAACATCCCACTGGTTTAAAGGTTGTGGTGATTGGTCATGTTTTATATGTGTTGTTATGAACTAATTTTCTTGGTTACATTATGAGACATTCTTATGAAGGGTTCACTTTTCATTCTGATGTGATCAGTCCATAATGTCTAGCCCAAGTTTGCCCTGTGACCGAAAGTAAAAATCGACAAAATTTTTTGCATGGGGATGATCAATTTCTATTCTCTATTTTCAGCTGCAACGCGCATTTGTGTTGGTGAAGTGTGTTCAAGCTGTTGTTGGAGTTAGTATTCTTCCTGTTCTAAGGTGAGTTATGTTTATGCGTCGCAGCTTGTGACAAGACATGAGTCATTCTTCTTTCTTTAAATAAAGGTGTTATTACAGTTAGATGGGCACCGCCAGCCCTTTTGTTTTGTTTGATTTATTTATTTGATTGGCGTTTTGCGCCGTACTCAAGAATATTTTACAATACGATGGTGGGGGGAAACCGGACAGAAGCCGGACAGAAGCCGAGGAAAACCCACGAAAAACCGCTGAATGTTGGCAAGCCTTCCCAGGTACCTCCAGATATGAAGCCAGGATAGTCTGGACTTGAACTCACAGCGATTGAATTGGAGAGAGGCTTCTGGATCAATGCGCCGTGCTGGTGCGATAACTACCACGGTCACGGAGGCCCCGTTTTGTTTCTTGTTGTTTTTGCTTTTTAAAAATGTCGCACGCGTATTAATCGATTCTTTCAAACTTTTGCACAGTACAGCACAGTACGCACGTGAAGATCGTGCACTTAGTTCAACGGAGACGTTCAGTTCGAGCTTGAACACTAGCGCTAAAAGCGCAACCGAGATATATATTGGCTATCAACAACCGATAAACTGGCATGGTAGAAGATCTGGATCTTTGGGTCTTTCTATTACTATTCAAAAACCGTTATATGCTTCTCTTTTCATGAACCCGTCCAAATGTCGGACTTAGTACATGGACAAAGACCTTTGTGGACTGTGTTCAGGGTTCTTTTGGAATTGGTTTTAAGGTTGTTGAACCCGAACCACCATTTTATTTGGAAGGGGGGGGGGGAGGGGGGTGATGTTGGAATATCAGTTCGATGCCCAGATCCAGAATATGAACTTTCAGTCATGAAAAATAGCAACTAATATATCACAAAGATAACAGACATTTTTCTTTTCATCTCTGAATTAAAGTTCTCAGAAAAAATTGCATTTGTTTGACATACTGAACAGTATAGAAGGGCTTTACCTTGTCTTTGTGGCTCAGTTCGTAAGTCCAAGTGGAGAATTCCGCTCTCTGGTCAACATCTGTCACCTCCATCTCGAACGGTTTAAACGTTTCCTTCCTATCTGTCCAATACACCCCAACATTCTGTGTGCAAGAAAATAAAGTATAATAAATTTATGTATTGTATACTTGACTTTTTATTGCATGATGTAATCTGCAGATTATTTCTGGCCACGGCATCATTAGGCGATCCTAGATTTAAGTCAAATGTTCAAATCACTTTAAAATTTTTATTTCCAACGTACCAAGGACAAACTATTGCTTGACAACGTAAATTATGGGTAAGTTATTGTAAAAGAAATAACAGCTAAAATAATGGAAAGGAACATATCAAATTTAATTAGTTAAATTTTGAATTAAGTCTAAGATCGCTTCGTGACCCTGGGGCCAGGAGTTTTACACCAATGTACACTTGTATCAGGGGACAGGTTTTATGGGTGGAAGAAACCTGGGTACCCGTAGTGAGTACTTTCTCACTCGCGCATAAAATATGAAGTACAGAGACGTGTACCAAATTTGGGAAAGCCAACTGATCTCCAACTAATTCCAAATAGCGCTTATTGCCATAATGGAACTTGAAAGATTGGAGGATAAGCAATCTGAAATGTCCTGATGTTAGGGTTCAGTTGAGTGAACCCCTCGGGTGTTCGACAGACTGAACTGTTATTGAATGTATAATAAAGCAAATAACAATTTGCCGCGCGAACTTTTTCGCTGCCTTGTAATTCTCGATAGTCACACACTCAGAATATTCTCAGCATTTTATGCAGCACTTTGTGGTCAATGTGACAGACTACCTATATGTATGCACCTGATCCCCTCTATTGGGGTCTATCGCCTGGACAACTTTCATTGTGACAAATTACCTCCTTGTCTCTTGTTTTGTGGGCTTTCAATGATGTGCACAACTTTCATTGTGACACATTACGTACCTTATTCCCTGCTTTGGGTTTTCCATTATCTGCACAAATTTCAATGTGACACATTAACTACTTATCTTCTGTTTTGGGGCCTTCCATAATGTGCACAACTTTCAATGTGACACATTACGTACCTTATTCCCTGTTTTGGGTTTTCCATTATCTGCACAACTTTCAATGTGACACATTACCTACTTATCTTCTGTTTTGGGGGCCTTCCATAATGTGCACAACTTTCAATGTGACACATTACCTACTTATTTTCTGTTTTGGGGACCTTCCATAATGTGCACAACTTTCAATGTGACACATTACCTACTTATTTTCTGTTTTTGGGGCCTTCCATAATGTGCACAACTTTCAATGTGACACATTACCTATTTGTCTTCTATTTTGGGGGCCTTCCATAACGTGCACAACTTTCAATGTGACACATTTCTTACTTACCTCCTGTTTAGAGTGAGTGGGTGAGTGAGTGAGTGAGTGCAAAGGGGTTTAACGTCGTACTTAACAGTCATTTTTTCAGTCATATGATGACGAAGGAGTCCTTAGAGTGCATGTACGTGTAATGTGCCTCCTTGTTGAAGGACGGTTTTCCACCGCTCCTTTATCTGGTGCAGTTTCAGTTAGACGACTTCAGTCGTGCGTATGTCGACCTTGCGACTGGGAGCCACTGAGTTTTTGGCAACTGGAAGCAACTAGGAGAAGCTGGCAGCAACTGGGGGCATACGATCGATCTACGCGCGTTTGCGATCACCGACAACTGCTGACTCTGCAGTTGCTCAGAATTGAACAAGTTCGACTTTTCCGCGAGTCAAAGCATCCAGTTATACCAAGTTCCGCCGATCTACACGTGCTTGTGTCCACTTGGTAACAGTTGCTCCCAGGAATGCACGAGTTGCACTATGGAAATGGCGATTATAAAGTGGACCGATGAGCTGGAAAATAAGCTTATCGATATTTGCAATCTTAGACTGTGCTTGTACGACACCTCTTCCAAGGTACAAAGCATATGATGTACATGGGGAGTGTAGAAAAGTTGGAATAAATGGACAAGAGAATTTTCCAAGAAACCTTAAATTTCCACAGCAAAGACAACTTAAAGGTATATTATATATTGTATATAATATATTATACATCCACGCACCGTGTACACGGGCCTCCTACATCATTAACGCTGCTATAAGTATTTGCTCACAGGTGCCTCCAGTCGAGGTCGATCCACGCGCAACGAAACTGAATCTGATCAGACCCCGCCAGTCGCTCATGATCTTAAGGTTTTGTCAAACTTGTCGACATAACCGCTACGCGCCCTGCTTTACCGAAGGCAAGTCAGCTGCCAAACCCGAGCCATTATACTGATGTGGTGTGAGTGGATCCAGGATTGACCCTGGATCTACCGCACCGAAGCGGATTCCCTGATTAGAGCGTCTTCCATTATCTACACAACTTCCAATCTGACACATTCTTTACATTATCCCCTGTTACATTATTGGGAGTTCCCAGTATTTGCACCTCTTTCAGTGTGACACATTACCTACCTTATAACCCTGTTTTCCGTTATGTGCACAAGTGGTCAGTGTAAAAGACCACTTATCTTATCCTCCAATGTGCACAAGTGGTCAATGTGGTAAACTACGTATCTAATCCTCTGTTTTTGGGGACTTCCATTATTTTCACAAGTGGTCAATTTGACAGACTACCCTACCTTATCTCCTGTTTTGGGGGTCTTCCGTTATGTGCACAAGTAGTCAGTGTGATAGACTATTGATCTTAAAATGTTATGTGCACAAGTGGACACTTTGACAGGGTACCTTTCTTATTCCCTGTTTTGGGAGCCTTTCATTTTCTGCACAAGTAGTCAATGTGATAGACTACCTAGCTTATCCCCTGTTTTGGGCGTCTTCCGTTATGTGCACAAGTATTCAACGTGACAGACTACTTATCTTAAACTGTTATGTGCACAAGTCGTCAATGAGACAAACTACGTACCTAATGCTCTGTTGTGGGGGACTTCCATGATGTGCATAAGTTCAATTTGACAAACTACCTACTTTATCCCCTGCTATGGGGTATTCCATTTTCTGCACAACTGGTCAATGTGAGAAACTACATACCTTAACCCCTGTTATGGGGTATTCCATTTTCTGTACAGCTGGTTAATTTGACACACTACCTTCCTTATCTCCTGTTTTCACGCGGTCCAACATGATGATGGTACTGACTTTGTGATCATAGACCAGACGCCAGAAATCCACGACCGTGTTGGGTAGAGGAGTCTGAGTTAGGATAAAACCCCTCTTTTGTTTGTATCCCTACAAGTAAAAAACGGTATTTTCATTGAACCAAAGTTACAAAAAACATCTGTAATTTCCCAAGGGTAAACTCATAACACGTCATACGCCATTCAGGTTCCTACTGTTTACAACGGAGAGTCCAGGGAAAACACTGAAGGCAGAGGCCATTTCGTGAGTTTCAAATAAGTGGAACTTGAACACGTTTCCAGGCAGCCACATCAATAGTTCTGCCAGCAACTAACAGATGGTGAGTGGGTGAGAGAGGGCTTGGGGTTTAACATCGTACTCAACAATTTTTCAGTCATATGACGACAAAGGAATCCTTAGGGTGCATGTACGTGTAATGTGCCTCCTTGTAGCAGGACGGATTTCCACAGCTCTTTTATCAAGTGCTGCTTCACTGAGACGACTTACCGAAGGCAAGTAAGCCGCCCCGCCCAAGCCATTATACTGATACGGGTCAACCACTCGTTGCACTATCCCCTTCATGCTGAACGCCAAGCGAGGAAGTTACAGCTCCCTCTTTTCAAGTCTTAGGTGTGACTCGATCAAGGACTGATCCTGGATCTACCGGTCCCGAAGCGGCCGCTCTACCAACTGTGTTATCCGGGCCGGTTTACAGATGGTCATGGGTTTCCCTCGGGCCCTGCCCGGTTTTCTCCCACCATAATGCTGGTCGCTGTCGTATAAGTGAAATATTTTTGAGAACGGCGTAAAACACCAATCAAATAAATAAATAAATCAATCACTACGTAAGGACCTCTGGAAGTTATCACGAACCTATCTTGGACTCAAGGCAAAAATTTAATCATTAAGTCTGGTGCGTTCCTTTCCATTATATTTGCCGAATTTTATTGCACAATAACTGATCGAGAATTAACGTTGTCAAGCAATATTTGGATCTTCTTACATTACAAATAGCAATATTGAAGTCATTTGAGATCTTGACTTAAGTCTAGGATCGCTTAATGATCCCTGGGCCAGATCTTGGTGTGTTTGTTGCCGACTTCACATACATCAACAAGGCTGCCAATTAAAAATTGCATTAAACATATTTAAGCATCAAATTATCAATGGAAACGGGGTATGTCCGAGCGCTGAAGATGTTTTCTTATCATTCGCTAGGATATGTGATATTCTATGACAGTTATATATAATATATTTCAGGTAGGTTGTATTTGTGAAATAGAGTATAGTGTCGTGGAGGCAATGGAATAAATCCTAGGTTCATGTGACCGATTGAATCAGTCCTTTACCTAGGACTTGATATACATTCTACAAAAATGTGGATGTGGGTCAAATCCATGCCCCCGCAACTGTAGGAGCCTGGGCAATAAATGGCCTAACAGTCGATGAATTTATTTATTTATTTGATTGTTGTTTTACGCCGTATTCAAGAATAGTTCACTTACACGACGTCAGTCAGCATTATGGTGGGAGGAAACCGGGCACTGCCCGGGGGAAACCCACGAACATCTGCAAGTTACTGGAAGAGCTTCCCACGTACGGCTGGAGAGGAAGCCGGCATGGGCTGGACTAGAACTCACAACGACCGTATTGGTGAGAGGCTAATGGGCCATTACGCTGCGCTAGCGCGCTAACGAAGTGAGCCACGGAGGCAGTCACTGGATGAAAAACACTTGTTTCCCAACAGTATCTTGCACATATCTATAATTGGCAAGTTCATCCGCCACTGTCAAAGGTTGGTGGTTTACCACGGACACTCTTATGAATATGAAGTTATAAAACGACCAAATACATGCATACGTTGTAAATAATTAATCAGTTTGAAAAAATTAAGACCAATGATAATGGCATTTCAGCTATTCTGTCATGAAAAGGAATCACAATTATATGTAATCTTATTCTTTACCACGGGAGCGGTAGTTCCAGGGGCAATCCTGGGTCGAGTCACACCTAAGACCTTAAAGGAGGAAGTTGTTACTCCCTTGCTTGGCGTCCAGCATGAAGGGGACAATGCAACAACTTGTTGATCCGTATCAGTATAATGGCTCGGGCGGGGCTGTTTACTTGCCTTCGGTAAGGCGCCTCAGTAAAGCAGCACTAGATAAAAGAGCGGTGGAAATCCGTCCTGCACCAAGGGGGCACATTACATGCACTCTAAGGATTCCTTTGTCTTCATATGACTGAAAAATTGATAAGTACGACGTTAAACCCCAAGCACTCACAAAGCACTCTTTACCACGCCTAGAGAAGAATAATAAAACGGTGTTAGTTTTAACTCAGTGTACCGTATTAATATCTAGGTAAAGTACCTTGCAGTTAATACTACCTCTCCACTTTCGAACATACAAACCACACTGTAGGGTCCCGTCTGAGATCCTTACCGGAAGATACACAGCATTGATGTAGTCGTTACAGCCGGACACTGGCGTGGACAGGTATGGCCTGCAGCTATCAACTGAAACACAACAATCACAGGTTTACTCCAACGAACATGCTGTGCTGCAACAACGTGTTATTTGCAACACGTATTACGCAGTTTA
The DNA here is from genome assembly GCF_032854445.1 of Liolophura sinensis. Lineage (NCBI taxonomy): Eukaryota > Metazoa > Mollusca > Polyplacophora > Chitonida > Chitonidae > Liolophura > Liolophura sinensis. The sequence goes on along the minus strand of NW_027017954.1, from coordinate 464,498 downwards.
CAGCTTTCCTTCACGTACCTGACTGTTCATGAGGCTTAGACTTCATAAATTCCAAAGACAGAACCACGAACAACGTGGGGACAATGTTGTAACACTCTGAATACAAGGAAAGAAAAACAGCCCTTAATCGCACTAACTGACGAAAAAGAATGATGTGAAATGGGAAGTTACAGGGGCTTGATGCTAACCAGGTAGGTGTTTGAGCTCTTTACCGGGGAACGCCGACCCTGCTCTCGAGCACATTTAAGGCGAGCTATCTTTCTGGATGCTCACTGTCAATGTATATAAATTTGGGGCATTTCCGCTAATCAATAATCAAGTTTAGAGTCTGTGACTGATAGGAAGGTTGTATACCAACCATTTGTCATTGTGCCTTGAGTACTGCTGATTGTCATCTGGATGTCAGTGTTATCTTTCACTCTAGAAATTCACGAGGATCGGTGGATCTACCTCTATATGCTGAGACTTCCTATTGAGATTGTGTGTGTTTGGAAAGGTGTTGTGTCTCCTCTAATCTCCAAAGGAATGTATATTTTGTTGTTACCTACATTGTTTTATATGCTGTAAAAATGTTTTACTATTTAGTCTAAGATTAGACTCTTTTATTATATGTATTTAATTTATTTAAAAGTGTTCGGTTATTACTGTCTGGGAGTTGAACAAGTCATTACTTTGCAGATTGACCTCTCTGATAACGATACCTTACCGGTATACGCTGTTGAACAGCGAGATGAGCTATAAGTCTTCACATACTTTACAACGATAGTTGGAGGGCACATGGAAACGGTGTCTAACACATTATTAAATCAGAAGTTGATATCGACATACAAACGCTGTTAGATGTGTTGAGAGTGTAGCTCAACTGTCGACGAAATAAGGCTTTGTCACAAAAGACTTACGGGCTAAAAATTTGGAGTATCTGTTCTTGGAAATGTTGTCCGGATGTCTGGCGGATTCCACTTGCATCTTGCTCGCGGGTTGTGAGAGTTCCCGGAGGACCTAAAACGGACGGCGATAACTTCCATTTTAAAATGTTCTGTTTTATGTGAACACTTTGTAAAGAGGTGTCGGACAGAACAATCTCATCACAGACCCACAGTAGCCATGAATAGACTAGCTGTGTAATGTACCACGTAATTCCCAACATTTATCTATTTGCTTGACTACACTTTTACGCCATATTCACGAATATTTCACTTTATATACGATGGTGGCTTAATTTTTTTATGTATTTATTTAATTGCTGTTTTACGCCGTACTGAAGAATATTTCACTTAAACGATGGCGGCCAGCATTATGGTGGGAGCGGTGGCATAAATGACAGTAAATTTAGAATTCTAGTAGCCTCATGAGTTTGCAAATATTTCTTATTCTATTTTCGCAACAGACCTCAAACTGTGCGACCATCTTGGACTGTCCGGTCTCGGGGTCGACAGTGCAAAGGTCAGAGTACACGGTGGCAAAGTTCACAGATGGAATTGAAGTGTCGCTGAATTTCAAGGCTTCTCCCAGGGCTGCGTGTAGAAACTCGTACTGTTCCTGGTTAACATAAGGGTAATTTTTTTTATACTTTAGCAGAACTTTCCTGCAATGCATAATGTTAAATCATCTTGTGGAATAAACCCCTCAGATCAAAATTCATGTAACCACATGTTATATCTTATGAGTACTTGCCATTCCGTTTTATTCCATCACACATTTGGCACAATGAGACGATCACGCATTGTTTTTATTTTCTATCTCGTCATTCAATAAAAGTAATGTTTGCAGGTAAATACCGTTTCGATGACATATGCACAATGCTTGTTTCAGCTTTAACAAGTGATGTGAAGAAAAGTGGTATCATGATAACAGATAATGTGCACGGTAGAAAAAGTTTGACCTAAGTGCGATCAGATATTGCCTTCAGAAAACAGTCCCGTGGTGTGGGAACATACCCTAACTCAGGTAAATTGACAAGAAGTCACATGCCACCGGATACGTCTGACCATTTGGCAGCTACATGCATCACACTGTCGTCGCTGCTCTGTTTTTTCTCTCTATGCTGTATGTCTTAATTATATTACACAATTACGTTTCCTGTGGTATATCAGTACACTTAGAGGAGACTGGAATTTCCAAACCAGATCTGCAGTCTTTTTATGGCTAATTGTACCTGTGTCTGCACCATGTTGACCCGCTGCTGTCTCAGAATCATCACACAGGCCGGCACATTCACCACATTCTCTTCTTTAGCCTGATTGATCAGGTAATCCAGAGCTATGAACGTTCCCGTGCGTCCAATCCCAGCACTGTTCCAAGACACGCATGCGTACAACAGGTAGAATCAAATTATTAGGCAAAAAGTACTCCACAATAGATATCCCAACTCTTGACAAGATCGCTTCTTTAATAACCGGCATGCGCACTTTGAAGGTTTACCTTGAAAAAGATTTAAAGACTTGGCTGTGCCTTTTGAGAGACAATGTCGCCGGTAACTACCACAATTCAACAAAAGGACTGACACCGTTGAAGTCATGCCATGCTGTACTATACTTTACAACCATATGGACATAGGTTTTAAACGAAGTCTGGGTGCTATCAATCCCGATCTAACACAGAACGTGTCTTGAATCACGTCAGGATTAATATCAACTGCGCATGTGTTCTTCTTTTGGAAAACAAACATTTTCATGCCAATTTTCAACCATAATCGACGTCCACAACCGCAAGATCAATTTGTTAAAGAAAGTTTAATTCGTTCCCTCCCGAAAATAATATTTATTTTTTTGATTGGTGTTTTACGCCGTACTCAAGAATATTTCACTCATACGACGGCGGTCAGCATTATGGTGGGTGGAAACCCACGACCATCCGCAAGTTGCTGTCAGACCTTCCCACGTACGGCCGGAGAGGAAACCAGCATGAGCTGGACTTGAACTCACAGCGACCGCATTGGTGAGATACTACTGGGTCATTACGCGCGCTAATCAACTGAGCCACGGAGGCCCCCCGTAAATAAGAAGAATGCGCATATAGAGAAAGGAATTAACACGGGGCCATGAAAACAGGCATCATTGATGCTAGAAAGACAAGACATTATTCTAGACGCGGAAACTTAATCAATATTCAATTTGCTTGCATCCTAGTTTAAAAGATATCGCGAATCTGAAATATTTATGGTTTATTTTTAAGTGGAATTAGTGCACATCATTATGACTTTTCACAGATCCTGCACACTTTGGCCATATGTACTTATGAGATATTCTACTCTTTGCGAATTTAAGAAACAAAGAATGAAGGTGTTAGATTTCCTATACACCCTCGATCATTTGTTTATCAAAAATGGTTAATTTATATTTCATACGTAATCTGCGTGATTAGTGCAAAAGTATAAAGTGTTTGATTCAAATGAAGAACTCAAAAGTGGTGTTTATTTCAGAACTAGCATTCCATTTCAAAATGTTTCTTTCTAGGTTGATCTGGATTGTTTGTTCCCACGCCTACCTGCAATGGACGAGAATTGGTCCAGGTAAAGTCGAGTTGTACTCCAGAACCTTATCTCGAAAGTCAAGCAGAATTGTGGCATCGGAAGGTGCCCCATGATCTGGCCAAGCCTAGAAGTGAAACTGTTTCAGAATCTTCGTCTTGTTTGTCACCTGAGGAGATTTTCCGATCAGATGCGTGACACAAGTAATGGCGGTAAGGAAAGCATAAACCAACAGCCAACAGAATTTGCTCATCTTATAGGCAGATTCTCATCTTGTATCCTCTTCTTTGATTGTGTTATAATACCAATATATTGTACATATGTTACAATTACATTTTGGTGAAAATCTGGGCATGTTGGAAGAATCTATTTATTTATTTGATTGGTAGTCTACGTCGTACTCAAGAAAATTTCACTTAAACGACGGCAGCCAGAATTATGGTGGAAGGAAACCGGACAGAACCCGGACGATACCCACGACCATTCACATGTTGCTGCAGACCTTCCCATGTACGGCCGGAGAGGAAGCCAGCAAAGAGACGGACTTGTACTCACAGCGACCGTACTGGTGAAAGGGCCTTAGGTCACTGCGAAGCACTAGCGTGCTAATCCCCTCTACCAAGTCCAGCTTATGCTGGCTTGGGGGGGGGGGGGGGGGGGGGTCTCCCAGTAACCTGCGGATGGTCCTGGGCTTACTCCAACCATAATGCTGACCGACGTCGTATAAGTGAAATATTCTTGAGTACGCTTTAAAACACCAATCAAATAAATAAATAAGTAAATAAATAAATAACCTACAGACATTTTGGACAGAAATTGAGAATTGAGGGTAATCATGCAATAATGAACCATATGTACAAGTGTTTTGAACACTTTCTTACATGTGCAAAGTTACAAAGGGTATACAGGGATACATGCGAGCAAACAATAACGGGAATACTGGAAAGTGGTGTGTGGTCACCTACCTTGTTATTCGGCTCTAGTGCTCTAAGTGTACAGTTAGTGTACAGCTTGTGTCGATATTACTACATGTAAGTACCAGTGTTGCATTTGTGTAATTCTATAAAAGTACAAATAGTGTCGATCAGACCTACCTTAGTGTGACTCAGCACCAATGTTCTAATTATGTAGTTCTGTCAGTGTACTCCTATAGAGTCGATGTAACTGAGCACCACTGCTCTAATTCTCTAATTGTTCAGATTGTGTCGATCAGACCTACCCTAGTGTGACTCAGCACCAGTGTTCTAATTGTGCAGTTTTGTCAGTGTACTCCTATAGTGTCGATGTGACTGAGCACTACTGATCTAATTCTCTAATAGTGTCGACCAGACCTATATGTACCTTAGTGTGACTCAGCACCAGTGTTCTAATTGTGCAGTTCTCTCAGTGTACTGTTATAGTGCTGATGTGACTGCGCACCACTGTTCTAACTCTAATTGTTCAGATAGTGTCGATCAGACCTACCCTATTGTGACTCAGCACCAGTGTTCTAATTGTGCAGTTCTGTCAGTGTACTCCTATAGTGTCGATGTGACTGAGCACCACTGATCTAATTCTCTAATTGTTCAGATGGTGTCGATCAGTCCTACCCTAGTCTGACTCAGCACCAGTGTTCTAATTGTGCAGCTCTGTCAGTGTACTGTTATAGTGTCGATGTGACTGCGCACCACTTTTCTAACTTTAATTGTTCAGATAGTGTCGATCAGACCTATATGTGCCCTAGTGTGACAGCACCAGTGTTCTAATTGTGCAGTTTTGTCAGTGTACTCCTATAGTGTCGATGTGACTGAGCACCACTGATCTAATTCTCTAATTGTTCAGATGGTGTCGATTAGTCCTACCCTAGTCTGACTCAGCACCAGTGTTCTAATTGTGCAGCTCTGTCAGTGCACTGTTATTGTGTCGCTGTGACTGCGCACCACTGTTCTAACTCAAATTGTTCAGATAGTGTCGATCAGACCTATATGTGCCTAGTGTGACTCAGCACCAGTGTTCTAATTGTGCATTTCTGTCAGTGTACTCCTATAGTGTCGATGTGACTGAGCACCACTGTTCTAATTCTCTAATTGTGTAGATCAGACCTACCTTAGTGTGACACCGCTATAGTGTTCTAATTGAGTAGTTCTATTAGTGTACAGCCAGTGTCAACGTGAGTTCCCCCTTCTTCCCTCGGTGTTCTAACTGCGTAGGTCTACAAGTGTACAGATGCTGTCGATCCCACTTACCTCAGTGTGAGCCACTACCGGTGTTCTAAGTGTGCCGCTCTATGTGTGAACCTACTGTGTCGATCACAACTACCTGAGTGCAGCTTAGCCTTGCTGCTCTAATTGCGTAGTTCTATAAGTGTACAGTTAGTTCCGATGTGAGTCAGCCGCAGTGTTCTAATTGTGTAGTTCTATGAGTATACCGATGATGTCGATCAGATCTCTCTTAGTGTGACTCCGCTCCAGTGTTCTAATTGTGTAGTTCAATGAGTGTACCGATAATGTCGATAGGATCTCTTTTAGTGTCACTCCGCTCCAGTGTTCTAATTGTGCAGTTCAATGAGTGTACCGATAATGTCGATAGGATCTCTTTTAGTGTGACTCCGCTCCAGTGTTCTAATTGTGCTGTTCAATGAGTGTACCAATGACATTGATCAGACCTACCTTTGTGTGACTTAGCTCCAGTGTTCTAATTGCGCAATTCGCGTATACCTCCTCGTCAAGCAGGGTAACCTCAATGACACCAAACCGCGTACAGCCTTCGCTCGGCCAGTACTGTTTGCACTTCATCTAAAACGCAAACCAATGACGGACTACACGTGGACTGAGGCACAACGTACTGAAAAATACTCTCTTTGCAAATTGCAGACATCATTGATGTATACTTTGAATTCATTATACAATTTTAAATATTCATTAACTCAATACAACCAAAATAGTAAGGACAACGAAAGAAAACTCCCACTGAAGTTTGCTTATCATTTGACTTGATTTCATTGTTCAAGCCAATTCGTCATTCCAATATTATCAACTAGCTATTCAAATACATCTATGAAAACGACGTCACCTTTGATGTAAGACTGATGTAAGATTCAATGGCATTTAGAAGTTGAACTGGATAACATAACATATATACGGATCACAACTTCTGCCTATTCAGTGAGCAGCGTTTAGGTATAAGTACTAATGCCGGTCATTAAGCTTGATAAGTGTATTAGTCCCTATACCGAAACATGGCTCACTCAATATATAGAAGTTGTGATCCATATATTTCAAGTTATGTTACCTTTGATGTAGGTATGGCCTGAATCAGGAGTGACGCAGCTCATACCAATAGGCTGATATAATACCTTATCTAAGAACTATTTGAAACACAGGCATTTGTTTTTGTCTTAAGAGCAGTACATGCACAATGGAATATGCTATGAGAAATACCTTAGTTGCTTCGATCAGATTTGTCACCATGACAATTTTACCCACGTTCTGTTCCCAGAGCATGCGCATGAAGTCGTTTATGATGAGGACCTGTGGAGATACATGTCAACGTGAACAGCGCAAGATCACGTGGGTGAGCATCAGGTAAAACATTACACCATATCATTTATGAGGCACGACTTTCTTTATGGCAAATAAAATCGTTATCTTTTTATTTGGAAGATCCTCCTTTTATATGACAGCCCCCACCCAGTCACATTATGCTGACACCGGGCCAGCCAGTTATGTTTCCTTGCTCTAACCTTTCGGCGCTAAGCCCTGTGCATGGATTCTTCAAGGAGTAGAGGGCAGAGAGCATTGAGGGGTTCACAAGGAGATTTTTGTCCATCCTGGTTATACCACAGTTGTTACTGTGTAGCTCATCCAACCCTTGTGAATTGTCCACATTTTTTTTTAGGACATGACGAGTATAGATACTATTACGTAAAGATTTACATGGTCAGATTAAGAGTGAAAAAGGGGATCTTTACCTTGAGAGGCGATGAATTTCTTAGGCTGGTTGTAACCCTGAACTGTAATGCGTCAACAGTGAAAGGGGAAGAACCGTTTACCTGAAGTGAGTGTTAGTTTAGACTAAAAATGTGTATGGAAAAACCTTTACTTGTTTTTTAAGATTTAAGTTTTAATTGAGTGGCATGTAGTAGTGAAATATTTTGGATGTATTGTAATATATGTCGCCACAATATTTCAATAACTTTTATAATTAGAGCTAAACAAGATTCTTGTGAATTGTACTGATTGTAATGTTTGTCTGGGCGTGACAAAAAGCCAAAGGAAAAAACAAACGAACTCCTTGACTGCTTGAATCCTGGCCAGAAAAAAATGTCACTATGACGGGACTTTAAGCATTATCAATAGGATTCACGACGTTCAACATACTATCAGAACATTTGCCTCTGTCCAATCCAGTGAACAAATCTAAATAAAAAGGAGTGAGGATATTTTAGATACAATTTCCACTAATCCTACCACTGACTCTTACTTCTTTTGACAGTTTCTTTCAGACAATATAGTTCTTTTCTCAGCACCCGTGGTGTGTATAGACGGAATCTACCATATTTATATCTAATCCTTCCATATTAAATTAGCTGAATAGAAATTTAGCTGGTGTTAAGACGTTTAAGTATTTATAGCGTTAGGTACAGACTAAGACAACGTAGGCTATATATATATTGTTACCAAGATGGTAGGCGTAAATAAGAACAGATGAAAGTAAGGCATAACATTAAGACAAAAGGATATATGTTAATGCGACTAGCACTCAATCTTACGTCAATGTAACAGGCGTTTATGTAATCCGATTTGTCATTGGGTCCATGGAGTCTCAAGACGACACGAGAGTGGTCATCTGAAAAAAAATTAAATTGGAAGTAGTGATGGAAAACAAGAATTCTGGAAGTATTGCTTCTACAAAACATGAACGTGTTTTTTAAGTGTTAGATAGCTATATTTATGTCCACAACGTCCACAAGGGAACTGCCATAATGTTGTAGAAAACGGACGAAACCCCTGAAACTTGAGACTGACCTGTAACTTGGTGTATTCTCTCAAGACTTTTTATCCATATCGGTAAAAACAGATCGAAGGTTACAGAGGTTTGCCCAAGGAAATTAGTCAGAGTGAAGCGTTACGTAAGGTATCAGTTTAATACGATGGAAGTGTTATACGACAGTTGTCCGGAAAGTGTTTCCTAACTGATTGACTGACTTGATAGATGGATTGACAGACGGGGATGGGGGATCCACTGTCTGCAGTTGGGGGACTAATACCGTTAAATTCTACCCATGCGTCCTTGTGACAACTGTTTAAAAGATGCTTAATTTTATTTAATGCATGCATATTTCAATGACTATAAATATTTGAACGTCTCTTACTTCACACAAAACAGGATAACGGTGGTCTTGTCATGGGACGGTCTAAGACACTGCATTAGCAAGAGTTTGTCACAAGGACGCAGTTAACGGGATAGTATTGTTTTGAATATCACAACAACGGGTTGTACATGTAACTAGCTTGCAACAGGGCATATATTTGTATGATTTGTGGATCAAAGATATAAAAAATGCTTTCGGAAGATTTCAACGATAGTACAGATAAAAATACAGGGTTTATTTCATCCCAAAAAAGTAAATCTTTGCTTTCGGATCTGACCTAACCTTTTTATGGCTGCTCAATTAAAATTTAAAGCTATTGGGCATATGACGGAATATCATTTATTGCGAGTGTTAATTGGATGGCTCTACATGTCGGTCCTACTTAAGGATATTCAGTATAGGGGAAATAAGGCATATGGTTTAGACTGGATAAATGGACTCAATACCACTGAAGGCTTATTGCTTGATGTGTTACTGTAATTATTGCTATTTTGCTTCTTCAATTTATTACCAAACACAGATGCTTACATGCGACAAGATTCTTGTAGCGACTTTTAGCCTTGTTGTATGGAAGGTTTGCCACTTCAGCTTTGGCATGGAGTCCGGCTGGAAATTTCTAACAAAAAAAGCAACAATAGCTTAAACATAATATGTAAACAAAAGACAATGAGTTCAAAATATTTTCCTCACAGCGATATTTACGTGTACGTTAAAGTCATAATGGTCAGCGTTAACCAAGACCTATATATTGGTTTTAACATTCATTTAGTTAGTTGTTTGGTCTTTGCCATTCAAGAGAATGTTTCACTTGTAAGACAGCGACTAGCATAATGCTGGGAGGAAACCGGGCCAAACCCGAGTAAATTCATCGACCATCCGCATTCAGGTTGTTACCGTTAATAAATGTTAACAGCAGATGTTCAGGCGTTAACTAATAAATAAATTGTTGAAATGTGTCGTGATTTAGCGCAGGTACTTTTAAGTCACCATGTCTGATACAGCAAAATAATCTAACAGCTTACCGCGAACTCGGCTTTGAAACCATCGGCTGCCATTTTCTCTTGGATGTAGTCCCAAAATTCGTCTACAGGAACTGACGTGCTCAAGTGATTCTCGTACGTTGTTGCCTCGGGATCCTCTGGGGCTACGTGAACTTCCGGGTCCTCTGCTTCATATTCTGAAAGTTAAATCAATATTGCTAATATGATTAACAGGTTCGAACTCAAAACTCTCCTACCGAATGCAATTACCTGTCATGTAGATGTAAAATCTTCAGTGACCATACAGCCACTCTTTTAACAGTTAACCATTAAAAAAGCTACTTTGTTCTTAATTTATGTCTCTAAGTTTGGTATGCTAGACTTTTAAAAGTCAGGGTTGATATATCTCGTGCTTATAGTGAATAAGGTAACCAATTATGTAGCTAAATGACAAGTGGTTATTTTTATTTCCCTGCTTTAGGCTTCTCTCAAAATTTGTCTTCTTTAGTGTGACTTTAAAGAACTGTTGGCTTTTATTTTCTTACCTCTATTGCTCTGTTGATCTTCGACATCTGGTTGAATGTCACCCATTGTCCTCACTGACAGGGAAACGTGGGCCTGTGACTTACTTGTTGACGGATGACGCCTCCTGATCAAAGAAGAAGAAAATTTAAATATCAATCAAATACCATTTACCATGCAGGGGCACGCCATAAAAAATTCCAATATGTACCTCAAGCTGATAAATTATGAATAAATTCAGCGCCAAAATCTGCTCTGGGCGATTCCATTTTGCCTAAGTACTAGTCCTGAAGTCTTCTGTGTTAAGAGAATTGCTGTCGGAAACCGAAGTGCAGTTTGTACATTTTCGGTAGAACTCTTCTTCCCAAAAGATAGCGAACAGTACAGTTCGTTTTCCGCTTGATGATCGGGAAGCCGGAATGCTGGACGTAGGTTCCGAGTTTACACGAACAAGCCGTCAGTTTTAACGACATTCATTGGCTGAGAGGCAACACACTCCCAGCATAAATTTTAGGGTGTTGAAGATGGAGAACGCCATGGACTCAGCGATTTATGCCATCATTGCCGTTTTCAGGCTTTACGTGTATGTCGAGGAAAAGCCGCAAAAATATGCAGCCGGCACCACCAGATGGAAATGTGCTCTTTTCAGCCTATAGTGTCATATTTTTAAGTGTTCATCTCCTTTAAACAACACAGAGACGTTTGGATGTAGGGCAGAACTTGTAAACATTTTAACTAGCATGCCTTTTTTGGTCTTGTTTATTGAGGAAGGGCGGGGTGGAGGGGGGGGGTAAGTTTTTGTGCGGGGTGGAGGGGGGGGGGGGGGGTAAGTTTTTGTGCCGTACAACCGACTGATCAAAATAACCCTAACGGGATACATAGAATACTGGTGCATGTTTATGTATAATATATACAATAATCATAAGCATGCTAATTCTTATTATCTTCAAAGACAACCACAAAGACGAGACCATCGGGTCCAGCTGGCCCCAGAATTACCAAGCTATCTTAAACTTAATAAGACATTTATTTAATTACTCAGTAATACTAAGAGTTATCTGAGATCTTCATGACAGATTGATAATTTGTGGTTAAATTCAAATCTAAGTTTAGGGGTAATACCAAAGTTTAGACAAAATTTAACTTAAAGTCTACATAAATCGCTTGGCTTTAATTTCTTTAATATGCAGTATGGGGTGTGGCCTGGCCTATTCAAGGACCCAAAAGCTTGTCCGCTTTCTTATTAAGTGTGTGTGTAGGAGTGGGGGGTGGGGGGGGGGATAAAGAGGGTTTTAAGCCACAATTTTCTCAAGTCTCGACCGGAAATTAAGTAGCTTGTTGTTGTGGTGTCAATTGGGATATCTGTTAAAAAAAAACACCTCCTTTGAGGAAACAGCCCGAACTGGGGAACCCGCGTTGGGGGCGCTAAGCTGTTCCTGCGTTCTCAGTATGTTCCCGACCACTGACGCAATACAGGCATAAAACAGAAGGATTAATAACATTAATATAAACTATGCCTTAACAGCGAAAAAATGTTCTCAATTGTTTTGTTTTGGCACATCTTTTGTTTCATAATCCTTAAAACCATACTTTACATTTCCTTTTATAGCACTCAATAAGTCTGAAGCAGGTTCATGATCCTGGCGCCCGTATTTCGTTACATGACTACAAGCACTGACAATTCAGCTGGCGCTGTTTTGACCCGCGACCCGCCCATCCACGCTGCCAAAGTTCTGCCGCCACTGAACTATCAACCACCCTACCTAATCACATTATACTGACACTGGGTCAACGAGTCCCGTAACAGTACATGTACAAAATCACTGAAATAATCAGCTCCGTTAAACATCTTTGCTTGAGAGAAGGGGTGAACAGAAGTAACGCGTTTAACCGAATTACCTGTAAATGATGATTACTGCAACAACAACGGCACAGGCTACAAGAACACCAGTCACGCTCCCTGCGACTCTACCGATCATCATGTTAGAAACTGGGACTGCAGTAATGACAACAAGAGTAACAAAAATTGGTAATAGATTTATTTATTTATTTGATTGGTGTTTTACGCCGTACTCAAGAACATTTCACTTATACGACGACAGCCAGCATTATGGTGGGAGGAAACCGAGCAGAGCCCTCGGAAACCCACGACCATCCGTAGGTTGCTGCCAGAGTTTCCCACGTACGGCCGGAGAGGAAGCCAGCATGAGCTGGACTTGAGCTCACAGCGACCGCATTGGTGAGAGACTCCTGGGTCATTATGCTGCGCTAGCGCACTAAGCAAATGAGCCACGGAGCCCCCCCCCCCCCCAAAATAAACCAACAACATGAACATTAACAACACATTTTCTGCTGCCACCACATATTTTCATTACTGGTTCCCGCCTCATCCCCACACGCAACGTGTTTAAGGTTACTTTTTCATAAAAAAATGAAAAGACAATCGCTTTTCTGAAAATTAAACAGCAGACATAGAACGCCCGCTCTGTCTGGGTTCATCCCACCATATAATATTCGCCGCGGTCGCATAAATGAAATATTCGTGAGTACGGCGTAAAACATCAGTTAAATAAATAAAGGTAAGTAAGTATATTTATGTACCTTTACAGTTGTCATCCACAAAGCCGTCAGGGCATCCTCTCTGACATAACCCATTGGTAATGTTACATCGTGTTCCACAGCCTTGGTTACATTGCTGGGAGCAGTTGTCTCCCCATGATCCGGATTCGCACGCTAAGGGAGTGTAAAACAAGTGTTCAGCGTTCTGTAGCATTCGCAATAGCTGTGACAAAACTCGATGCCGTGTTGCATCCAAGACACACGTTACGTCAATGGTCTATGTTGAAGGGGCAGATTTTCAGATTTTTTTAAGAATGTTGAAAGGCATTCAAATGTTTGAAAACTATGGTGGGCGTTATGAGCCATACTGACGGTATCTAGGAACTCTGACGTCACATCCTCTTTTTTTCCTGATGTTCACCAGAAGGAAGGCATTTTTTGGTAACATTATTTCAGTAATCTTTCGCTCATGGGTAAAAAGAGTTATTCTAACAGTCAGTGTCGTTATTAAAGTCGAAAAAATTTCCTGCGATGTCAGAGTTCCTAACCTCTGATAGTTTGGTCCGTAAAGCGCACCCTAGAATTAAAATGTTTGGGCGCCTTTAATTCTTTTCACAAAAATCTAAAAAAAAAAAATTAAAGTACATTTTTGTCTAGTTTTAAGTGATGTATTTAGTGATGCCCACGCCGATTTCATGCGGTCTTTCCATTTAAACTAAATGTAAAAATGAGTTGCATTTGACTCCTAACTAGACCGCCTCGGCCTATAATTTCCGAAAAATTACAATTAAGAGAACTGAAAAGGGGAAATTCGTCACTGGTGTAAAGCGAGATAACATGTAAATCAGGCAGCACAAAGATTCCCACGATACAACCTTTGCTTGTGGATCGCACATATAAACAATGACACATTGAAAGCGAATTATATTGAGGTCTAGTAGACTATATAGGATCTTCCTTTTTATCGATAATGTAACATAAAGAATTCTTAATTCTCAACGAACTGTACTACATAACTGAAGTTACATGGCAGGTCTCCGACATTTGAAGTTCGCCAAACATCTCCCTTCGTCTAGACAACAAGGGGAGATAACCCAGTCAAAAAAGTGCGCCATCGTCCATCATCTAAATATAGAGACGTTAGTGAATTTCTGGTTGAAGGGAAGCCCCGGATAAAACTGAACATGTCATTGTTCACTCAAAGGCAGACAAATGTCAGTAGACTTCAACTTTATGGAGAGAGCGTCTTAAATAACAGCACATTTTCCCCGCCAGCAATATGTCTCTTCAAAGGATAGGATGTCACAAATTCGACGAGAATGACTGACACAGTGGCTTGTCGCAGCTAAAAACAGATTTGATAATATCAAACTGACATAGCGCAATGTTATGTCTTCATATGGTGTACTCACGGGTGAGACACGTTATGTCTGTATACACGTATCCAGGTGCACACGATGAATTCCCCAGGGTAACGGGACATACCCCAGATGTCTTGTTACATACACTACCGTTATAACAGTTACCACACTCCAAAGCACAGTCCCCGCCCCAAAAACCATTCGCACATTCTGAAACCAAGAGTGATAAAGACAGTGGTATCAATATGTACATGTATTCCTGTCTCTAGTTTAATCATGTTCCAGCAGTTTTGCAAAAATTTCGGATATCAAATTTGTAAAGTCCTAACTCTTTAACACCGTGGCTTAGTTATAATTTACAGACAACAATTGACAACATGGTATGCAGAGCAAGTCATGCTTATCAGGGCGTTTTCCATTGAAAACTACATTGTATACCGTGTATCTAAGGCAAAAAAACAATAAATATAGAACTGAGTCTTAAAGTGAAAGAAAGCTACAATAAAAATAATACACATAGCTCATCACAATCAGCTGAAAACTGTCCAAAAATTTCAAATTAATTTTTAACATTTTAACAATAATAATGTTTAGGTACTCTGAAGTTTCTCTCCATACTGAACACCACTTTCAATGTTGGAATATTTCTTATTACCCACAAGTAAAAACTTACTTATGCAATGTTATTTTTTTTATCAGTATAGTCCTACAAGGCGAAATTAATGAAGAAATGTTATGAGACCCTACAGTGCCTTGCCACTGGCAGTATTGTTCACACAGTCAAACATTTAACAGTGGCGCGAATTCCGCGAAAAAAAGTCAAAATAAATATGTAAATTTTAGAGATAATTTTTAGCTAGCTTTCTTTTGATCTTCACTTCATTATTTTCATCCGGTTTTTTCCTTTAAAGTGAAATGGCTTGCTTAGTATGTGTAAAGAACGGAACAGAACGAGCTCAACGAAAAAGGCTGTCGGTATTACAGGTGCATTGAGATAGCTTGACACCAGACTGGTGATTATGGGTACACATTGGCAAGTCGCGACAACAAAAACTCCTATAAAGAATTATATTTCAAAACTATAATGTCTATGTTGACGTTAGCACACTGATTGATCGCCACAAAAGTTTAATTGGGTTGACATCTATCAAACCGCTATAATCGGTACGAAGCGAATCACATGCGCAATAACACGGTCATTCGAATATATATTGATGAACTTCTTTCAGTAACTGACCACACACAAAATACTGAGAACATACAGAAACCCCACCACTAATACGGTAGTGGTGAGTTCAAGTCCAGCTCATGCTGGCTTCCTCTGCGGCCGTACGTGGAAGGTCTGCCAGCATCTTGCAGATAGTCGTGGGCTTGCTCCAAGCTCTGCCTGGTTTCCCCTCACCATAATGCTGGCCACCGTCGTATGAGTGAAATATTCTTGAGTACAGCGTAAAAGAAACCAACCAAATAAATAAGCAAGTAAATACTTTAGGAAGACCATGTTACAAAGATTATGTATGCTTCCAGACGTCAGCACCAAAACCATTGTCCCAAATAACATATTGTGGCTTTTCATTATGCAACAAAAAAGTGTCGCATTTTTCTTTCGAGTATCCCGGCATGCATACAGTCTGGTTTTCTCTGCGCGGACAGAGCCCAGATGAAGGAGTTAGAACTGAAGGAAAAAGAAAGATTGTTTAAAAAAAAAGAAAATGAAAAAGAAAGATTGTTTAAAGAAAAGGAAAATGAAAGATGGTTTAAAGAAAAGGAAGATGAAAGATTGTTTAAAGAAAGGGAAAATGAAAGATTGTTTAGAGAAAGGGAAAATGAAAGAGTGTTCGAATAGGAGAAATTGAGACTTCAGAGCGAAATTGAAGCAAGGAAACTAGAAGGAGATAGGTCTGGCTTAAGTTTTTCTGATATCCCTCCAAAATTTGACGTCGCTAGAAACATAAGATTGGTGCCAAAATTTCGTGAGACTAATGTAGATAAATATTTTCTACAGTTTGAGAAGATTGCTCAAAATTTAGAGTGGCCTAAAACGTTTTGGACTACCCTTTTACAGAGTGTGTTAACTGGCAAAGCTATGGATATATACACAGAGTTATCAACAGAACAGGCTGCAGATTATGATTTTGTGAAAGATGTTATCTTAAAAAGATATGAGCTTGTGCCAGAGGCCTATCGGCAGAAATTTAGAAATTTTGAGAAAAGAGATCAGACTTACATTGAATTTGCTAGGCAGAAGGAACAATTGTTTGAGCGATGGTGTTATGCTAAAAGCGTAGATAATAATTATGAAAAGTTGAAACAGATTATTCTGATTGAAGACTTTAAAAGGTGTATTAATGATGATGTCAGAACTTTCATTGAGGACAAAGAGGCTGATACATTAGAAGCAGCAGCCACTATGGCCGATACTTACACAGTTACACATAAGGTCTCATTTCAGAAAAAGCCTTCTACATTTAGAAAGCCTCAACCCTTTTCCAGCGGTTCATTTGACTCAAATTCAGGCCCACCAAAACAGGCCATGTCATATCAAATGGTTATGGTTTAAAGAGAAGGCAACAGCAGAGGGTGGCTCCAAGCCTACTGGTTTGTGTGTTACTGCTAGAAAGTCTGACATAGTAAACAATGTTGATGCATTTGATTATGTTAAGACTCCGCCAGTAGATTGTACACAGAATTCACAGGATAATGTTATAAAGGTTTTTGAGCCATTTATTTGTGACGGTAAAGTCTCACTTAAAAGTGACATGTCTTGTGATACGAAGATCAGGGTATTAAGAGATACTGGAGCTTCTCAGTCTTTATTGTTACAAGATGTTTTGCCATTTTCTGATGAGTCATATTCTGGATCAAATGTATTAATTAGAGGTGTAAGCTCTGCTGAATTTGAATCTGTGCCTCTTCACAAAGCTTACTTGTCATCAGATATTATTTCGGGTCCTGTTACTGTCGGCATTATGCCTACTTTGCCTTTTAAAGGAATTCATCTACTACTTGGTAATGATCTTGCTGGTGACAAAGTAATGGTTAATCCCATTGTGACTGATAAACCTTGTTTAAATCAAACTGTTGATCCTGTTGAGAAAGAAATTCCAGATTTCTATCCCTCTTGGGCTGTAACGAGGTCTATGTCAAACAAACTTTCTGATAACGGCAAAAACACAGTAACGGACTTACAAGATACATTTCTTACACAAATGTTTACTAAAGGCGACAGCATAGATAATGATGAATCAGACCATTGTACACCTAGTGACATATCACATGTTTCTAAACATCAGCTTGTAACTGAACAGCATAAAGACCCAGAAATTTCATGTTTGTTTGACAGAGCTCTCGATGCTTGTGTTATTTCATCTGAACCTGTGTGTTATTATGTCAAGTCTGCTATACGTATGCGTAAATGGAGACCACCTGATGTATCTGTTGATGATGACTGGGCTGTTAAACATCAGATTGTTGTACCTAACGCATAGCGAACTGAAATTTTACGTATGGCACATGAAATGCCATTAGCTGGTCACTTGGGTGTTAACAAGACCTACTACAGGATACTGAACCACTTTTGGCCAGGATTAAAGGGAGATGTAACCCAGTTTTGTAAATCATGTCATACATGCCAGGTAGTGGGTAAGCCTAATCAGACTATTCCTAAGGCACCATTAGAGCCTGTACCAGCTTTTCAAGAGCCATTCAGCAAAATATTGATTGATTGTGTAGGCCCTCTACCTAGGACGAAGTCTGGGAATCAGTATGTGTTAACTATTATGTGTACAGCAACCAGATTTCCCGAGGCTGTTCCTTTAAGGAATAAAAACACCAAGTCTGTTGACAAAGCTTTAACAAGGTTTTTTTACTCTGTTTGGTTTACCCAAATCCATACAGTCTGATCAAGGTTCAAACTTTATGTCTGGTATTTTTCAGCAAGTTATGTACCAGTTAGGCATTGAACAATACAAGTCGTCTGCCTACCACCAAGAAAGTCAAGGTGCAACTGAAAGATTTCACTAAACATTAAAGAACATGATTAAGACTTATTGTTATGATACAGAGAAAGACTGGGATGAAGGTATTCCATTTCTTATGTTTGCTGTTCGAGAGTCAGTGCAAGAATCATTGGGTTTCAGTCCATTTGATTTAGTATTTGGACATACTGTTAGAGGACCCTTGTTAATTTACAAGGAACAGTTTGACACAAGTAATGTAAATCTTTTGGATTATGTATCTGATTTTCGTGCTAAGCTTGTCAGAGCATGTGAATTGGCTAAAGCCAATCTTGAATGTACTCAGGAGAATATGAAACGTAGATATGATCAGAAATCTGTTCTTCGGTCATTTCAACCTGGTCAGAAAGTTTTAGTATTGTTACCTGTACCTGGTAAATACTTTGATGTCAGATACTTTGGTCCATATGTTGTTGACAAAAAGCTGAGTGAGTTTAACTATGTTGTTAAAACACCTGATCGGCGCAAATCAAGTCAGTTATGTCACATTAACATGCTGAAACCCTATGTAAACATAAGTGACACTGACAACACTACTGTACATTCTGTTAATGTTGTTGCTGCTGACATTGACCAGAGTTGCTGTAATACAGATGATATTGGCGAACAGTTGGTTGATTCTAAGCTCAATTCTTCAAAGCTTCAGAATTCAGATGTCTTAAAACATCTTGATTCTAAACTGCAACATCTGGAACGCATTCAGCAACAGCAACTGTCTAAACTTGTTTTTGAGTTTTCAAATTTGTTTCCGGATGTACCAACAACAACTGATGTCATTTTTCACGATGTTGCTGTAGGTGCTGTTTTGCTTCAGGAAGACAATCTTGGTGTTGATCATCCAGTTTGTTTCTTTTCTCGTAAACTTAACAAGTTTCAGAGAAGTTATTCAACAGTTAAAACAGAATGTTTGTCTGTTATTTTAGCTCTGCAACATTTTGAAGTTTATGTAACAGCTTCGAGACAACCTGTGATTGTAAATACTGATCACAATCCACTTGTGTTTCTACAGAAAGTTAAGGGAAAGAATCAAAGATTGTTACGGTGGAGTTTATTGTTGCAGGAATACAATCTTGAAATCAAACATGTAAAGGGAAAAGATAATGTTATTGCAGATTGCTTGTCTCGTGTATAAGTTGTGTATAAAATGTTTAATTACATGTGGTTTTACAATGTTGTATATATTATTGTTTAACATATATTGTTTAACATATATTGTAAGTAAAAAAAATAAAAGTTAGGAAAACTTTTTTTTTCTTGAAGGGTGGGTGTGTTATGTGCACGACTGCCGTCAGTTTATAAATTTAGCTTGCCACTGTTTACATATGCTGAGTTCAGCGCCTGCTGTCTGCCTCTACCTTAGAATATTCCAGAATGCGCTCAGTTCGGTGCCTGTTTGTTTACATCAAGTGTTCAGGAATTTTCTTATTCTAAAAAATTCCACCAGGCTATATAAGACCTATGAAAGCAGGTCAAACGGAGAGAAAGGAGAATTATTGAGAGTTTGGATGCTTTTGCTGTGTATTACTTTAGTAGACCTTTTGTGCTGAATTTCGGTGTCTTTATGGCCTCTGGCTTTGTTATATCCTATCTCCACCGAGCACTTGTTCAGTCTGAACTTGTATGTTTAATTTGTGCTCGTGTATACACAGTGCTTATTAGTACACGGACCCTGTCTGTGGAATTTTGTGTATATTTCGTCATACACTCAGTTATACTGTGGATTTTCCCTCTTGTGAATTTGCCTCTGAGCATTTATGCCTGTGTGGTATATATTGTGGAATATATGCGTCCGTTTGGACTTGACACCGTAAGTACTTTAGTATTTGTATAGATACTGCTATCCTTTCTTGTTAAATTTAAGTACTTTAGTATTTGTATAGGGATTATTATCTGTTCTTGTTAAAGCTAATAAATTGTTGTAAAATAAAATCTGCTGGTTTTGGTTACTTTTTTGTGCGGCTAAACTGTCGTGCATTTCGAATAAGCCATCTCTTTATAATACACACAGTTTAGGTCGTAACAACTGTACTACATAACTGAAGTTACATGGCAGGTCTCCGACATTTGAAGTTCGCCAAACATCTCCCTTCGTCTAGACAACAAGGGGAGATAACCCAGTCAAAAAAGTGCGCCATCGTCCATCATCTAAATATAGAGACGTTAGTGAATTATGGTTGAAGGGAAGCCCCGGATAAAACTGAACATTTCATTGTTCACTCAAAGTCAGACAAATGTCAGTAGACTTCAACTTTATGGAGAGAGCGTCTTAAATAACAGCACATTTTTTTTCACAGTCAGCAATGTGTCTCTTCAAAGGATAGGATGTCACAAATTCGACGAGAGTGACTGACACAGTGGCTTGTCGCAGCTAGAAACAGATTTGATAATATCAAACTGATATAGCGCAATGTTATGTCCTGATATGATGTACTCACGGGTGAGACACGTTATGTCTGTATACACGTATCCAGGTGCACACGATGAATTCCCCAGGGTAACGGGACATTCCCCAGACGTCTTGTTACATACACTACCGTTATAACAGTTACCACACTCCAAAGCACAGTCCCCGCCCCAAAAACCATTCGCACATTCTGAAACCAAGAGTGATAAAGACAGTGGTATCAATATGTACATGTATTCCTGTCACTAGTTTAATCATGTTCCAGCAGTTTTGCAAAAATTTCGGATATCTAATTTGTAAAGTCCTAACTCTTTAACACCGTGGCTTAGTTATAATTTACAGACAACAATTGACAACATGGTATGCAGAGTAAGTCATGCTTATCAGGGCGTTTTCCATTGAAAACTACATTGTATACCGTGTATCTAAGGCAAAAAAAAAAATAAATGTAGAACTGAGTCTTAAAGTGAAAGAAAGCTAAAATAAATATAATACACATAGCTCATCACAATCAGCTAAAAACTGTCCCAAAAATTTTAAATTAATTTTTAACATTTTAACAATAATAATGTTTAGGTACTCTGAAGTTTCTCTCCATACTGAACACCACTTTCAATGTTGGAATATTTCTTATTACCCACAAGTAAAAAATTACTTGTGTAATGTTATTTTTTTTATCAGTATGGTCCTACAAGGTGAAATTAATATAGAAATATTATGAGACCCTAGAGTGCATTGCCACTGGCAGTATTGTTCACACAGTCAAACATTTAACAGTGGCAGCATTTAATTCCGCGAAAAAAAAGTCAAAATAAATATGTAAATTTTAGAGATAATTTTCAGCTAGCTTTCTTTTGATGCTCACTTCATTATTTTCATCCGGTTTTTTCCTTTAAAGTGAAATGGCTTGCTTAGTATGTGTAAAGAACGGAACAGAACGAGCTCAACGAAAAAGGCTGTCGGTATTACAAGTGCATGGAGATAGCTTGACACCAAACTGGTGAATATGGGTACACATTGGCAAGTCGCGACAATAAAAACTCCTATAACGAATTATGTTTCAAAACTATAATGTCTATGTTGACGTTAGCACACTGATTGATCGCCACAAAAGTTTAATTGGATTGACATCTATTAAACCGCTATAATCGGTACGAAGCGAATCACATGCGCAATAACACGGCCATTGGAATATATATTGATGAACTTCTTTCAGTAACTGACCACACACAAAATACTGAGAACATACAGAAACCCTACCACCAATGCGGTGGTGGCGAGTTCAAGTCCAGCTCATGCTGGCTTCCTCTGCGGCCCTACGTGGGAAGGTCTTCCAACATCTTGCAGATAGTCGTGGGCTTGCTCCAAGCTCTGCCTGATTTCCCCCCACAATAATGCTGGCCACCGTCGTATGAGTGAAATATTCTTGAGTACAGCGTAAAAGAAACCAACCAAATAAATAAGCAAGTAAATACTTCAGGAAGATCATGTTACAAAGATAACGTATGCTTCCATACTTCAGCACCAAAACCATTGTCCCAAATAACATATTGTGGCTTTACATTATACAACAAAAAAGCATCGCATTTTCCTTTGATATATCCCGGCATGCATACAGTCTGATTTTCTCTGCGCGGACGGAGCCCGGATGACGTTTTACAGGCACTGGGGCCCTCAACACAGGACCCGGAAGTTTCCGAACGATTTATTCCATATGTACCATTATCACAAGCTGAAGAATATTAGATAGACATATGACCACTAGAAAAAACAGCGACATGAAAAAAAAGAAGACAAAGATAAGAATGCTTCATAGTATTCTAGATCAGATCACCCCAAAATATGCAGGAATATTCTTCCAATTGAAATCCGATTTTACAGCAGTTGTAAATATCAAGACGTATCCTTTGAACACATTGATTTGGATATATGATGACCAAAGATTCCAGCATTAGAAAAACGATGCGTTAAAATATGACTTAATGACCCGTATAGATAACGGGCACTAGCATAAAATCCACATTATGCCCATAGAAATGTCGGTATAAAAAAATCGTCAACTGGGACCACTTTTGCATTATCCCACTTGTCAACAATCTAGGCGTCCGACATACGCACACCACTCATAAACCATAAAGGAGTATCCCGAGTAGATATCACGAGATCATTTTCACCAAAAACCTCTATCACAAAGTTCCCAAAAGAATATATACAAAACATAGATATAAACGATCAGTAAATCTAGGGAAATGTAAAAGAGAAACATGTAAAAAACAAGATATTCCCGTCTCACCTGTTTTACATTTCAAACCAGAATATCCCGGCTTGCATCTGGGTTCACCCTGGCAGTCCCCGGATGTCCTGTTACAGCTGTCTGGTCCACTTGCACACGATCCACAGGTCTCGTTACAGTCGTGGCCATATTTACCCGCCTCACAGGCTTAATTCAAGTAAAAACAGAAAATAAAGCTCGATTTACAAGTCATTTCAGTGATGTTGTAATGTATCAAGATACACAGGCTACGCACGCAAGCAGGAAGTGGTAGTTGTTGTCGTCTTGGATGCACCTGACATTGATATTTATGTATTTATTTATTTGATTGATGTTTTACGCCGTACTAAAGAATATTTCTTTATACGACGGAGGCCAACATTATTGTGGGAGAAAAGGGACAGAACCCGGGCGAAACCCACGACTATCCGCAGGTTGATGGCAGATCTTCCCACGCATGGCCAGAGAGGAAGCTGACATTTTTAATATATATAAAACATAACAAACATGCCTGGTTTGGGCGCAAAAGCCTGTAACCTTCTCTGGCAGTGTGGGGGGGGGGGGGCGCTAGCTGAGATGGTTAAAGCTGTGACTCCCTGTGAGTACTTGGCTCTTGGCCATTGAGGTTGCGTGTTCAATGTCCGCTCAAGCTGTTTACACAGCGGCTTTTTAAGTCTGGTTTGCAACTTTTCTGTCAAAGGTCTGGGTGACGTGAGAAAATTCCTTTGGCAAAGGTAATAACTGTAATGTACACTACGGCATAATTGCTTTAGCATACAGTAGATGTATCACAAGAATGGCGTAAAAGATTCTGCCTCTGTTTTGTATGGACTGAATTAGCTTTCATTCAGTGCAATATTACTAAGACGCAAAAGTCTCGGACACATGTTGGTAAGACCGGGACCAGACAAAAGTTCCAGAAGTTCTGGGCCCAGTTGTTCAAAAGTATCTAATAGCAGTTAAGCCCGGTATTAACTTTAGCCAGGGCCACAGTGCATTTAGTTTTGTATTAGGACAAGACCAGTATTAACATTTAAGCCTGGTTTAACTTTTAGTACACTATTAAACAACCGGCCACCGGATACACAAGTACGAAAAAGTTTGTATGATCGTCACAGTGATGAGATACATGGATATTCCCTGCGTACTCCCAACGTGGGAGGAAAGGGGACAGAGCCTGGGCCTGAGCCATCCGCAGACTGATGACAGATCTTCCCACGTACGGCCGGAGAGGAAGCTGACATTTATAATAGATATAAAACATAACAAACATGCCCTGTTTGGGCACAGGCAAACGCGTGTAACCTCCTTTGGCAGTGTGGGGGGCCTCGCTAGCTGAGATGGGAAAAGCTACTCCCTGTACTCCCTGTGAGTACTTGACTCTTGACCATTGAGGTTGCGTGTTCAATGTCCGTTCAGGCTGTTTACACAGCGGCTTTTTATGTCCGGTTTGCAAATTTTCTGTCAAAGGTCTGGGTTACTCCGGTTTCCTTCGCCTATCTACGTGAGCAAAATTCTTGAGCACGTTGTTAAAACACTGATCATTCAAATCAATCCTTTAGCAAAGGTAATAGCTGTAAAGTACACTACGACATAATTGCTCTAACATACAGTGGTTAATTAGCTTCGATTCAATGCAATATTACAAACACGCATAAGTCTACGACACCTGTTAGTAAGACCGGGACCAGACAAAAGTTGCAAAAGTTCTGGGCATAGTTGTTCAAAACTATATAATAGCAGTTAAGCCCGGTATTAACATTAGTCAGGGCCACAGTGCATTCAGCTTTGTTTTAGACCAAGATCAGTATTAACATTTATGCCTGGTTTAACTATTAGTACACTATTAAACAACCGGCCACTGGATACACAAGTACGCAAAAGTGTGTATAATCGTAACAGTGATGAGATACAATTATATTTCTTGCGTACATATGGCCAGTCATTCCCATGGAGGTTTTGGTATAAAAAGACTCAACTCGGAACTACGCACAACCTATAATTACCCCACGTAAACAATGAAGCGGTGATCCATTTCCAAAAAAACATGATCACCATTTCCTTAAATAATTTGTAAAAATTAATACATATAAATGATAAAAAAACCCGGTGATATATAAGAAAGAAGCATGTAAAACATTATTCCTGACTGACCTGTTTTACACTTCAAACCAGAATATCCCGGCATGCATCTGGGATTACCCCGACAGTGGCCGGATGTAGTGTTACAACTGCTTGGTCCACTTGCACATGATCCACAGGTCTCGTTACAGTCGTGGCCATAAGTACCTGCCTCACAGGCTTAAAAAAAGGAACATCATAATAATTTGGTGGTTTTAGCTTTCTGTGTCAAGGAATAGGCGATCTGTTAAAAACAATAAGTGACATTTATATGTTGTTCTTTTTTATATATAAGAGAGCAAACATTTGGAGTACACCACTTGGTCAGACTTGGTCCCCTTGAGACATATTAAAGCTCAAATCTCAACATTCATTCAATTAAAGGACAGGACAGCACCTTGCCAAACATATTTCAATCGAAAGCAGGATTCTCAAGCGGTCTAAAAAGGATCATACTTTATTGTTTTAATGAGATTTTACGGAATAATATGTAAAACAAAATAACATTATTGCACAAAATTGCTGGTGTGAGACGAGTCAACCATCTTTAGAATTTTATCCAGTCAAACACGTTGCTATAAGTTTGCGCGGCCTAAGCTGTGACGTAGCGTTTACCCATCCACTCCATCAAGCGACATATGATAACACAGAACTACTGCATAAGACATCATTTTGATATTGTGTACAACAATTTAGTTCCGTCTAGGTGAAGGGCCATTTCACGAAGTGTTGTGAGACAGGTCTGTATCATTTGTGAACCACCACAGACGACGTAAAGTAGATGATTTTCAAGCCGTGTAATACTCAACGGCGGTGTCACAAATTATGTCCGACAGTAGCAAACCGTCCGGGCCAAAACCTCATTCCTCTCCCCAAATGCATTTTTTTGCTCCGTTTGTCGCATGCAAGGGATATTTTTTTCTGTTTTCCATTTTAAAATGCAGTAAAACTATTGAAACGCCATATTTGCGATAACTGGGTCAGCACAGCTTTCTTCCCTGAAGCCACCGCTAGAGTGGAATGCCTAGATCAACGTCAGTGGTGCTTACATTTATTTCCATTTTGTTTCAGAACATGTTTCCGTTTGTTTTTGAGCATAATTCTAACAACAATCCTATTGTAATTTTGTAAACATTTAACTGGGGTCAAAATCACCAGCACAATCCCTCCGGAGGCTACAACCTGAACCAGGAATACCCCGGCCGTGCGTCTGCAGCTGGCTATTTATACAGGGTCTCTGGAGTTCCTTGTAAATGATATGGTAGGTCTACTATATCAACAGTTCAAGCAGTGGAAGAAGTATTCTTCCAGTATGTCCAATTTCTGAGAAAACTATATTGATAACTTGGGCCTTCATCGCCAAATCCACAACTTTTATATGTCATAGGCTGCTGCTTAGACTTTTATACGGAAAATACCTGCGACGTTACAGACCTAGAGGTAGTGTGATGTCACCTTGCTCTCGAGAGACGTGCTAAAGCTATATCAAGACAAAGTTTCATTTAACTCTGACTAGATTAAAAAAGAGCTAAAAAATATGTACTGCCAGTTTAAGACACTTTCAATGATAGCCTTTCAGTGGACATAAACATTAGTGTGGTGCTGTCTTTCACTTTAATTTGGAGGTCATGTATTTGAGGATAATATGTCCATTTACATTGTACAGAATCCTAAACACTTACCTGTCCTGCGTCCGTTACACATGTAGCCAGCACCACATACTGACTTTACTCTCTGTAATACTGAATCTTACATACCTGCCTATCCATGTAGCTTCTTGTGTTTCGTCTCTACTGTACTAAATCCTACACACTTACGTGCCCTGTACATGCTACACATGTAGCCAGCATCACATATTGGATTTCCCTTCTGTCGTACTGAATTCTACGCACTTACCTGTCGAGCACTTCTCACCCATGAAGCCAGCATCGCATCTTGGGTTTCCTTCAGTTAGAGGGCATTCCCCATTATCTTTATCACATTTGTCGGCCCAACAATGGCTACAGTCCTTTTGACAATGTTTTTTCCATCGACCGTCAACACATTCTGCGAAAGTAATAGAATGACATGTAGCTGTTTTACCCAGAAGGAAAGCTTTGAAATATTGCACAATAACAATGACTTATTGACGTTGGGAAAAAGAAAACCAAGCAGGGCTTGAAGTAAATTACTGTCCTGCTAAAAGTAACTGGATTTCAACATGCTACTTCACTTTTGTTGATACATTTAACGTGTTAGAATATAATATAATTATATAATGAAGACGTACAGAATGGAGAGTAAAACCAAAGCAGGGACACTGTGATAGTTGGCAAATTGTCACACGAGGTCACACGTAACTAATGAAATGCAGCGTCATGTCAATTTACCCTAGTCAGGGCTTTTATTGTGACAGTTCATGTAAATGAATAAATAGTAGCAATTTATACACCCTCTAACATCATGGCTTAAACAAAATTAGTAAAAGTCTGTGAGATGTCCGTCTGTTACAATGTGTATTACTCAACTTTGTCAAGAGGTCAGCTTTCAAAGACGCCAAATCAAGACAAATAAAACTAGTAACATTTACTTGAAAAAAAACAACAAAAACAAATGAAGATGACAAACAAATCCCGTGGAGATTTCTCAAATAAACCATGAGATACTTCTCATCCACAAGCGTTGTCGACATTTCCTGTTAACTTTTGCTTTGAATAGCTCGCTTTGTTATTCGATTTCAACCTTCAGTTGATACTTGTGGACATTGTTTTACATGAACAAGCAAACCCTTCCTGATGGGCTTACGTTACATACTTAAATATCAGTTTTCAATTTCCGGTCGTCAAAATGCTGTCCTTCCCAAGGATACGTTGATTTGTTCATCTGATCGGTGTTTCACACTGTACTCAAGAATACTTTACTTATACGACGGCGGCCAGCGTTATAGCGTGAGGTAACCGGGCAGAGCCCAGGGGAAACCCACGACCATCCGAGGGTCTGAGGTATACATGTACATGACTCCAGACAGTTCAATTGTTTGGTCATCAATTATCAATTCCAACTTTCAGCAGACTCCAAATTGTGAATTGCTTTTGAAGAATGTTGTATGTTACTGTTCGCCGAATTCTGATATTTAATCAGGCATGGGGTAAAAGAAGTAATGTCAGAGTCCACTGGCGTTTGACCGAGTGGTTTTGCCCCCTCAATCCCCTCAGGAAAACTTTTACTGGTAAAATTTTTCAAGAATTTAAGTACAGTGTGTCTCAGTGGACGAAGATTATCAGGCCTCGTGCGATCAGTGCTGTCATATACGTGTATATACACATACAGTGCTGGGTGGCCAACCGTTAACGTGTATAAAACAAATGGGAAATAAATAGGGGAGTGTGGCCACATGGCTTTCATAAATATTTGAATTGTACAATAGCGGAAATAGCTTATACTTTTCACAAGGGCTTATTGAACACAAACCGACACGAGAGGATGCAGATATTATGCACTGTTGACCGCATTAAATAGGAGACACTAAAATGTATCCAAACCCATTCGCGCTGAATAGACGTCATCAGTCTGCTTGTTTGGCTTGCCTGCAAGGTGCGGTAGCAAGCTATACAAACCTGACTGTCGGTGTATGAGTTAGGTGCCCATTACGTTCAGCAAGTGTATATACCAGAAGAATACCCGACAATAAAGCCGTAGATATGACAGTATACATTATACACATTATATATAATTTAATTTGATATAAAAATTAGCGAAAGTGGTATTATACTGGATTTAACGAACGCAAACTGAGAAGTGATTGGCTGTTGGTCAGTGAGGCCTTCTGTTTGAATCAAGTTGTCGCTGTTTAAACGGTGGATTTAAGTGTATAGATTTGTCTGGTACGTAGCAAAGGTGATTGGCTGACTCCAGGCACTCTGCATCCATAAAGCTGACAGTAGTCATACAACAAAATACTCTTCAGCACTCTTGGTTAAACACCAGTCAAATATATAAAATTCGAAGTGATTTTATACAAATAAATATGTTGTAAAACTTTTGAGATAAAAATTTACCATTTAGGTGTTGGAGATAAATGGAATTTCTTCTCTCTTGTAAGATAGAACATAACTTCATCTGACAGTTTTCCAGATTGGTCATCACTTTCGTGTATTACCACATTTATCTTTCTACTCTTAGTCAGCATAAGTCTATTATTTATGTTAAAGCCACTTTACCTGTACATCGTGTCCCTGCGATGTCACATTTGGAACAGGCTGTCGTTGTATTACATTGTCGTCCACACATTTCACCATACCATCCAGCAGAACACACTGTTAGGAGTATAATTAATTAGAAACGTTTATCCTAGTTGCCACAAATCGTCATTGGTTGAGACTAAATTACTAACAAACTCATCCTTCCCTCTAAACATTTCAGCTATGTATTGTCTATACATATTTAACCCCAGATAACACCAATAACGCCTGTGTGTAGTACAATGGGTTGATACACATAGTTTTCTGTTTCATACTTAATATAGTTTTCTATTCCCTCACGTAGAGATTTGGACGGAGTTTTGAAGCCGTTATAAAGAAACTACCTCGGTGTAACAGTCTTGTCTCACCTAACTGTGTACAACTGTGCCATATTCAGTTACATGCTGACAGGTTGTTATCACAGATACGTCAATGTACCGTAGCTAAGCACTTCACGAGGCAAACCTGGCCCTGGTCATACCAAAGACTTTAAAAATGATACTTGTTGCTGCCTCTCTTGGCGCTCAGCACTAAGACGTTAGAGCAAAGAAATATTACTGATCTGTCCGGTGTCAGTATATTGTGATTTGGTGAGCGTGTCATGTGTGTTGTCTTCGGCATGGTACTTCAGTGGCGGCAGCACTGTTGCAGCATGGACCATAAGAAGACACAGTACGAGTATATATACACACACACCTAATGATTCCTCGTGGTAAATATGACTGAAAGATTGTTAAGAACGACTGAAAACCCCAAGTATACATAGATACAAACACTTCACAAAAATGACGTGGACTCCTGACAGCGGACTGGAGCATTTCCACTTCATCACGTGATATACGTTGTTATCGACAAGCAGATTATACAAATAAATGTATAACCGTGAATGGGAATGACACCCGCCCCTGGTATGCAGTATGCGATGATTGAATTAGGGAACTATTAAAACGCAATTATACCCTTCGCCACGTATACGAACATAAGAAACAGAAAATTATGCAAATTAAGACATGATCCATAAACGTACCGTAGATGAGAACTTCACAAAGTGTTAGTGGTACACCTGGCCGTGACCTTATCCTGACGCTGTCTCCTGACACCGGACCTCCCGTACAGTGTCCGGTTACGATGGCCCCGGGGGTCTTGGTATAGTCTGTAGTGTCATTATAACAGGTTTTGTAATCATGGGAGGTGTTTCCCACATATAAAGTGAAGCCGCTGAGTCGATGTCCAACTGTAAAGAACATAAAGATATAGATTCATGTGTTGTAATAAAAGGAATTCCTCTAATTACTCTGCTCAACTGAATTCTCGTAACACAACAACATTTTTGTGAGGAAGAAAACATTCTTTGGTAAAAACTCAAGGATAGACACAGATAAGTTTCGAAGAGACGACAACTATGGTTATGGGCTGCATAGCTCTATTGCATAACGCAATGTCATCCTGCTCTTTATACATAAATATTTAGTGATTTATCTGATTGTTACGTTAGCCTGTGCTCAGGAATTGTATGATGGAAATCAGGTCATGGGTGGAGGAAAACCGATTGCACGGGAGAAACCACCGACCTTTGGCAAATTGGTGACTAGCATATTAGACAAGCGATCTTCAAATAATGTTAAATTGTGGACATGAACTGCCAGAACAGAGGAATGTACAAACTGGTTTGAACCCTCACCTTCATTTGCATTGTACGTGTTAGGCACCTCATTCATTTATATGACACCGATAATGTCTACGGGTTCGAACACGAGGCCAACGTATAGGAGCTGACAGTCACACCGTGGCAGTATCTCCCAATATAACTTTAAAATGAGTTACATTTATCCAATTTTGTTTACAATGTTGGCTCGTTTTTTTTCCGTAGAGAAAATAGAATATTACTGAAGCGAATACGTATTTAACAGAAATCTCTACTCTGCAGAGGTAACTTGTTTGATTTTTCTTGCGATATAAAGTGTTATACCAATCCCATTATTGAAAGCGTTGAAAATAGCGTAAAGCAAAAGAAAAACAAAATGCCTATCATTGTGCAAATAAACAGGGAAATCAGAGAAACAGAAAATAATCAGACTAAACATGGTTACTTACAGCCTTTTTTTCTGTTGTATATGGTGAAGTTGTCAATCCAGTACACAGCGTTCAGTGTTACTCTCCAGGAACCTGAACTTGATTTACTCACTGTGTGCGTACAAGGTGTACCCGCGTAAGAATGTCCCAGTATACCGTCAACAGCCAGGTTAGATGTATGTCTATAGTAGTCTGACGACTGATGTGTTGGTTTTCCCAGAGCGACATTTCCTATAAGCATCAAGCTATTCATGATAATGTTGTCGTAAATGGGGATATATACAGCTGCCAAACAAGTAAACAAAGCTGGTTGCCGTCGTATCAGTAAAATAAAACCCCAATCAAATAAATAAATACGTTATTATTTATATGAAAGATGGAATGTTCTTAATCATGGTTCCTTTTCTGATAGTTCTTGTGATAAAAACCACAAAGCTTTCAGGCAGACATACACCACATGAAGAGAACACTGGTGACAGTGGATCCTATTGTCTTCCGCATATTCAGTGAGATGAGGCAAGACTAGAATGTACTTTCGCTGCTGAGTTTTTGCTGGTGACCGTTTATAATACTGCCAAACAATGCAGTTAAAGCCCATTGACTACTTACGCCTTTGGCACGTGGGTCCGTCCCAACTTGCAGCGCAGTTCCCTCCACAACCATTCTGAGGGTCACAGGTCACACTAGTATTACAGTGACAGTCGTATTTACAGTCTGTTCCGTATGTACCGTTGGAGCACACAGCTGAAACTATAATATAAATGGCACAATTACAAGGAGCTTAAGTCACACTGTCATAATTACACTGTTATTTGGCCGGGTAACACGCGGGTCACAATGACAGATATACCTATAGCCTAAGGTACGATGTTACTACATGAATTTGGCAATAATTCACGTGTGTCTCGAACACAGGATAATAGTTTTTATTAGCCCTTATATTTATACTTCTCGCCCATCTGTGTTTCGTACTCCTCACAAGCAGACTCAGTCTGTGTTGCAATATTAAGGTTATCAGCGATGATATTTTTACATGGACAGTAAGTAAAAGTCCGAAGATTGACAGGCAAAACGACTCAACTGCTTATTAACCCCTATTATTCTGGTTGTGAGAAACGTTGACGTGCTCTTGCAAAACGAACACAGTTCTAGGAGGTAAATGTGTAAAATTGAAGGCCGGCATTGCCCACGATTCTGCTTGGTTCAGATTGTTTGATATGGTTAATAGTGCATATAATTGTAATAGTGTTGTTCATATTTATTGGATTGGTGTTTTACACCGCACTCAAGAATATTTCACTTATGCGAGGACAGGCGGTATTATGGTGGAGTCTGTGGAAAACCCACGACTATCCACCTGTTGCTGGCAGTCCTTCAACGTACGACTGGAAATAGGAAATTAGTACTGATGTAAAACACATCCGATGGGCAGGTTCAAATCCTTTTCTTACTCATTAAATTCAGTTACATAATGATATGTTTTCTTTGGGACGTGGAAAATTGCAAATTATTATTATTTACCCTTAACTGGTCGAGAGTTGCTCAAAATGATGTCCACACTTAATACACATCTACATGAAAACAAGACAGTCGGGACAGTTCTCGTTAATAAATAGCCCACCAACAGAACGTTGAAAGTTTTGCAGATCTTGAATACAAAAGAAATTATTGTGAGGGTTCAGGTAAGTCTTTTAACAACAACAAACTCACAAATGTAGTAACAAAATGGTTTAAGCAGAACTGCGTCTAAAAATGCAGTGCGTGATGTTAAATGCAATGTGAGGAAGATCACTGAGCAACAATTACTTGATGTGCTGTGTCGTCACATGTCATAGACATTTACATATGAACAATACCAAGAAACCAAGAATTGGGACTAAGTTTACCAACAGAACCCTGGCTTGTGCCATACAAAGGACATCAGCATGGAAAGTAAAAATAGATTGTTATCAAACTTATCATCGTAGTCACCAAACTCAGTTAAATATACAAGACTCAAACTCAATTAAATACAACAGATTATAACGTAGAGAGTGAAACCAGAGCACCGATGACATTGTGATAGTTGGCAATTGGCCTCATGTAACCGGTGAAATACGGTCTGTTTTCAGAAGACTCAGCTATTATCTTTTCTCTATTCTTTATTGTACATGCTCATTTCGGTGGACATTTACTTGAAAATGTTAGCAAACATATACATTTCTAAAAGAGTAATGCAGTGTTCAGCTGCCATTCAAGTTAAAGGTATTTGCCAGTCAATAAACCGAAGTGGACACCGTGTTCACTCACTAACCAAATATGCGCTTTCTTGTGTTCAAAACAGTATTCCTCTCTAAACAAAACTCCTGTTCCCATCCCTAAGGTTTCTCTTCTAAACATACATGCAAGTCATGTAACTTAATATCATCTCTTATAAATTTTACAGAGATTATAATACTCCGACTGGGGATAAATATGAACAGAACGTTCAGTACCTACATCATAGTTACAGATGCAACAATTGCTAGTCCAGCCTAATATGAATGGGTACCAAATAGCCGTAAGCCGTGTAAGTTGCCCATTTAGTTAACATGGTAAGGGACTCTCGACAGCTTATTTCAGAAATACTCCTCTTCACAGTTCAAGTGGCGCGATTGTATATACAGTATAAACCTCCATACTGCAAGAAATCAAAAAAATCAAATCCACCAATCCGATTGCTGTGGATTCAAGTCCAACTCATGCTGGCTTCCTCTCCGACCGTACGTGGGAAGGTCTGCCGACAACCTGCGGATGGTATGGGTATTTCCTAGGAAAAATAGTCGAATAAATGAAATATTCTTGAGTACAGCTTAAAATCAAATAAATAAATAAATCAAGAAATCAAATAAATCAAAAATCAAATCAATCCAATATATTTAATAAGTTTCACACTGACTTAAAATTAGACCCCATGATCTCATTTAAGACCATGTTAAATGTGTGTCATTTAACTTTTACACAATATTTAAGGCATCACTCAGCTAATGGCGAGAATGATGCATTTGCCCTTATGTAATAAGAGAGTGTTTTTCAAAGATTTTGAATACTTCTAAATAGTTCCCTGGTGCGTTAAAAATGAGAAAATATCAACCGTCTCTAACAGAAATGGCAGCTAGCAGCGAGACAGACCCAGGACACCCCACCCTGGGATTCGCCCTCCAGCAGGACGAATGGAAAGCCGTTTAATTTTAAATGGTATGGGAATCCACACAGTAAACACACAAGGTTTACATAAACCAATGTTAAACTCTAAACAAAAGATGCAAAACTAAACAACTCACCGTGTAATTAAGTTATCAAGAAGATTTGGTAACAATCCCTTTAAATTTTACAAAAACGTGTTCGGCAGTACGATATACATACGAGTACAATTAGGACACAGTTTGAGTTCTTTTGAGTAGCGGTAGCGGTTACTGTGGGTTGGGGTAACGATTACCGCGGGTAATGATAACGATTACTGCGGGTTGGGGTAACTATTACTGTAGGTTGTGATTATTGGGAGTTGGGGTAACTATTACTGTGGGTTGTAAAAACGATTACTGTGAGTTTGGTAACTAATCTTACAGGTTGAGGTAACTATTACTGTGGGTTTGGGAAACTATTACTGGTCTAGAAATACTCAGAAAATTGTGTTGTCATCACATTTAACATACAATCACATTAAAACAATGAAAAGGAACCATGCCTCGGGGATGCTTAGTCCATCAGCAGAATCCCGGTTTATGCAGGAATACAATGTAATTAAAAACGTACATCATAGAGAGTAAAACCAGAGCAGCGACGACTGTGTGTGATAGACGTACACCATAGAGAGTAAAACCAGAGAAGCGACGACAGTGTGATAGACGTACAGCATAGAGAGTAAAACCAGAGCAATCTTTTGTTGACCAATTATGTCAACTTGGGACCCTTCTGAGGTTAGAAATGTAAGGAACGGGAATTTGCAGTACTAAATACACTGTTGACCATAAAGTTGGAATAAATTAATTCGACTGAATTCGGAGTTATTCTAATTGTACGCGGTATTGAATGCTTGATTATGGCGTAGATATCAGCATAACACCAAATGTTGGTCTTTTCTACACATATCAGCCTATTGTAATATTTAATGGATCGATTATAGGCTGTAGAACGGCGTAAAAACAAAAACTGGCATTTCAAGACGTTTCAAGACATTTCTGGCATTGAAGGCTTTACTGCAATGTCTCCATATCACAAATATAAACGTATTTGTTCCCTTCGTATTATAAGTTACAGACAATACAGTTTGTAAGAGAAACAGTCATTAATATCTCGTATGACCACCCCTGACACGAATCAATGCGTCAAGACGTCGTTGCATACTGTCGACCAGATTGTTAATGAATTCAATGGGCAGAACGTTCCACTCTGATCAGAGCCTGTGCCAGTTCTTGCAGATTTTCAGCAATATTGTCACGTGCGTTGATGGCTCGCCCTAACTTGTCCCAGGCATGTTCTATTGGGCTCATATCAGGGGAACACGATGGCCAAGGTAACTGCTACACCCCTTGTGCCCGAAGAAATTCTCGTGTTGCAGCAGCCCTGTGTGGTGTAGCGTTGTCGTCTTGCAAATTGTCTCCATAAACCCTTCGTGCGTATGGAAGACAATGGTTTTCAAGGATATCAATGTACACGACGGCGTTGACATTTTCGTCGGGCACCACCAACGGCGTTTTTCCACCATAGTGAATACCGGCCCAAACCATTACTGAACCGCCACCCCCTTGATTGTTTTCCTGCACACATTTATCTCGAAGGCTTTCTCCTCGCAAACGACGAACCCTTTGCCTTCCGTCCACAGGTTTCAGGAAGAAGCAACTCTCATCCGTGAAGAGCACATGTCGCCAATGCCCTAACTGCAATTGTTTGTGCTCCCTAGCCCACCGAGGCCTTTGGACTCTATGTTGGGCGGTTAGGCGGGGACATTTGGTCATACGTCTTGCTCGATAACCATGCTGAAGTAATCTGCGATTCACCGTTGTTCGGGAAACATTGATTCCGTAATGCCTCCGCCACAAACGGCGAAGAAGGTTCGCAGACATTTTCCGGTTTGTGCGAGAGAGATTGAGCAGTCGGCGGTCATCCCGTCTCGTAGTCAGTCGTGGTCGTCCTGGAGTTTGACGTGGCCGCAAATGACCCACGTCTCGATGACGTCTGATGATTTTGCTGACTGTACTTTGCGATATGCCTACAAAATCGCCAACATCGGACTGTTTGTAGCCTTCTTGATGGAGGGCAATCACTCTCCGGCGAATTGGCATTGGAGTAGCACGAGGCATAGCCGGAATCCCCGCTACACTACTTTTTGTTCCATGCGAAACCGAGAACTCCGTTATGCGCGAGGTAATTTGACCTCTCTCTGAATGAAGATCACTGGAGAAGCACCAGGCACAGGGCTTTTTATCACTACCATCAGAGCCTCTTATGTAATTCTCATATTAGCATAGAATAAAACTTTTTTGTACACGTAGTAGAGAGAGATTATGCATCAATTCGTGTCGGCTTATATTATTTATGAGGCGAAAAATAATATTAAACTTCTGGGATTGTGGCTAAAATATTTTATTCCAACTTTATGGTCAACAGTGTAGTAGCGACGATCGTTGTTTACACCTAAACCATGCCACGCAAGGTTTAGATGTGACACGCGCTTAGTTGAGCCTCCCAAAAGCTTTAGACACGGTGTGCAACAAATAGATAGTAGTTCATAAGCAGGTTTTATCTTCAATGAATTAAGTTACAATGACCACATGCATAAAGTGGATCTGTGTATTTCTTTCGTACGTAAACCCACTTTGTAAACATACCAGTTATGGATTGTGTATGTTTGAGAGTGATATATCACGCGGGGAAAAAGGCACAATATTACAAAACAGCTGTAGTAGACACTTATACTTCCTCTTCTGTGTACATTAGGACTGGTTTATATGTCGTTGTACATTTGTCAAATGAGCTAATAACTCCGTCTATCTAGAAGTCCTTCAATCATCCAGTCAATTGCCTAACTCTTTTCATTCCAGCAACGGGAGAACTACTTGGCCTTAGCAAAGAACCAGATATTGCCACGGCTTGTATGGATTGCCTGACCTTTCATCTAGGGCAAGTTAAGATTTGCACCGAAGATAAATAGGGCGTAACATGTACACTCATAGACTGGGTGGGATGTATTGTCTGTCCATAAAATGCTACAATGAGTACTAAATGCTGCAAATATCCACTCTGAACAGCAAGGTGAGAGAGTGGGTGATTGGGGTTTAACGTTGTTCTTAACAAGTTTTCGGTCAAATGACGACGAAGGATTCCTTAGAGTGCATGTAATGTGCCTCCTTGTTGCAGGAGGGATTTCCACCGCTCTTTCATCTAGTGCCACTTTACTGAGACGGCTTACCGAAGGCAAGTAACCCGCCCCGCCCGAGCCATTATACTGATACGGGTCAACCAGTCGTTGCACTACCCCTTCATGCTGAACGCCAAGTGGCGCTCTACTAACTGTGCTATCGGGGCCGGTGCACAGAATGGTTTATACATCACTGATGACATAATATTCAATGTAATCAGCCTATCTTTCCCTACTTTTATGGGAGAGTGACCATCCTTACTCCACTATGAATAGGTTCTGGGTTCCCACTATCCCCTGAAGTCATCTTATGCTTTCTCAACGCGCAGAAAGCTAGTCAAGTTGCATTTATGAATGTCATCTGGTGCTTTGACGCATAGACACTATACCCAGGGTCATCGTATTATGCCTGTCATCAACATTTGCTACATTTAAGTATTCGCCATTTGTTTTGAGTAAATCTTTGTATTCTTTGTCCAGTTCAACATAAAACCAGATTTAACTCCCCTCCGTGAAACATCTATTGTCTAGCCGAACGTCGAAATGGCATTTTGTGCAAAACCACAACGCCGTCAGTTATAATAATTTCACTTTATGAAACACAACTGGAATATGTTGTAGTTTCTCTATGTCTCTGCCGTCCAACAGCAAAAATTTACAACATGGAGAGAGAAATTGTTCTGAGGGAATGTCAGCAACAGTTACAGTAGTGTTGTGTAAACTTAGCACTCACACTGAGAAGACCCCCTCACCACACAGTCAGTTGAGTATGAGTCAGTTGGCCCTTTACCTAGACAATGTATATCCCGGACAAGTTTATACGTGGAAATCACACTGATTTCATTTATTTATTTGATTGGTGTTTTACGCCGTACACAAGAATACTTTATTCATACTGTGGCGAACAGCATTATTTTAGCAGGAAACCCGGCAGAGGCCCGGGGGAAACCAACGACCAATCGCAGGTTGCTGAGAAACCTTCCCACCTACGACCGAAGAAAAGGCTGCATTGGTGACAGGCTCTTGGGTCCTTCCATTGCGCTGGCCCGCTATGCACCTCCGCCGTGGAGAATCCAAAATCATATCGAAGGAGCGTCATGTACGTTGTCGCCTATGTTGTCTCCTTTTGTATTGTGTTCATTTTGGTTATCCTTTTATAAAATAATGTCCTCTGTTTTGCCCTGACTAAACGTCACAAATAACTGCAAAAACTATTGGGTCGAACGTATTCAATCTAACTCCCTCACTTCATGTTTCTTAAGTTTTGCAAAGAGTATAATTCTCTTGTAAGTATTAAAATATGGACAGAGCGCCCGGGGTATCTGGCGCTCTGCTTCATGTTTGTGCCACCGGCCCGGATAGCACAGTTGGTAGAGCGTCCGCTTCGGGACCGGTAGATCCAGGATGAATCCTTGATCGAGTTACACCTAAGACTTTAAAAGAGGACGTTGTAACTTCCTCGCTTGGCGTTCAGCATGAAGGGGATAGTGCAACGACTGGTTGACCCTATCAGTATAATGGCTCGGGCGGGGCGGCTTACTTGCCTTCGGTAAGTCGTCACAGTGAAGCAGCACTAGATAAAAGAGCGGTGGAAATCCGTCCTGCTACAAGAAGGCACATTACACGTACATGCACTCTAATGATTCCTTCGTCGTCATATGACTGAAAAATTGTTGAGTACGACGTTAAACCCCAAGCACGCACTCACTCACTCATGTTTGTGTCGAATTCCGCTTAACCCTGGGCTAGGGGCAATATGTTCATCGTGTTGAATTAGATCACCAATTTGGATATATCAACAGTTGCAATAAAATGCAACTGAGATACATATCATGTTATCGACAATTGATTTCTAGCATGGTACACGATTTGAATCCTGATTTTACTCAGTCGCCTACAGCATACCTTGCGCCTTTCCAACATCGATGAAAACTGTTGACTGTTTCTCTTTGCATGATTTCGTCCTATTTCCTATTATATTGCGTACTTTATATAATTTCTTAGTTCTTTGGTTGTTTGTGGTACACATCGTGACCTGGAAAGTCCTTATTGTTTGACGGCTGGTATACGAGTGCCGGTTTCGATGGACAGATTCTAAACAATCCCAATCAAAACATATATATTTTGTGAAAAAATACTTTTGGCACCTAGTAAAGACAACCATGTGGTGGTGTGGGAGGGTTAGTGGCGGCTGGCTGCATCATCGCCAAGGATAACACGTGCATTAACCTGTTGTCAAGAATACCCAATACCTAATGTAACTAATGACCACTTAACATCGATGAGACAATCCCGAGCACAAAGTATCGCCGTCATTGACGTCCTTAATGTTCTTATTATAGCAAAGTTATTTAAGTAAGACAGGTACTGAGATTTGTTGTTCCCCTCCCCCCTCCCCCCCCCCCCACCCCCCTCCCACACACAACTGTCTCTACCCCCCCCCCCCCCCCCTCCTCCTCCCACTGTAATGCTGACCGCCATTGCAAAACTGAAATATTCTGGAGTTCGGCGAAAAACAACAACCAAATCAATAAATAAATTTCTTTTGTTGAATGGCTTAAAAATTGTGCACGTCCCTTTCGCTGATGGGTAAGTTCCGCTGTACTGGTAAAGTATTAATGTTATAAACCAATTAGTTATCATACAACAGGCTGAAGTAACATTTTCTTCAGTATGGAGACAACGTCTGTGTGATTTGATGCTCATTAAGTATATCCATCAGTGTAGGTTGAGACAAATACATTCCATTATTTGCTCCAGTATACTAACAGAAACAACGAAACAAGAGAAGGGCGGTACAGATGGTGATTAAGATCATTGCTGCCAGAAAAATTTTAAAGTAACACTAACTGAACAACTGAAAAGTCTTAAGTTTACAGGCATTCAGGTTTTGTGTCGTATGCCTAGTTGTATAGGGTACAGACGAGGTAGGGTAACGCAACAGCTTGACACTGGTCTCCACGGGTCACCAAGTTTTTTGTGAAATCTCAATCTCAAATTGCCACAAATGCGGCGTGCAAAGAAAGACTTGAAAGAAATCATAGTATCAGTTGAAAAGTGATCGGTGTTTCTACTTACCTCGCCATAGACTGTGTCCTTCTACATGAACACCATTATGCTTTATAAGAGTTCTACAACCATCACTCGACTTTTGAGTTAGGTAATAGAGTATCCCTGAAATACGTTCCCATTTTTATCCGACTTCTGATCACATATCTTTAAACAGGTATGATTATATCATAAGAACACATACATTACAGTATTCACAAACACAATGTACGTAAGTTACTTAACAAAACGCCACTGTTATACTTTGCGCTTTCTTCTACCTTTAAAATTTAGCAATTATTTTGAGCAATAAATGAAATAAATCTGCGGTTAAGGGTACTATATGCTGCGGAGATATGGAACGAACTTGAAATGTGTAATCATCTCTCTTCACAGTAACACACTGTAACACCCAAATGGAAATTAATTCTAATGCTCTCTATATAAGAACACTGTCATGTGTCACGGGTACCATGTGAGTCACACTGACAGACATAACCACAGCTTTGATCATATCAAGACTTATAGTACGGTGTAACCACATGAACTTGGCCATAATTCACATTGTCTCAAACACACGATAATTCTTTTATTAGCTCTCATGTTTATGTTTCTACATAAATTTGGTATTTTAGGCTGATCGATCTAAGGCCGTCGGTTAGAGGTCGGTCAGTCGGGCAGTCTTGTAGTTAAGGTCTTGTAGCAACAATTTACACCACGATCCAATTTTTTATGCACAATCTACCAATTCTATACCGGCTTCAGGGTCAAGAAGGATTAAGAAAGTATCAAGTTTAACACCGCAACGTCATCGATAAATATATTTTTTCCCAGTCGACCAGTCTTACATGTCTTTCTGTTTTAGTGCTATCCTGAATGTCTTCTAAAATTCATTGTTACTTATTTTAAGAAACTCAACTTCGACGCATAATTCAAGTTTCCTAATCTGAGAATAGCATTGTTAGAACCGTAATAAGAAATCGGCATGAGGAAAGCGGATTCCGCAAATAAATTCAAAGCATCAGTAAAGCGAAGCTCTTGGTTATAAAGAAATAAGAAATATTACAGAACGTTTTGGAATGCTATAGTTGACACTTATATCTCCCCTTCTGTACATTATAACTAGTTTATATATCGGTGTATGTTTGTCAAATGAGCAAATAGTGAGGTTAGAGATCTTTTAATCATCCAGTTAATCGCCTAACTCTTTTCATTCCTACATTGGGGGAACTACATGGTCTTTGCAAAGAACCAGATGATATTACAACAGCTCATACGGAATGCCCGATCTTTTATCTAGGGCAAGATAAAATTACCTCCTAAGAGAAATAGGGCGTAATCTGTACACTCTGTCAAACCCACACACTGGGTAGGACACTTGGAAGAAGACAAGTAAATAGCTTCACCTGCAGTCTGTCCATAAAGTGCTACAATGTGAACTGGATGCTGTAAATATCCACTCTGCATAGCACTAGGTTATAAATCGCTAATGTCGCTAATGGCTAATATTCAATGTGATCAGTCTAGTTTCCCATCCTTCTTTGTGAGCGTGAGCATCCTCACACCACTATAAATCCCCCGAAGTTATCTGACTACAAAATATGTTGTGTTTTCTGATGCCTTCTCAATGCACAGAAGACTAGTCAAGTTATATTAATAAATGTCATCTGGTGTTTTGACACATAGATAGTATACCCAGTGTCATCATGTTATGCCTACCATCAACATTTGCTACATTTAAGTCCAGTTCAACACAAAGCCTGATTATTCTGCCCCTCGTGAAATATCTATAATCTACCCAAGTCGTCGAAATGGCATTTTCTGCAACACCACAAAGCAGTAAGTTATAATAATTTCACGCTACATTTTTTTGAATGTTATTAACAACTCAAAAATGATATGACACACAACAGCAAACAATTTACAACATGGAGAGAGAAATTTTGGAGAAAAGCACACTGAAGCAGCGTCATGTGCACTGTCGTCTATAAAGTGTACTTTTGATTGTGTTCTTTTTGTTTCTCCTTTATCCGTCCGGGGTCTCTTGCGCTCTGTTTTATCACTGTGTCTAGTTCTGCCTGGCCCTGAGGGGCAGTACTTACTTCTGTGATGGTTGGTGTTATACGTCGTTTTTAGGGAACTGGCCTTCCGAGTATTGATTGCTGGTATATGAATGACTCTTTCGAATCATAGATTCTAAACAATTCCAGTCAAAACATATATACCTTTCGAATAAATACTTTTGGCACATAGTAAAGACAAACTATTGGGGTTTAAACCAGGAAGTACCGGTTTTCAGATCATATAAAAAAAACATTATTTTTATGTTTGGTTTCTCTTACCTAAATGTTGATAGGGTATGAGACTCCATAGTTTGGGTAAGAGAAGGGCTGAAGCAATATATATATCGGTTGGGGAGTTTAGGCCGGCAAGGATAACACGCGTATTAAACCGTCGATAATATCTAATA
The DNA here is from genome assembly GCF_032854445.1 of Liolophura sinensis. NCBI lineage: Eukaryota > Metazoa > Mollusca > Polyplacophora > Chitonida > Chitonidae > Liolophura > Liolophura sinensis. The sequence goes on along the minus strand of NW_027017954.1, from coordinate 421,251 downwards.
CCTAATATAACTAATGACAACCTAGCATCGATGAGAGAATCCCCGAGCACAAAGTATCGCCGTCATTGACGTCCATAATGCTTAACTGTTCTTACTGACCGATAACAATGAACCAAAACAAACTAAGAATGTTTTATACGGAGACACACAGAGAATACGTAACACGGCTTTTTTTAAACATTCTAAAATTTTAAGAAAAACATAGGTTTTATCCCTAAGTGCGGGATGGTTTGCCGTAGGAGAAGTAACCAAAATATTGTTTCCTCATTCCAAAAATCAGCATCTGAGCTCGGAATTTATCTCACACTATATTATAGGTATTTTGCGTTCAAGATCATATATTGTCTTGCTTCCAGTCATCACTCCCAAACTGATACAGGGCAGCTTACCAGTGATGGAACCATCCCAAATCCCGACATAGCTATAACGTACTACCACATAATCATACTCGTGTTGTCTTTCCCTCGACTGTCTCCGTCCCTACCCCCCTCCCACCCTAATGCTGGTCGCCGTTGTATCAGAGAAATATTCTTGAGTTCGGCGTAGAACACCAATCAAATAAATAAATGAAATTCTTTTGTGGAATGGTTTAAAAATTGCGCATGTCCCTTTCACTGAAAACCAATCAAACAACAGGCTGAAGTAACATTTTCTTCAGTATGGAGACAACGTGTGTCTATCCATCAGACAGACATACGTACATTCCATTATTTGCTGTAACATACTAACAAAAGCAACGAAACAAGAGAATGGGTACTTACTAGATGAGATATCACTGATGAGCAGATACGCGATGGTACATGTGGTGAAGAACATTATTGGTACCAAAGAGTTTCACAGTAACACCTACTAAGCAACTGACAGGTCTTAAGGCTTCAGGCATTCAGGGTCTGTGTCAAGTCGTGTGCCTAGTTATATAGGGTACAGACGAGATGAGGTAACGCGACAGTTTGACTGTGGTCTCCATGGGTCACCAGTTTTCCTGTACTAGCAGTAGTCTGTCTTCACAAACAGGACACGGATATGAAGTACCAAAAGTATAGCGTGCAAAGAATGACTTGAAAGAAATCATTGTGTCAGAAGAAGGGTGATCAGTGTTTTACCTACCTCGCCACTCACTGTCATTCTACATGAACACCATTATACTATAGACTTACATCATAGTCCATCTAGGAAGAAGACTGCGTCAGTACATTTCCCAATGGTTTCCAACATATAAGAGTTCCACAAAGATAACTCTGCTACATTTATAATGCGGGTTCTGAGCTTGGTAGAAGAGTATCCACGAAATACGTTCCCATTTCTATCTGACTTCTGATCACGGATGTTGCACATACAATAACATACATACTCATAAAGTACAGCTTTTACAAACACAACGTATATAAAATACTTACCAACGCCGGTGTTTTACTCTTCTACCTTTAAAATTTAGCGCTGTTGTATAAGTGAACCGATGTTTTGAATGGTAAATGAAATAAATCTGCGGTTGGGGTTACTCTTTGTAGCGGAGATAGGGAACAAACTTAAAATGTGTAATCTCTCTTCACAGAAACACACTGTAACACACAAATGGAAAATAATTCTAACACTGTATAATATCACTGTTATGTATCACGGGTTACACGTGGGTTACAGTGACAGACATAACCACAGACTGGCTCATAATAAGGCCTAAAGTACGGTGTTACTACATGACCTTGGCGATGATTCACATTGTCTCGAACACAGGATAATAGTTTTTATTAGCTTTTATATTTTATGCTTCTTGGCTATCTGTGTTTCGTATCCCTCAAAAGCAGACTCATTCCGCAATATTAAGGTTTCCAGCCATGAAATTTTTTAACAGCTTTCATTAGCTCTCATATTTATGTTTCTACATAAATTTTGGTAGTTTACGCGGATCGATCTAAGGCCACACTGGTCGGATATCTCATAATTTTGTGGGCTTAAAACGTCTTTGTATAAGTACTCGCTTGAGTAGCTATGCAGAGAAGCAACATTTCGAAGAAAATGAGCGACATTTCACGTGCACTGCTCTATGTAGGGCTACTGTAATCAAGTGTAGCGCTAGAAAAACGTAGAGGTTGAATTAAAAACCAGGAAGTAGCCTTATACATGTTACGGCATGTAGAGTCCATGGACAAGAACACTGTTCCATTAAATGGAACTCAGTGTGACAAGTAAGGACTCCGTACTCGAGGTGGTTAGCACGCCAGCGCGCCGCAATGACCCAGGAGTCTATTGCCAATGCGGTCGCTAAGAGTTACAACCAGACTATGTTGGTCGAGGGTTTTGCTCGGGCTCCGGGGGAATCTACTCTAATCACGAAGGCACTACGAGAAGTAGTCATTTTTGAAAAAGTACTGTAGTGGAATTCAGTGTGAAAAAATTAAGGCGTTAACAGTAGGTGGTTCGTTAAAAACTCAAAACGTCCCACTGAGGTACTTAGACCCTGAAATACACGTACAGTTTTGAGTACTTGGCATTTCCCCACTCTGTATAAGACAATTCCCCAGTCGGATTTAATTGGTAGAATTTCATCACTAATTGTATGGATTTTTTAACAAACTGGGTTACTGCTACATTAACGTCAAAGGCAACGAAGCCTTCTTCAGTCCCACTACATACATAGGTTACCATTCATGGGATGTTTCCGTGTTCATTGAGCTGCTTGAATTTCTCATTAATAATATCTGTGTGAAATTCTGGGAAACCATATATCAAGCGTCTATAGGTATTCCCATGAGTACAAATTGTGGCCTATACCTGTTCTCATATGAATACGACTATATGCAGAAACCAGCAAGAGTAATCCTCGCCAGGCCCAATCTTCCTCTTTCTCTAAACGGTGTATTGATGATCTCCTGGCTTTAAACGCTGGATTTAAAGGGAACCATAGTCTACTTAGATCGTACATCTTATCTGGACCTATATCTGTACAAAGACCAAAACGGTTTCCTCTCTCGCAGACTTTACGAGAAGAGGTATAGTTTCAATTTTGACATTGTAAATTATCCTTACTTTGACAGCAGTATACCGAAGGGTCCTGCATATGACGTGTACATATCTCGCCTTTTACGTATACCCTGCGTGTTGTGAGACGATTTCAATCAATGTCACAAGATTTTACTGCAAAAACCAATGAGTTAAGGTTATTTTACCAAACGCTTTCACTGCAAATTTCTTAAGTTTTACCATGAATAGTATTCTCTTATAAGTAATTATGGACAGAGGGTTGAGAATCTCTGCGCCCCGACTTCGTGATTGTGTTTTGTTCCGCTTAATCGGGGCCTAAGGACCATATGCTTATCGTGATAAATTAGATCGTCACGTTGAATACATGAACAGTACAAACAAAGCGCAACTGAGATACATATTTTGCTATCAACAATTGATATTGCAGCATGTTACACGATTTGAATACTGATTTCACTCAGTCGCCTAGAACATATCTTCCGTCTTCCCTACATTATTGGAAATGTTGACCGCTTCTCTTTTTATGATTGTGTTTTATTTTTATATACTTCTTTAGTTTTATGATAATTTGATTTAAACGTCATGTTGTGAAAGGGAATGAATGATTATTGCTTAACGCCACATCGGCAATATTTCAGCCATATCGTGGCGAGAACAAGGTGAAAACGCGAGACTGTTAAGGTTTTCGATATGACAATATGAACATCAAAAGCAAAACAAAACACACAGACATGTTTAAAGTCGTATAAAAGAAAAATAAGAGTTAAAACTCGAAAACCAGGATTTTAGTACATGTATAAATCTATATGTATATACATGTTTATCTATGGGTGTTTATGACAATTAAAATTTATATTTTATGATATAGGCCAATGACCTTCAAATAATTTATGACAACATCGCCAGCGATGCTGTCAAATAAATCATATATAGAGTTGACCGTGTAGAGCCTTTGCTTAATATGGACAAAGTCTACACAGTCAACCAAGATATGGTTGATGCCATATTGTGCATTACATCCAACACACTCGGGAGCACTACTCTCATCTAAGATGAAATGGTGTGTCAGATGAGAATGCCCAGTACGACACCTCGTTAAAACTACTTGGTCTCTACGAGACATTTGACAAGTATAGGCATTGTAGCCAATGAGATGATGGATGGCATGCAGTTTATTGTGGATCTGCAAGTCCCATTCACCCTGCCAAAGGCGATTAATATATTTAAGAATATTAGACTTCACGTCAGAATAAGGGATTTTAACCCGAGATACAGGTTTATATAGGGCAGCTTTCGCTTCCCTGTCCACGACTGTGTTTCCATGGATACCAGTGTGACTTGGTATTCAGCAGAATATAATATTTTTACCTCTTTTAATTAGTTTTCTGTATTTGGCTATTATCTCAAGTATCAATGGATTTTTATATTTATTATTTTAAATTGCCAAAAGGCAAGACAGCGAGTCGCTGCATATTACTGCCTTCTGGGCATGCCCAGAGGAAATGTTGTGAAATGGCCTTGCGCTTATTGACCAGTTGACGGCTTGTATATGGTCTGTGTCGACGTATTGAATCTGCTTGACATACTGCAGTAACAACATGTCACATTTTTTTTACTTCATAATTTGATTGGTGTTTTACACCGTACTTAAGAATATTTTACTTATACAACGGCGATCAGCATTATGTTGAGACGAAGCCGATCAGCAAAACCCACGATCATCCTCAGATTGTTGGCAATGGATAGAGAGAGGTTAAGGCTATTGCCATTTAATCACAAGGACACACAACGCTGGAGTTCAAACATGGGCATTGAATTTGTCGTTGACGATGGCGCTTTGCGGCAGACGACTTATAAGACTGGTTGTACAGTCTGAAGTTCCTTGAGGGTCGCTTGCCTTCCACCAATATGGTGTGCGTATCTCTACGTTGCACGCGGAAAATTTTTCAGTAAAATGTTAAAGGTTGAGGGTTTACTCGCCATGGCATAAGTGAAAACCTCTTGAATATGGCGTTAAACAATAATCAAATCAATGAATGTATAAATGCCGCGACCAAGATTCGCTCCCACAGCCTGCAAAAATACAGTATATACGACTACAGCAATAGTAAGTGCAACAACATCGACGACTCTATAATGGTTATCAATGGTCACATAGAACCAGTGAAATACGATATGTTGTATATTTACACACAAGTTATGTGGCCTGCACAAATATAGCTGGCACCAAAGTGTTCTCTTCAACATTGTATATGAACAGTCCTCAACTGAATTATCCAACTGTCACTTGACGCCAGCCAAGGCGAAACGCGAGATCAACGCCTGGGACCTGAAACTACGAGAAGTGGGACCGTTGAAGACCTTTGAAGTATTTGGGGTGCCATGACAACAACTCTTTTTCCAGGCAACAGAAGGAAAAACATGACATCAGCCGACGAGAGTTGCGAGGGACCCGTGGCCGAGTATTTACAGGGCTTCCACAGTACAATGACTCAGGAGCCTCTCACCAGTGCGGTTGCAGCGAGTTAGATAATATTATTTTATTCCTCAAATTAAATTACGCGGAATCACACAGCTTGCATAGCGGGTTTTCGTTTATACCTCCAAAAACATATAAAACATTGTAGTAAATCCTTAATATCCTTTGTATCATGCATGCATGTTAGTCCCGCATGCAATGTCCCGTTTCCTCTCACCATAAGTAAAAGTTTCTGGCGAACGGCGAAAAACACCAATAAAATAGATATAAACTCTGTCAAAAAAGAAACGCAACACCCGTATTTTAGAGATTTTAATATTTAGTTTTAGGACGGCACAACTTTTTTCTTATTGAAGACAGAAGTCAGAAATTTGGCAGAATAATAATCAAGATGGTCATGTTTAAAACTGTCTTTTTAAAAGTCATCTCACAGACACCAGTTGTTCACCAGGGGGCGTCTTCTTCAGTATCTCGAATGACCACCACGAGCTGCAATCATGCACGGCATCTCCTTGGACAAGAACAGATAAGACGCCGGATTCTCTCCTGGGGAATGGCCCTCCACTCCTCCTGTAACGCAACGGAGAGCTGTTTGAAGCGTCTGTAGCGGTGGCTGACGTTGACGCACGTGTCGATCCAGAGTATCCCACAGGTGTTCAATAGGGTTGAGGTTTGGTGATTTAGAGGGCCATGGCAAGACATTGACGTTGGAATCCTGCAGAAAGTTCATTGTTGCACGTGCAGTATGAGGCCTGGCGTTGTCCTGTTGAAAAAGCTGTGTCTGTCGGTCAATAATCGGGAGAAGGTGAGGCTGTAACACGTGGTTGATGTAACGTTGGGCTGTCAGGTTCCCTGGAACGATCACCAAGTCTGATTTCTGGTTGTACGAGATGGCTCCCCAAACCATAACACTGCCTCCGCCAAATCTGTCCACCTACCGGATGCAGATGGGCACAAAGCGTTCATGACGTCTCCTATACATACGCTGTCTTCCGTCGTGACGTGTCAAAAGAAAATGGGATTTATCAGAAACCCAGATGCGCCTCCAGTTTTGTAAAGTCCATATCCTTACCTTGTTGCACCACCTGAGTCGTAGGCGTCAATGTAAGGGGCGTAGTACAGGTCCAACAACTGGTCTACAGGCACGTAAACCCGCTTCTTTCAGACGGTTCCTAATCGTTTGAGTCGACACTCTCCTCAAACCTGGTATTTGTGTGGCAGTCACGGTTGGTAGGGCATGCCGATTACGCGGGTGAAGGACGTGGATGTACCGATCTTGAAGTGGGGTCGTGATCCTTGGCTTTCCACTTCTCGGGCGATCGTTGGTCGAATTAAAGTTGTTGTAACGGCTCCAAAGTCTGGATATCGTTGTTTTGTGAACATTTAGGTGTCGTGCAATAGTACCAAAACTTTCTCCGGCTTGAAGACGACCAATGGCGATATTTCGGTCGGCAGCACTCAGTCGCGGCATTTTACCGACTGCCTTTCGTCGACCAATGAATGAATAAAATACGAAAGCACATGGGCTTTTATACACCCCCACACTATAACTGCCATTGACATGATTTGTATGTAAATGGTTCTGTGTGCGACGTCAACAGGGTCAGTCCTTGCGTTGTGACGGCATAAGCAATAAAATACACTTAGGAGAGAAAATGCAGTTGTTTCGATGGTAATCCTCATTAAAAACGTGTTTAATTTCATTACATTTGGCTAAAATTTAGTTTGGAAGCAATAACTTTATTCGAACGAATTTTTGATATCCGAGGACAGGGGTCGCGTTTCTTTTTTGACAGAGTTTATAAATGAACTGTATTTCGTAGCTATCAGGAAATGGCGATACCCGAGAGATAGAAGATTGATTTCGATGTAGAGTACATGGTGGAATATATTGAGAGCTTGTATCTGGAAAACTTTGGTGCCTTTGACAGTATTAGACCACCCCCATTTCATGGTGCAGGACATTTGACCTAATGTCTACATCATTGCCCAGTGTAGTCACTTTTCTTCGCTACAGCGTGGTATGGCTGTCGCTAATACTGCATTTGAGCGTAGACTGCTGCTTACACTATATATCTGCGTACGATACATCTCCTCTCTACAAGGCCCGCTACACTACAGTTTAGTGCAAGCCTTACACGAAATTTTGGCTGCGTAATTTGCCTTTATAGAGATAGTTTAATTTGTGGGATAGGATATCAGGAGCTGTCAAATCGAGATAAGTAGTGTTAAAAGAATACCTCGTATGTTTTATTATAATGCAAAAAGTATACCTGCACAGTTACTTCAAATCGCTAAACAATCCAGCCATCGTCCGTTTGCTTACTTTACAAACAAGTGGACGTCGGAGAGCACACAAACCACAATCACACGTATATACAATGGGAAAAATGTAAAATCCACCGCTTTTTAAAACCAGAGCAGCTAACTCACAAACAAACACAGCACAGTAAAGACGCAATGGAAATCAAAGTAATAAGTTTAATTACTGATACAAAAAGTTTTTACTTATTGTTATCCATAAGTAATGCCTCTGTCAATCGATACAAAAAGTGTTATCAAAACAAATACAATTTAAAAATATCCAAAATGAAAATTGCGTAAACATAAATTGAAGACTGTCCAACTAATTAACAAAGGCCACTGCCACTGATTGACGACTGCCACTTTGTGATAATTGGCAAATGGTGACACAAAACGGGTGAAATACGCTAGGGTGTGATTCTAACTGTTCATCTGAATGCCCCCCTTACCCGCCCAGCACCATGGCTTTATTTTAATAGCCACAACTAGGTAAACATTTTATGCACTGATGTCAAAAGCATGGCCTTGGGAACACTTAGTCCACCAGCAGAATCATGGTTTATGCAGGAATAATACCAGATAATACAACTGTAAATTAAAAGGTATCAAAATTAATATTATAAGAAAACTTGAAAGCCTAAAGAGCATTTGTCAACAAAAGCATCCAACTTCGCTTGGAAGTAACAAATATGTATAAAATATATGTAGGTATGTCTCGTATTCTATAGTTCTTAAATTTTCGTAGATGCTTACTTTAAAAATAATTTAGTCATATAATTAAGAGGAGTCATTAGGTCTGTGTACATATATTGTATAAATATGTATTCTAGGTAAATAATATGGTCGTCTAACGGTGTTAATTTTTTAAATTAACATTAGATCTACGAATGATCTGTACCACAGAACAGTTAACATGGTGAATGTTACTGATGAAAATACTCCTGTAGTAACCTCACGTATTTAGATCTGTCTAGAGGGTTAAATAAAAGCATATCTTAACTGCAGTGTTGTTACAAGTGAAAATGAATTATATCTACATGCAAGTATTCTAGGCACAGGATCATGCAATACTGGAGATGGAACAATAGTCTTCGACACCATCTCTTAATTCTATTACGAAGGCTTGACAAGTGGGACTTCAACAGATGACAACTTTCTCTCTTTCTCTCTGGAGGGTGGAAACCGGGCAGAGCCCGTGGGGGAACCCACGACCATCCTCGGGTTGCTGCAGACCTTCCCACGTACCGCCGGAGAGAAATCCAGCATGAGTTGGACTCTTTGTGAGAGACTCCTGGGTCATTATGCTGCGCTAACGCGCTAACCTACTGAGCCACGGAGGCCCCTGAACAGATGACGAATACAAGGGTTTAAATTCATGCTTCGATAATTACCAATCCCTTCACTTTAAACAACATACAAAAAAGAAGAACGTGTCCCTGTATGTCAAATTTATTAACTCTTCAAAACACACTGAAGATCATGAGGCTGACAACCCTGTACAAGATTTAAGATATCAATTCATTCATACTATGAAACTCTCAAATAGCACCACGTTCCATTCGGAATAAGGCAAATGTTAAGGTAGCGGACTTCGATTATTTTACCTGGACAATGTGATTTAGTCAGGAATCATCTGTGTGCCAACAGAGCATGTCCGTCCACTAGCTCTGAACAGCGATCATGTTCGTTTTAGTAACAAAAGATCTATCCAGTCAAATCTGTACTTACCGGCACCTGTGTTTAGCGTCTAACTGTCCTAAGCGGCCACTCTCTGCCGGGACCGAGCGATTTTCCATGTTTAACGACCTGTACTACGCGGACACCTGTCCAACGCGGCCAACAACCGCTATATATTGTAGCAAAGACCAATATCAACATGCCCAAGGCGCCCAAGACTTTCAAAATTAATAACAATTAAATCTTCAAAAATTTCAAAATGGCGGCCACAAACTTCGGCAGCTTTGATAATGATTGAAAATTTGCAATATTGTAATATGCATCTTTGTTTTGACCAGTGAAGTTTGTGGTTTACTGGTCAATGGCAGTAAAGCTTCTTTGCTTTAAAGCCCAGCTGGCTATTGTCAAGACAGCCACTGGCAGCCAGGGAGATTAGCCCTATGTAGAGGTCGCCTGAGGTGTGAAAGCAATAAAGTTACAGTGAGCAAATCAGGATATAATCTGACCTCCTGTGGTTCAATCCACAAATGGTTTCTTTGACAAAGCATCTAGATTGCCTGACCATTATCTTTGTAGGCACCTGGAGATGTGTCTTCCTGTGGGTTTGCCAAAATATGACCTCTCACGAACACATTGAGCCTCCCAGATCCATATACAAGTATGTTGTTACTTCACCGGCAATGGCAAAACGAATAAATGTTTATACAGCTCATACGTCTAACTGAAATCCGTAGTCCAAAAGTTTATTGGAATATCCTAACTGGCGCAAAACTGTCTAGACCATGAAAATTTTGGAAGGAAAAGTTCTCAAGTCACACAAACGCTGACTTGAAACTCGGGTTGTAAGCGCTTGTTTATTTACACTCTATGTGAACACTATTAGGCCTTTGGGCTTATAAGCTACACTGCTTAATTGTTTTGAGATATAATATTAGTATACTGTTGTTATATATCCACTAAATATATGCTCAGAACTTTGAAATTTAAATTTGATAGGGTTATTATAATTTTCAAGTTAAATTTAGGACTTTCTAGGTCCATAAAACCCATAATGTTTTCCTGTGTAATTAAAGTGACATAAGGTCTGCCACTATACATACATAGGAACCATGATAAACGACAAAGTTGTCATCGAAAAATATGTTCAAAAAATTCTAAAAAATTTTGAAAGCCGAGAACATGGAGTTGATTATTGGGGATATGGCAATGATGGACAATTCACTCCAAGAAGCCATGTTGTAGAAGCCCTTTTGAACTTGGACAATCCATAGCCCTGAAAGCGTCACGTGATAATTGGCTGTCACGTGAAAGAATATTAGCTCTAGATTGTCAGTGTGGTGTCTTATAGTGGATACAGGTATCGGTGCAATAAATTGGATTTTGCGGCTTAAGTGTAAAACTGATGTATTTTGAACCACACGTTTATAAGCAGGGAACCGAGAAGGGCTGCCCCTTTCACAATGCGTACATGTTGGGCAGGATACTGCAGTAACTTGTCACGGTAAGCTGGCAGAAAACCGTCCGGGAGAGTCATTGCTTGAAAAAAATATTGTGACTTTCCATTACTTTTCCTTAGCAAAGTCAGAGTTATTACAAAAATATCTTTCCAAAATCTGAATAAAAGGGTCTGTTATTAATCAGAAGGTCCTGCAGTGTTCGGTAAATTCCCTGCAGTCGGTACATCCAGCTAGGCCAAATGCTTACACCCCTGTAGGACGAGGGCGAGCAGGACCGCTAAAACACGACAGCTGTGTCCACCAACATCGCCCTCATCGAGCCCCAAACTAAAAGAAGCATTAGCCCTTTGAACCTTTTCAAAATTTAAAACAAAATGTGCTGTTTTTAGGAGAGAATTATCTAATTCAAACTATATATATGTTCAAAACTTGTCCTTTTTAACGGTTCACTATCTCCCGTTCTTTCCAGGAAGCGTTTCGCGTCCAAAGCCATGAAATTAAGTAACAACAGTGTAACTGGCCTCGGTGTCATTACAAGAAAATCGGATTTTGTCGTATTCATTCTCATAAACACTCTCATACGGGTTACTGTCCACTGGAGTTGAAATCCGCGCTTCTCTCCCTTGATTAGAACTCTCCCGATTCTGGACGTGGACCGGATCCGAACGCTCAGAGGTTCCTCCTGACTTATTACCGTGACATCTTCTCCTGTAGAAATAACACAGTCTATGGTCACCTAAATAATTTCAACAAAGATATACTATCTTAACACAAAATATAAACCCAACAAAGAGAAAATTATTACAGCAGCATATTACAATATACTTATCTCTAATATCGATTTATTCGGATTATTTCGTCACATTTTCTGAGTACATGTAAACGTATAAGGATTTAAATTGCACATTATTCTGTATCACAGAGAGGGAACGATGGGTACAGCTTTAGGTGTATCACAACCTTCAGTGTATAAACAAAGTATTATAAAAATATAATAAATATATAAAATATTACATGTATATCTAAATCCTATACTGTGGAATAAACATTCATGGTCCTATTTTAAGCTGGCATCACTTACGTGTACATCAGTACAATAACAACGATTACGACAGCGACCACCACAGCCACACAGCCTATCACCACTCCTGTGTAGTTATAGTTGACTGCTATAAACGGTAAAATACACATTTAAACAAAGCTAAAATTGCTGATTTTATTGTGCTACATCTTATTCAGTTTTTGGCGAGCAATGTATTTTATGACGGTGAACATTTCAGCAGCACAGAAATGTTTATTTTTTAAACAAAGTCGTTACACAATGGCGCTGTGGGACAAAGCCTACACTCTGACATTGACAGACATATGCTATTAAAGTGAGAGGGGTGGGCGTATGGGAAATCTAATGCGGTGCAACTTTGGCGGAATATGTTAGATTTTCAAGGTGGGACTGACTTTGAGCTGCGTGCTGAGTTACATAAGCAAGGAAATATGCAATGGATTGTTGTTATCCTGCCTTCCACATGGAGATAATTATCTGTTGTAGGATTAAAACCGAAACAGCCTGTAAATGGAGCGTAATCGACAGCAAATGCTGATCTTTCAAATATTAATGACATTAGGATACTCTTGTGTATAATCATTAAGCCACTGGCACCTTAGGAATTTCTGTTAGACGCAAAATTATTGGCGACGTTCTATTATCAGTTGAAATGTCACCAAGAGAGCGTATTTACATTCAAAGATAATCTTTTTCAGGTAATGATGCTTACGGGTACAAAATCTGCCTTCATGTCCATCTGTACAACCTCCAATACATGCTCCATTCCTGACGTCACATCCGGTTGGACCATTAAGACAGTTCAGACTACAAGTAAGTTTACAGTTTTGTCCCCATGTGCCAGGGGAGCATGCTGTCAAAATAGAACACATATTTCTGTTATCTTCAGACTTCTGTCTCATTTGTCGATGTTTCAGTGTTACCGTTCTATAGCTTGCATTGTCAGATTTCTTGTTCTGTTTTTGTCTGCACTGCAATCGTTAAAGGCAAGCTAGAATGAATCTCACAACATAGGGTGGCATCAATCTTGGACACTAAAACTAGCACATAACAACCCTGGAAAGCAAAGGAACCCATGTAAGCCTGACACCGGCTAAAGCGGAGCGAGGAATGCTATAAGCGTGCTTGGAATAGACATGGGTGGCGACGAGAAGAGTGGCCGGTGGCGAAACACAATCTCACAAAGTGTCCTGTACAGAAAATGGAGTATGAAAGTCAAATGGCGTAAAATCCGATATGTCTAAACCCAGCAAACTCCTTTACAGAGGAAGACAGTAAGTATGACTGCTCTCCAGTGGACTTCAGTAAATGACTGCTCTCAAATGGACTTAACTAAATGACTGCCAGCTGCACAAGTCTGTCGGTAATATTTATAGATAAACGTAAAAAAAAATCTGGATGGTTTTAAACATGTTTACAACACCGATACATATTTCCAGAAAGTGTACTCTATGTACGATGACACTATACTCATAAACCCCGAAGCCCCGAGAACGCTCGACTGAATTACAGTGCAAAGCAGGCACAGAGGGGAAAATGTAAGTCAGGCACTGACTCAGGAACAAATAACAAAAAAATAATACAATATTGAAAAACATGGTTCGTAACACTTCCTCTCCCCCAAAAAGAAAAGATAACTGTACATAAGTACCCAATTTTTTTTACAATAAATATAACATATATATACAATAATGACAAAATGATGCAATAAGGGAAAAATGTACGTATAGAAAGAAATATGCATACACAAATGTCAACCAAGCTCTCGATAGCATGTCAGCCACACAGTTGTTCTTACAAGTGTTATGTATGACTATTTAACGTCTTCCTGTACTGTTAGTCTGCGGACCTTTGTGTTATATGTTATAAGCATAACAGGCCCTGTTATATATGTACAGTGCGGACCTGGCCGAAAGCACCTTGTTCAATGCTCTGTTTATTTAACTGGATGTTCATTGGCTGTTAATTCTGTGTCTAAGAATAGTTGAATCCACCTGGCACGTATATAAGCCGTGTTTTCTGTGCAGAGGGGAGGTATTTTTGCTGCATCCACTGGGAGCCAGGAGAGTGTGAGACGCTCTCGTATCGAGTCCATTATTTTGATATGAGCTGGTGATGCCAGTTTCATTTGGGAGGACAGTTTTTTATGCCGGCACCGTTTGTGTACCACAGTAGTACTGATGTCTGGTTTATGTGAATTTCTGCGGAAGTCACGTTTATTGGTGTTCGGATCTTGATTATGATTATACAGTGCGCACTGTGTAATTTGTTTAACACGCTGACCTCACCTGACCGACAAGGTCGTCAAGGACTCTAAACTGAAGTTTTCAGTTTTGCAAAGGACGTTCGTTCTGCCACAAGGTGACATTACTCTACGTCTCTGAACGGCTCGTTTGTGAGCTTCTGCGGGAGCTGTGACTGATCTGAAGTGGATTATACCTCCATGCCTGTATTTACCCTGTGTTGTGCTCTGCGGGTGTGACGTCATTCAAAGGCTTGACTGTTCCAGTTCTGTGTAACCTGTGTACTGTGTTCGTGTTCGCTAACCTGGCGAAGTACCTGTCTAGGACAATTTGTGACTTGTGTGAATTGTGTGTTTATCCCATGGTCTTTACGTTGGATTTCCTGGAATACATTCCTTGGGATGCAAAGGTGAACTGGAAACTTGTAAAGACCGGTAATGCTGATGTGTATGTTGTTGTTGTTGTTGAACTGTCTGTAAAACTGTCCGTCTCATTTTATATATAAAGCATTGTTTACATTGTAATATTGAGTCACTGAGTCTGTTTTCTGTTGCCGTTTTCAATACCGTAACAGAAATTGGGGGCTTGTCCGGGAACTGATTGTTTCCCTTTTGTTTTGCACCGGATATTTGAAGTTAAACACATGTGAGAAGCGATTGCTTAATTTTAACGGTGAAAGATTCAGTGGCTAAATATTTACAATGGGAGATTTTGATCCTAAACAGTTTGTTAATGCGCCCGATCAGGATGTTTTTGAGAGTTTGAAGAAGGAAGACTTGGTTAAGTTAGGGATATTTTTAGGTTTGTCCATAAAGTCTTCATGGAGGAAAAGAGATATGCAGCATACTTTGTTGAAACATTTAGTGGAGATAGGGAAGTTTGATAGTTCTGCATTATCTGATTATGAGTTCGAGGGTCAGTCTGATGCCGAGCTTAAGTTTAAGCAGTTTGAGTTAAAGTTGAGATTGGAGAAAGAGGAAAGAGAGAGAGAGAAAGAGAGGGAACATGAGATAGAGTTAGAAAAGTTGAAAATGCAGAGAGAGAGAGAGGAAAGAGAGAGGGAATTGCAGAGAGAGGAAAGAGAGAGGGAAGTGCAAGTGCAGAGAGAAGAGAGAGAGAGGGAAGTGCAGAGAGAGGAGAGAGAAATGCAAGAAAGAGAGAGGGAAAGAGAATTGGAGTTCCAAATGAAAAAGTTAGAGGTTGAGAGAGGTGAGAAACCGGGTCCTTCCAGTAGACAGGATTCAGGATTTGATGTGACCAAATACATTCGGTTAGTTCCATCCTTTCAGGAAAAAGAGGTGGATAAGTATTTTCTGCATTTTGAGAAAATTGCAAATAGTTTGAAGTGGCCTAAAGAGTTCTGGACTATGTTATTACAGAGTGTGCTAATTGGAAAGGCCAGGGAAATTTATACTCAGTTAAGTGTAGAGAATGCTTCCAATTATGACTATGTGAAAGAGGTAATTTTGAAGGGTTATGAATTGGTGCCTGAAGCTTACCGCCAGAAGTTTCGTAACTGTGAAAAAGGTAGAGATCAGACATACGTTGAGTTTGGTCGAGCTAAGGAGCAGTTGTTTGATCGCTGGTGCATAGCCAAGAAAATAGGCAAGGATTTTGAAAGTTTGCGTCAGCTTGTGCTGGTAGAAGAGTTCAAGCGTTGTATTCATAATGATGTAAAGGTGTTCGTTGATGAGCAGAAGGCGAGTACACTTGAAGAGGCGGCTAGTTTAGCTGATGATTATTCCTTGACACATAAGGTTACATACACGGGTAAGCCATTTAATTCATTTACACGTAGAAATACCCAGTCACATGCAACAGGTAGAGGTAGCTCTATACAGAAGAGTTCTACACCAGGCTCCAGTGGTTCTACAGCTCATGGTTCACGTAGTTCAGGTTGGAATGGTAGTCCTCGAAATAGGGTCACTTGTAATTTTTGCAAGCGGGAAGGTCACGTGATGAGTGAATGTTACAAGTTGAAAAGGAGACGGGAAGCTGAGAATGAGTCTAAGCCCACAGGTCTTTGTGTTGCAATGCACAAAACATTGCCGGAAGTTACATCAGCAGTTAAAAACAGATCTGAGTTAGCTGATATGGGATGGGATAAGATTCCCAAATGCTCTATGGATAGCTTCGCTCCGTTTATCAATTCTGGTTCAGTGTCGCTTAGAAGCGACATGTCTTGTGCTACCCCTATAAAGATATTAAGGGATACTGGGGCATCTCAGTCTCTGTTGTTGATGAATACTCTGCCCTTTTCTGAAGAGTCATACTCTGGGGTTCGTGCCCTTATTAGAGGTGTAGAGTCTAGTGACTTTGTCAGTGTTCCCCTTCATGATATTTATTTGTCATCAGATTTGATATCTGGACCTGTCCGGGTAGGCATTAAGCCTTCATTACCTTTTGAGGGTATTCATTTGTTGTTGGGAAATGACTTGGCACATGATAAAGTTACTGTTGATCCCTTAATGGTTGATAAGCCTTCTCTGAATTCAGTCACAGAGCCAGTTGAAAGCGAGATAGCGGGTTTATATCCGTCCTGTGTTGTTACAAGAGCTATGTCTAGAAAAGTCAGTACAGACCAGGGTAGTACTGTTGATTTGAGTGAGACTTTTCTCAACAACATGTTGGATGGAGATTCTTCCAAATTAGACAGCCAGCAGGAAGTAGATACTAATTTTGTTAGTGGTGATCAGCCATTTTGTAGGACTGAGTTGATTGCTGAACAACACAATGATCCAAGTATTTCTTGCTTGTTTAATGATGCAGCTAAAGATGGTGAATCTTTACCTGACCCATGCTACTACTATGTCAAGTCTGGCATATTGATGCGGCAGTGGAGGCCTCCCGATGTTTCGTTGGAGGATGAATGGGCAATTAAGCATCAGGTAGTTGTGCCCAAGTCTTATCGAAAAGACATACTGACCATAGCGCATGAAACGCCGTTAGCAGGTCATTTAGGTGTTAATAAGACCTATCATAAGATTCTCAGTCATTTTTATTGGCCAGGAATAAGGAAAGATGTTACTGAATTTTGCAGGTCTTGTCATGCATGTCAGTTAGTGGGGAAACCTAACCAGACAATCCCCAAGGCAGCCTTGAGGCCTATTCCTGCAATTGGTGAGCCCTTCAGTAGAATCTTAATAGATTGTGTTGGTCCGCTACCTAAGACAAAGTCTGGAAATCAGTATATGTTACCCATAATGTGTACTTCAACTCGTTTCCCAGAGGCAATTCCACTAAGGAATATTACTGCCAAGACTGTAATTAAGGCTTTAGTTAAGTTCTTCACCATGTTTGGTCTGCCTAAGTCAGTACAGTCAGACCAGGGTTCAAATTTCATGTCTGGTGTGTTCCAACAAGTTATGCATGAGCTAGGTATTAGCCAGTATAAATCCTCAGCTTATCACCCACAAAGTCAAGGAGCACTAGAGAGATTCCATCAGACACTGAAAAGTATGATAAGAACTTACTGCTTTGAGACAGGGAAAGATTGGGACGAGGGTGTACCTTTGTTAATGTTTGCTGTAAGAGAGTCTGTACAAGAGTCACTTAGATTTAGTCCATTTGAGCTTGTGTTTGGCCATACTGTGCGTGGTCCACTACAGTTGTTCAAGGAAAAGTTTGTGTCTGGTGATAGTGACAATGTTAACCTATTACAGTATGTGTCAAGTTTTCGTACTTAGCTCAACAGAGTATGTGAGTTAGCCAGAGAGAATCTTACAGCTTCTCAGAAGAGTATGAAAACTAAGTATGACAAAGAGACAGTAAGACGCAGATTTGAAGTTGGTCAGAAGGTATTGGCCTTACTTCCAGTTAGTGGTAAGCCACTTGAGGCTCGTTATTTTGGACCTTATGTAGTAGACAAGAGGTTAAGTGATCTTAATTATGTTATTTTCATTCCTGATCGGCGCAAATCTAGACAACTTTGTCACATTAACATGTTAAAGCCATATGTAGACAGAGATAGCACTGATCTCAATGTTGTACATCCTAGTGGAGTTGCTATCTCTTGTTTTCCGGTGCCAAGTTGTAAGAGAGAATTAAAGCGTTTTTTGGGCATGGCAGGTTATTATCGTAAGTTCTGTAGGAACTTTTCATTTGTTAGTGAGCCACTAACTCAGCTGTTAAAGAAAGGTGCTAAATTCTTGTGGTCCATTGAGTGTCAGAGATCTTTTGATAGATTAAAGGCCATGCTAAGCAGCGGCCCCATACTTGTAGCACCTGATTTTAATTTACCATTTAAGCTAACTGTTGATGCTAGTGATATATCTGCTGGGGCAGTTTTGTTACAAGAAAATGAAACAGATCACGTTGATCACCCTGTATGTTTTTTTTTTCTCGCAAATTTGACAAGTGCCAGAGAAATTATTCGACAATAGAAAAGGAGTGTCTGTCCTTGATTCTAGCATTACAGCATTTTGAAGTATATGTGACTTCCTCAAGTTACCCCATTGTTGTGTATACAGATCACAATCCCTTAACCTTCTTGCACAAACTAAAAGGTAAAAACCGAAGATTGTTACGGTGGAGTTTGCTTTTGCAAGAATTTAATCTAGAGATTAGACACATAAAAGGGAAAGATAATGTGATTGCTGATTGTTTGTCACGTGTCTAGTTGGTTTTCTGCAGCTTTGTTTTTAAAGACTGTGTGGTAAACGTTATTATTATTCGTGATTATGAATATGTTAAAGAAAGTTTTATGCAAAACTTTCTTTCCCTGAAGGGTGGGGGTGTTATGTATGACTATTTAACGTCTTCCTGTACTGTTAGTCTGCGGACCTTTGTGTTATATGTTATAAGCATAACAGGCCCTGTTATATATGTACAGTGCGGACCTGGCCGAAAGCACCTTGTTCAATGCTCTGTTTATTTAACTGGATGTTCATTGGCTGTTAATTCTGTGTCTAAGAATAGTTGAATCCACCTGGCACGTATATAAGCCGTGTTTTCTGTGCAGAGGGGAGGTATTTTTGCTGCATCCACTGGGAGCCAGGAGAGTGTGAGACGCTCTCGTATCGAGTCCATTATTTTGATATGAGCTGGTGATGCCAGTTTCATTTGGGAGGACAGTTTTTTATGCCGGCACCGTTTGTGTACCACAGTAGTACTGATGTCTGGTTTATGTGAATTTCTGCGGAAGTCACGTTTATTGGTGTTCGGATCTTGATTATGATTATACAGTGCGCACTGTGTAATTTGTTTAACACGCTGACCTCACCTGACCGACAAGGTCGTCAAGGACTCTAAACTGAAGTTTTCAGTTTTGCAAAGGACGTTCGTTCTGCCACAAGGTGACATTACTCTACGTCTCTGAACGGCTCGTTTGTGAGCTTCTGCGGGAGCTGTGACTGATCTGAAGTGGATTATACCTCCATGCCTGTATTTACCCTGTGTTGTGCTCTGCGGGTGTGACGTCATTCAAAGGCTTGACTGTTCCAGTTCTGTGTAACCTGTGTACTGTGTTCGTGTTCGCTAACCTGGCGAAGTACCTGTCTAGGACAATTTGTGACTTGTGTGAATTGTGTGTTTATCCCATGGTCTTTACGTTGGATTTCCTGGAATACATTCCTTGGGATGCAAAGGTGAACTGGAAACTTGTAAAGACCGGTAATGCTGATGTGTATGTTGTTGTTGTTGTTGAACTGTCTGTAAAACTGTCCGTCTCATTTTATATATAAAGCATTGTTTACATTGTAATATTGAGTCACTGAGTCTGTTTTCTGTTGCCGTTTTCAATACCGTAACACAAGCAATATGTATAATTTCCACATCATAAGGCTGTAAGGTCAAATACCATCGTAATAATCTTTGATTCTTGTTCTTAAAACTTTTCTAAGAACACCAAAGGGTCGTGATTAGTATACATAGTGATATTACCAGAGCAACTGGTCAATTACAATTCGAAATGCTGTACAGCCAGCACCAGCCCAGACGCCTCCTTTTCTATGGTGGACTGATTCCTTTGATGTCTATTTAAGTTCCTAGAGAAATAGCTCACAGCTGTTCTATTCCATCTTCTGTACTCGCCACGATATGGCTGAAATATTGCCCATGTGGCGTTAAGCCATAATCATTCATTCATTCCATCTTCTCCTTCCTGGAGTAAAGCAGATCCTACTTCGATGTCACTAGGCATCTGAAAAGGACGGCTTAGATTTGGAGCTTTGAAAATAGGACGTTTAGATAGAATGTCCTTTAACCCATTAAAACTGACTAACAACTATCTGACCATACACACTTGACATTCTTTTTGGGCAACAGAGTCAATGGAACAGCAAGATCGCTGAAATTGGGCACAAACGTACGGTAAAACGACATACCCCAAGCACTCTAATAAGGCCTTTCCTACAAGTATGCACTGGTAAAGATAGTATGGCCTGGATTCTGGCTGAATGAGGGACCAAGGTATGTCGCTTGTTCTTTGGCAAATTTTTCTTGAGATCAGTCACTAAACCCAATGAAGACAATCAAGAGAATATCTTTTCGAGATGTTTACCAGGTTCTTACTAAGAGCAATCTTAGTAATAAACTTTGCCTTTCCTACCCTATCAATACAATCCTCACTACGAGGAATAGGATAAGAATCCGTCTTGTTTACAGCATTGATCTTTCTGTAATCCACATATAGGCGTATAGAACCATCGAACTTAGAAATAACTACAGTTGGTGAACAACAGCCACCCCGGCTATGCCCTATAACCCCGCTGTCTAACATGTACCGTATTTCCTAGTTAACAAGCTTTAGCATTGCAGGGTTAATCCTGAAAGGGTGATGTTTGATGGGTACAGCCCCTCCTACATCTACATCATGTCCTGCAGCATTAGTACAACCAGGTACATCCAAACATATTTTATTTATTTATTTGATTGATGTTTTACGCCGTACTCAAGAATATTTCACTTCTCCGACAGCCGCCAGCATTATGGTGGGATGAAACCAGGCAGAGCCTGGGTGAAACCCACGACCATCCGCAGGTTGATGGCAGACCTTCCCACGTACGGTCGGAAAGGAAGCCAGCATGAGCTTGACTTGAACTCACAGCGACCTCATTGGTGAAGGCTTCCGGGTCATTACGCTGCGTTAGCGCGCTAACCAACTGAGCCAATCCTATCTCCGACATTTAGAAAGGTGACTTAACACTTTACCTAAAATGCTCAACATATTAATGCGACATGTGACAGTTTCCCGATGACCAGGTGTGCTAATAATGTAGTTAACAGCGTTAGCTTTTTGCTAACCGATATGGTCCACTAAACTTGGCCTTAAGCGGTTCGTGAGGTAGGGGCAAACATACTCTAATAAGGTTACTTCTGTTTCATGAGGACATCTAACCTTAAGACCATACACCAACTCAAATAGACTAATCCCAGTGTACTTATTAGGAGTATCTCTAGAGGCAAACAATACAAATTTTATCGCTTTGTCCCAAGTTTCAGAATTTTCCATACAGTATGCTCGTAGAGCGCTCTCCATGATTTGGTGGTATCTTTCCAAAGCCCCTTGGGATCGACAGTGATAAGGTGTGGATTAAAGCTGCTTAATCCCACATGAATTCCTGATATAAACCAGACATAACGATGGAGCCCTGGTCAGTTTGTATTTCCTTAGGTAAACCATATCTGGTGAAAAGATTAACAGACTATTAACTATCCGAGGTGTAGTTAGCTGTATCTGTTAGCTGTATCCATGATAGCCAATAAGTACCTTACTAAAAGGCACACTAAAACCCGGATTTGGAATTAAGGATTCCTTATACTATGCTGTGGTTTTCCTACAAGCTAACAGGTGTGACCTGTCTTACAGAAATTAACCAGATCCCTGTGAATCTTAGGCCAATAAATATAGCGAGCGATTTTATTTTCTAATGCCTAAATGTCCACCTACTGGAATCTCATGACCCATCTTAAGTAGTTCCTGTCTACAGTTGGAGGTGAGAAAACTTGATTTAAATTTGCTTAATCATTAGCTAATGCATGAGGCAGTCAATACTTTCTTCTCAACAGCCCATCCTCCAGGTATTCCCTCGAAAAATAAAGCAGACTTACTTAATTCCCTTACATTCTCTACACTATCAATATCATGAAAGAACGTTTTAGCCAAATTAATATTACCCGCTGAATCCCCGATGGTTACAGAAGAATTGTCTTCCTTCTCCCTAGCTCTTTTCTGTGACATGATAACCACACAAGAGGGAAATATACCTGGGAACTTGCCGTAGGTCTTTTGTATTTTCGTCCAAAAACCTGTACACTGCAGACATGAGGACAAACCTTAACTTAATTTCATGCTAAATCATTACCGAGCATAAAAGAAAATACTTACTCAGGCAAACTATTAACAACTCCTACAGTAACCAAATCAGAATTTACGGTCACCTCTAGTAAGGGAACAGACATAAAATTTCCATTAAAACCCTGGATCAGAACATGACTGGCAGCCTTATCGGAACAACATCTGCTAATATCAGACTGGTTTGCCCCAGGATTCCTAAGTATGCTAACAGGGGAGGTAACTCCATTACCAGTAACAACACCAGCAGACATGAATCCCCATTATGTCTCTGGTGTCTGCCCTACCTCTTTAACGTATAATTTGGCCATAGGATAAAAACTGCGTATGTTGACGGGGAACGTATCAGAAGAAAAACACACATTTGACTTTTGTTATCTGCTTGTCAGTACTAAAATTTGAAGTCTTTTTGTCGGAATTCCACTTCTGAAATTTAGCCTGAAAATTTTGTTCATTACTCTTATGATTTAACTCATATTCATCAGCCAAACTTGCCGCGGTCTTAATGTCCTTGACCTTCTGTTCACCTAAATGAGCCTTGACCTCATTTCCAACATTGTTCTTAAATTCCTCCAAGAGAATAGCCTCTCTTAAATTCTGAAAAGAATGACCTAACGTCAGAGCCCTATACAAGCTATTAAACAGCGTTTCTTTACCCCTGGCAAACTCCACGTAAG
Organism: Liolophura sinensis; assembly: GCF_032854445.1. Lineage (NCBI taxonomy): Eukaryota > Metazoa > Mollusca > Polyplacophora > Chitonida > Chitonidae > Liolophura > Liolophura sinensis. The sequence goes on along the minus strand of NW_027017954.1, from coordinate 398,082 downwards.
TTTCATCGACTGTTTCCTTAACTGTCTGAACTTCTGTCTACAGGCCTTCGGCAAAAGCGCTCAAAAGCAGACAAGACCAGTGCCTTGACTGTGTTGTAATCTGAAGACTGATCTATTGACAAAGTGGAATAGACCTCTGCAGCTTAACCTTCCAATGTACTCTACAGTAACATTGTCCAATACTTTCAGGCCACTCCAAGTTAACAGTCACTTTCTCATATTTTGGGACAGAAAAAAAACTTTCCACAGCCTTATCATCGTATTTGGGCACTAATCGAAGGCTTTGAGCCAAACCAATCCATTGCTGACTACGACTAACAGCTTCTTTATCAGTACTTTTAACCCGGGGTTCCTTCAGTTTGAACTCCTGTTTTAACTCTGTTTCTCTCTTTCTTCCTTTTTTAATATCACCGTCTCTAACTCAAACTCTCTTTCCCTTTCTAACTTTCAACTTTCTAAGACTCTTAGGGCTTCTGGCTTAAGTCTAATTGAAACATGTCAGATATTTTCTTTAAATCTGCCTTCGTAGACAACTCAACAACCGACAAATCCTCGCAATCAAGGACTGAAGGTGCATTAAATTCCTCAGCCATAATGACACAATATAGTATACAAAGAAATTACATAAGTAGTTTTACAAAATGTCAATCTCTGTTTGATCCAAAATAGGAACCAAAACACCTCTAAGCACCGCTAACACCGCTGACAATTAACGTGCTACAATCTAGCACAAGCAGATTTTAGTTCCCGGACAAGTCCCAAATATGTAATGGTACCACTATCGGAGAGCAAATATGACAAACAACTGGTTTGTTTACCTCTCAGATAAGCGACAAACCTTACGCAAGGTCAAGTGGACTTTCTAAGCGACTGTTGTGGACTTTAGTAAATGACTGCCTGCTTCACAATTCCGTGGGCCTTATATATAGACTAACGTAAAGAAATTCCGGATGGTTTGAGCGTAAATATGTAAAGACTTTGCTAGGGTATGTGTAAGGAGGAGGGATATAGAATAAGATCCTTTTAGAAGGGGAAGGTTTTTAGTTAGTAACAGCAGACATTTTGATTTAATACAAGGGACTGGCATACTAACTTTGTCGACAGTTAGATCCCAAGAAACCGGCCTTACAGCGGGGATTCTCGTCTGTGATTGGACAGCCCCCAGATGCTCTGTCACACGTGACGTTGTTATAACATTCGCCACACTTTTCCTCACAGCCGGCTCCCCAAAACCCAGCATCACATCCTGCCAAAAAAGTCAAAAGTTCAAAAAATATTTAGTGGCAAATGGTTAGTATGATAACGCAGCGCAACGACACAAGGGCGTCACCAAAGCGGTCGTTGTCAGTTTAAGTCCAGCTCATGCTGGCTTCCTGTGGGTCCTACGTGAGAAGATACGCCAACAATCTGCCAATGGTCGTGGCTTCACCCGCTTTTCTCCCATTATAATGAATAAGCAGAAGAACACTGTCTTCCATTTTATTCCAGGTCAATTATTACACTGAAATCATAGTTTAACAACCCGGTTCTAAACACCTACATTGCTTTACGAATACAACCGTACAGGAACAGTGATGCATTGCAAAAAGTAACAAAAGAGTACGCCGCTTGGAGTCGACGGTTTGGAGATAGTAGATAGTTGTATCTTGAGTCCATCCTTAGGTATACTTTGAATTCATTAGTTATCCGAGTTTGAAAGATGTTAAAGCGTGTAGCAGTAAACCCTCTTTAATGAAAATCCAGCTGTTAAGTATTTTCAATGGCGAAGTGCAAAACCCAATGACAAACTTTCATTCTAGATATAAAAAAGAAAACCAGATTACATTCAAGGAAAACACCGTTGGAAGAAATTTCGAACAGGCAGCACATGCTTTACCTGAACTTGGAGGCAGTTCTAAATCAAAACATGACGGACGTTAATTCAAATGCTTGAATGACTGGATCACTGCTTAAGAATGCTTTATCAATGCTTCCTTTGACATATATACACTTGGATGACTTAGGGAATCCGTGTGTATCAAATGTAAGGATAGGTTCACGTTGTAAAGATTGGTGGAATTTTTTACGTGGGGTGAGATAGCCAGCCACGCAGTGCCCTACGTACTGTAGCCTATCTCTTTTAGAGAGCCGCCTTTATTCAGCTCTCTGTTTGGGTGGAAAGAATTCAATGCCTCAGGTGACGGCACAATTATTTTAAAAAATACAGTTTATCGGTCACGATTGAATACGAGGATGAAACACGTTTATTACATTCGTCATGGTAACCAGATCACTTCTTTAGCTCTCAGCCTATGCACCAAGCCAGGCCAACCGCCATATTAGCGCTAATTATGACCTTTGTCGGTCACAAAGAAAGTTTTTTCATCAAAAAATACCTTGAGATATGCTAATTATGAAATGGTAATGGTATTTGGGCTAAATTAGCATAAGACAAAATATCGATCACAATATTATGAGGTTGAAACTTATTTTATGCATTCCTCGTGACAACCTGATCACTAATAACCAATTCATAAGCCCTTATGAACTTAGCCAATCACTAGCGCTGAAAGGCTCACTCTAAGCTCTCTACTGTCAGTGTGTTTTCTTAAAGTGGATAGGCAGATATGGATGCACTAAATTTGATTTTGCGGTTAGTTTAAATGTTAAATTGATTCATCTGAACCACACATTTATGAGTAAGGAACTGAGAACAGCTGTCATAGCGTACGTGTTGGGCAGGAGACGGCAGTAACTTGCCAGGGCAAGAAAAACACCTCAGGAGAGTCATTGTTTGAAGAAAAATATTGTGAATTACATGGAGAAAACCGACTAAAATGTTGACCGCCATCTTGTCTAGACCCTGCTCACGTGCAGCAGAAATGTTGTCACAGGGAATGACATAAGGTGGAAATCCCTCATAGTCTAAAGGATTTTGATAGTTCAATACGAGGTCATGGCTCCTAACCCTTTAATATAAATGTGGATCCCACGAAACTTCACGGTAGGTATTTCGAAAAAAAAATACCAAAAACAGTTCATTAAAACCAATCCGACCTGAGATGGCACAGGTTTGTGCGGGTGATGTCCATCCCATGTTGAATCTGTATGTTGCATTTCACTGTCCACCATATAGACAGCGATTATACACTGGCTTAATAACCTAATATTTATACTACGAATCTATACAGGTGGAAGTTATTAACCTACTGCTCACCATCAGTCTTGGGACACTTTCATGATTAGTTTACCTCTAACAGTACGTGAAGGTGTGAAGTCGGAGTCCCAATCTACTACTACCCCCATCAAATCCGGCTGTGGATGTTGATGGACTGTTCCTTGGTGATTCCTTACTAATGTAGCTGTTTATGGACTGACGGTTGGGGGAGACTCTAACTGTTGACGACTTGTTAAAGTGTCACCTCGTTTCATGCCAGTGTCCATCGAGATCGTGACGATAGAAGACAAGATAATACTGATGAGATGTGTTATATATGTAACATTGACTGAAAATTCTACCATTTTCGGTGTATTCTGTTTCTTCCCTAGTATTAAATGTCTCGAGCTCATATAACTACAAAGGCCTATTTACGACCTTGGAATTCAGCTATAAATAGTTATGCATATTATTTAATCTGAAATGAACACATTACGAATTATGGTGATATTAGTTTCAAAATCTAGTTTGTTATACATTGTCTCCTTTTCACTATATTGGGACCTGGAAGATGATAGAATCTTACCTGCCTATCTGCGACCTGAAAGACGATAGAACTACTCGAGGATAATTTAACATTTTGCGATTCGTTTATTCGCGTCAATTATTTGCTGGTTAATTTTATTGTAACAAAATGTCCATCTACAACTGAATTCCTAGTTTCTGCTTTCTATGAGTCTGATTTCTTTAGATCATTATACTGTCTTACATTTATTATAACACCCGGGAACCCTATAGGTTATTAGAGTACCTTAAACTCTACTGTCAGTTCTTCCTCTGGCATCTTCGGAGATTTACAGAGAATTAGACAATAACAGTTATCCCTGGGCTAGTATCCCAAATATGGTGTTAAATTTTGGCTCTGTTTTCTTTGGATTCAAAGTAGATGTCACGAGATCATTTAAACAAAAACTCAATAACACCAGTTCCCAAAAGAATATGTAAAACATATAAATGATCAATAAATCTGGTGACATGTAAGAAGAAAGCATCTGAGTCAAAGGCTATTCTAGAGTCACCTGTTTTACACTTCAAACTAGAATATCCCGGCATGCATCTGGGATTACCACGACAGTACCCGGATGCCGTGTTACAACTGTCCGGTCCACTTGCACACGATCCACAGGTCTCGTTACAGTCGTGGCCATATTTACCTGCTTCACAGGCTTAATTTAAGTAAAAAGAGAAACTAAAGCTCGATATACAAGTCATTTCAGTGCTGTTGTAATGTATCAAGATATACAGGCTATGCACGCAAGCAGGAAGTGGTAGTTGTTGTACTGGATGTACCTAACGTTTATAACATATGTAAAATATAACTGAAACAAACGTGCTCGCTTTGGGCGCCGGCAAATACATGGAGCCTCCTTTGCCGTGCGCGGGACCTCGCTGGCTGAGTGAGTACTAGTACTAGTCCTCCCCCACCGCCGCCCCCTTGAGTACTAGACTCTTGGCCATTGAGGTTGCATGTCCAATGTCCGCTTCGACTGTCTACACAGCGGATTTTTAAGTTCTTTTCGCAATTTTTCTAACAAAGGCCTGCGTTACTCCGGTTTCCTCCGCTCCTTTGAGAAAGGAAATTTTTGAGCATGTTGTTAAAACACTGATTAATGAAATCAATCCGTTGGTAAAAGTAATACCGATAATGTACATAACGACATAATTGCTCTGACATACAGTAGACGTATCACAAGAATGGTATTAAAGATTCTGCCTCTGTTTTGTCTACACTTAATTAGCTTTGATTCTATACAATATTACAAAAAACGCGTAAGTCTACGACACATGTTAGTAAGACCAGGACCAGACAAAAGTTCCAGAAGTTTTGGGCTCAGTTGTTCAAAAGTATATAATAGCAGTTAAGCCCGGTATTAACTTTAGTCAGAGCCACAGTGCATTTAGTTTTGTAATAGGCCAAGATCAGTATTAACATTTAAGCCTGGTTTAACTTTTATTACACTTTTAAACAACCGGCCACAAGTACGCAAAAGTGTGTATGATCGTAACAGTGATGAGATACACTGATATTCCCTGTGCACATATGGCCAGTCACTCTCACAGAGGTGTTGGTATAAAAATACTCAACCGGAACTACTTGTATATCACTCCGCGTGCCATATAACACACAATCTATACTTACCCCACTTAAACAATGAAGCGGTCATCCATTTCCAAAAAAACATTATCACCATTTCCTTAAATAATTTGTAAAAATTAATACATATAAATGATCAAAAAACCTGGTGACATATAAGAGAAAAGCATGTAAAACATTATTCCCGACTGACCTGTTTTACATTTCAAACCAGAATATCCCGGCATGCATCTAGGATTACCCCGACAGTGGCCGGATGTAGTGTTACAACTGCTTGGTCCACTTGCACACGATCCACAGGTCTCGTTACAGTCGTGGCCATAAGTACCTGCCTCACAGGCTTGATGCAAAAAGAAACATCATCATAATTTGGTGGTTATAGTTTTCTGTGTCAAAGAATAGGCGATCCGTTAAAAACAAAAAGTGACATTTATATGTTGTTCTTTTGTATATATAAGACAGCACACATTTGGAGTACACCACTTGTTCAGTATCCCCCTTGAGACATATTAAAGCTTAAATCTCGCAACGCAACGCAAATCCCTCCCACGTAACGTGTTTAAGGTTACGTTTTCGTAAAAAATGAAAAGACAATCGCTTTTCTGAGAATTAATTAATTGAGCAGAACAGAAGCAGATTTTTGAGCAAAGGTGGGATCCTCTAGGCTATGGGTTGCTGATTGAGCAAATAGTCGGTAGGAACAGATCCTGAGGTTCTAAATGCGGATAGGAAAATGCCAAGTGTCTTGGCAAATGTTCTGAGTATGAACAAACTATTCAACTTTTGCTTTGAAATCAGCCATACCGATGAATCCTCAGTGTGCGAAATGTAGAGCGTGCTGTAGCATTTGCAATAGCAATGACAACACTTGATGTCGAGTTGCACCCAGGACCCATCTTACGTCAACGGTCTATGCTGAAGGGACATACTGCCGAAATCAGAATATTTGAGTTGGTTCAATTGAAAGAAAGCTAAAATATGAAGTAAGGTTCATCATACAAACAACTGAAAAATATGCGTAAAAATACTTCTTTCATTTTTTTCAGATGTTTTAAGAGTGTTAGAAGGCATTCAAATGTTTCTAAGCTCTGAGGGTCGCTATGTGTCATACTGACGGTATCTAGGAACTCTGACGTCACATCACCTTTTTTCTGATGTTCAGAAGAAGAAAGGAATTTTTGCGAACATTATTTCAGTAATCTTTCACTCATGGGTAAAAAGAGTTACTCTAACATTCAGTGTCGTTATTAGAGTTGAAAAAAATTTCCTGTGACGTCAGAGTTCCTAACCTCTGAGAGTTTGGTCCATAAAGCCGCCCTTAGAATTCAAATGTTTGAGCGCTTTTAATTCTTTTCACAAAAATGTAAAAAAAAAATTAAAAAAAAAGGATATTTATGTCTAGTTTTAAGTGATGTATTTAGTGATGCCCACGCCGATTTCATGCGGTCTGTACCTTTAAAATAAATATAAAAATGAGATTCATTTGACTCCTAACTAAACCTCCTAGGCCCATATTTTGAGAAAAATGACAATTAAGAGAACTGAAAAGGGGAAATCCGTCAGTGGTGTAAAGCGAGATAACATGCAAATCAGACAGCACAAAGATTACCACGATACAACCTTTGCTTGTGGATCGCACATGTAAACAATGCTATACATTGGAAGCGATTTATATTAAAGTCTAGCAGACCAAATAGAACCTTCCTTTTTATCGATAATGCATTATAAAGAATTCGTAACTGCCAACGAACTGTAATACAGAACTGAAAATCATGGTAGGTCTCTGACATTTGAAGTTCGCCGAATATCTCCCGTCGTTTAGACAACAAGGGGAGGTAACCCAGCCAAAACAGTCAGTCATCGTCCGTCATCTAAATATAGCGACTTCAGAGAATTTATGGTGGAAGGGAAACCCGAACAAAAGTGAACATTCGATTGTTCACTCAGTCAGACAAATGTTCAAGTTTATGCAGATGGCATCTAAAATAACAGCACGTTTTTTTGCCGCCAGTAATATGTCTCTTCAGGATAGGATGTCACAAATTCGACGAGAGTGACTAAAACAGCGGCTTGTCGCAGCTAGGAACAGATTTGATAATATTTCGGGTAACTAATTTGTAAATTTCGAACTCTTTAACACCGTGCTCAGTTATAATTTACAGATAACAATTGCCAACAGGGGAAGCAGCGAAAGTCGTGCTTATCAGGGTGTTTTCCATTGAAAACTACATTCTACACCATGCATCTAAGGCAAATAACAATAACTATGGAACTCAGTCTTAAAGTGAAAGAAAGCTGAAATAAAAATAAGGCACACAGTTCATCACAGTCAGCTGAAAACTGTCCAAAAATTTTTTAATTAAATTTGAACATTTTAAGAGGAATTAAATACATTCGGATGGTAGACTTTAGTAACAATAACAATGTTTAGGTACTCTGAAGTTTCCCCCCATACTGAACACAACTTTCAATGTTAGAATATTTCTTATTACCCACAAGTAAAACATTACTTATGTAATGTTCTTTTTTTATCAGTATGGTCCTACAAGGTGAAATTAATGAAGAAATGTTATGAGACCCTAGAGTGCCTTACCACTGGCAGCATTCTTCACACAGTCAAGCATTTAACACTGGCAGCATTTAATTCCGCGAAAAAAAAAGTTAAAATCAATAGGTAAAATTTAGAGATAATTTTCAGTTGGCTTTCTTTTGATGTTCACTTCATTATTTTCATCCGGTTTTTCCTTTAAAGTGAAATGGCTTGCTCAGTATGTGCACAGAACAAAACGAGCTAAACGAGCTAAACGAAAAAGGCTGTCGGTATTACAGGTGAAGGGAGATAGCTTGACACCAAACTAGTGAGTTTGGTTACACATTGGCAAGTCGCGACAATAAAAACTCCTATAAAGAATTATATCTCCAAACTATAATGTCTATGTAGACATTAGCACACTGATTGATCGCCACAAATGTTTAATTGGATTGACATCTATTTAACCGCTATAATCGGTACGAAGCCAATCACATGCGCAATAACACGGTCATTCGAATATATATTGATGAACTTCTTTCAGTAACTGACCACATACAGTAATATTCAGAAACCCTAACGCCAATGCTGTGGTGGTGAGTTCAAGTCCAGCTCATGTTGGCTTTCCCTGCGGCCCTACGTGGGAAGATCTTCCAGCATCTTGCAGATAGTAGTGGGCTTGCTCCAAGCTCTGCCTGGTTTCCCCCCGCCATAATGCTGGCCACCGTCGTATGAGTCAAATATTCTTGATTACAGCGTAAAAGAAACCAACCAAATAAATAAGCAAGTAAATACTTCAGGAAGATCATGTTACAAAGATAACGTATGCTCCCAGACGTCAGCACCACAGCCATTGTCCCAAGTAACATATTGTGGTTTTACATTATACAACAAAAAAGTATCGCATTTTTCTTTGATGTATCCCGGCATGCATACAGTTTGATTTTCTGTGCGCGGACAGAGCCCGGATGACTTGTTACATGCACTGGGGCCCTCAGCACAGGACCCGGAAGTTTCCGAACAATTTAATCCATATGTACCATTATCACAAGCTGAAGATGAAAATATTAGATAGACATATGGCCAATAGAAGAGACTGCGACATAAAAAAAAATAAATAAAAAAAGTTGATAAGAATGCTTTATAGTATTCTAGATCAGATCACCTCAAACTATGCAGGAATATTCTACAAGTTGAAATCCGATTTTACAGCAGTTGTAAATATCAAGACGTATCCTTTGAACGCATTGATTTGGATATATGATGACCAAAGATTCCAGCATTAGAAAAACGATGCGTTAAAATATGACTTAATGACCCGTATAGATAACGGGTACTAGCATAAAATCCACATTATATCGGGGGAAGTCAAATGCCCATGAATTATCGAGAGTTTGTTTGTATGTTGTAGCCTTTAATATTCAAATCATACTGTTTTAATCCACAGAATTCTAACACAAAAAGTCCATGGCGTTTGGTTTTCCTCTAGCATACACATGGGTGGAAAAAAAACAGTAAGGGAAGTGAAAGTACAGGGAACATGTACATTAATAAGCGTAAAATGCGTTTTATTGATTGGTAAGTGCTAAGTACAAACTCTAATACGTAAGCAAAGAATGCGTTTTGGCTGTTAGGTATGATAAACCTGGTCGGGTAACGTTCAGCATGGGTTTTGAGTCGGCTTTAGTACATTATCGTAGAAGTAATGCGATACGTTGATATTTCCAGCGCACATATGGCCAACCATGCCCATAGAGATGTTGGTATAAAAACAATCGTCAACTGGGACCACTTTTGTATTATCCCACGTGCCATACACGTGTCAACAATCCAAGCTTCAAGTCCGACATACGCATACCACTCGTAAACCATAAAGTAGTCTCCCGAATAGATATCACGAGATCATTCACACCAAAAACCTCTAACACAAATTCCCAAAAGAATATACATGTGTACAAAATAATAGATATAAATAATCAGTAAATCTAGGGCCACGTAAGGGACAAACATGTAAAAAAGAAGATATTCAAGTCTCACCTGTTTTACATTTCAGACCAGAATATCCCGGCATACATCTGGGTTCACCCTCGCAGTGCCCGGATGTCGTGTTACAGCTGTCTGATCCACTTGCACACGATCCACAGGTCTCGTTACAGTCGTGGCCATATTTACCCGCTTCACAGTCTTAATTCAAGTAAAACGAGAAAATAAAGCTCGATTTACAAGTTATTTTAGTGATGTTGTAATGTATCAAAATACACAAGCTATACACTTAAGCAGGAAGTAAAAGTTGTTGTACTGGATGTACCTGACATTTATATTTATGTATTTATTTGATTGGTGTTTTACGCCGTACTCAAGAATATTTCATTTATACGACGGCGGACAACATTATGGTGGGAGAAATCGGGCAGAGCCCGGGAGAAACCCACGACCATCCGCAGGTTGATGACAGATCTTCCCACGTACGGCCGGAGAGGACGCCCTGTGAGCACTAAGGTCTTGGCCATTTAAGTTGCGTGTTCAATATCAGCTCAGGCTGTTTACACAGCGGTTTGCAAATTTTCTGTCAAAGGTCTGGGTGACTTGAGAAAATCAATTGGGCAAAGGTAATAGCTGTAATGTACACTACGACATAAGGCTCTAACATACGGTAGACGCATCACAAGAATGTGTAAAAGATTCTGCCTCTGTTTTGTTTGTACTTAACTAGCTTTAATTCAGCGCAATATTACAAAAACGCGTAAGTCTAGGACACATGTTGGTAAGACCGGGGCCAGACAAAAGTTCCAGAAGTTCTGGGCCCAGTTGTTCAAAAGTATATAATAGCAGTTAAGCCCGGTATTAACTTTAGTAAGGGCCACAGTGCATCTAGTTTTGTATTAGGCCAAGACCAGTATTAACATTTAAGCCTGGTTTAACTTTTAGTACACTATTAAACAACCGGCCACTGGATACACAAGCACACAAATGTGTGTATGATCGTGACAGTAATGAGATACATGGATATTCCCTGCATGCATAGGGGCAGTCACTCTCACGGAGGTTTTGGTATAAAAAGACTCAACCGGAACTACTTGTACATCACTCCACGTGCCATATAACGCACAACCTATAATTACCCCACGTAAACAATGAAGCGGTGGTCCATTTCCCAAAAACATATTCACCATTTCCTTAAATAATTTGTAAAAATTAATACATATAAATGATAAAAAAAACTGGTGACATATGAGTGAAAAGCATGTAAAACATTATTCCCGACTGACCTGTTTTACATTTCAAACCAGAATATCCCGGCATGCATCTAGGATTACCCCGACAGTGGCCGGATGTAGTGTTACAACTGCTTGGTCCACTTGCACACGATCCACAGGTCTCGTTACAGTCGTGGCCATAAGTACCTGCGTCACAGGCTTGTCGCAAAAAGAAGTAAAAAAAGGAACATCATCATAATTTGGTGGTTTTAGCTTTCTGTGTCAAAGAATAGGCGATCTGTTAAAAACAATAAGTGACATTTTATTTGTTCTTTTTTATATATAAGAGGGCAAACATTTGGAGTACACCACTTGGTCAGTATCCCCCTTGAGACATATTAAAGCTTAAATCTCAACATTCATTCAATTAAAGGACAGGACAGCACCTTGCCAAACATATTTCAATTGAAAGCAGGTTTCTCAAGCGGTCTAAAAAGGATTATACTTTATTGTTTTAATGAGATTTTACGGAATAATATGTAAAACAAAATAACATTATTGCACAAAATTGCTGGTGTGAGACGAGTCAACCATCTTGAGAATTTTATCTAGTCAAACACGTTGCTATAAGTTTGCGCGGCCTAAGCTGTGACGTAGCGTTTACCCATTCACTCCATCAAGCGACATATGATAACACAGAACTACTGCATAAGACATCATTTTGAGATTGTGTACAACAATTTAGTTCCGTCTAGGTGAAGGACCATTTCACGAAGTGTTGTGAGACAGGTCTGTATCATTTGTGGACCACCACAGACGATGTAAAGTAGATGATTTTCAAGCCTTGTAATACTCAACGGCGGTGTCACAAATTATGTCCGACAGTAGCATACCGTCCGGGCCAAAACCTCATTCCTCTCCCCAAATGCATTTTTTTTGCTTCGTTTGTCGCATACAAGGGGTATTTTTTTTTCTGTTTTGCATTTTAAAATACAGTAAAACTATTGAAACGCCATATTTACGATAACTGAGTCAGCACGGCTTTCTTCCTTGAAGCCACCGCTAGAGTGGAATGCCTAGATCATCGTCAGTGGTGCTTACATTTATTTCCATTTTGTTTCAGAACATGTTTCCGTTTGTTTTTGAGCATGAATCTAACAACAATCCTATTGTAATTTTGTAAACATTTAACTGGGGTCAAAATCACCAGCACAATCCCTCCAGAGGCTACAACCTGAACCAGGAATACCCCGGCCGTGCGTCTACAGCTGGCTATTTTTACAGGGTCTCTGGAGTTCCTTGTAAATGATATAGTAGGTCTACTATATCAACAGTTCAAGCAGTGGAAGAAGTATTCTTCCAGTATGTCCAATTTCCGAGAAAACTATATTGATAACTTGGGCCTTCATCGCCAAGTCCACAACTTTTATATGTCATAGGCTACTGCTTAGACTTTTACACGGAAAATACCTGCGATGCTATAGATCTAAAGGTAGTGTGATGTCACCTTGTTCTCGAGAGACGTGCTTAAGCTATATCAAGACAAAGTTTCATTTAACTTTGACTAGATTAAAAAAGAGCTAAAAAAATATGTAATGCCGGTTTAAGACACTTTCAATGATAGCCTTTCAGTGGACATAAACATTGGTGTGGTGCTGTCTTTCACTTTAATTTGGAGGTCATGTATTTGAGGATAATGTATCCCTTTACATTGTACTGAATCCTACACACTTAACTGTCCTGCGTCCGTTACACATGTAGCCAGTGTCACATACTGACTTTACTCTCTGTGATACTGAATCTTACATACCTGCCTATCTATGTAGCTTCTTGTGTTTCGTCTCTACTGTACTAAGTCCTACAAACTTACGTGCCCTGTACATGCTACACATGTAGCCAGCATCACATCTTGGATTTCCCTTCTGTCGTACTGAATTCTACACACTAACCTGTCCAACACTTGTTGCGCATGAAGCCAGCATCGCATCTTGGGTTTCCTTCAGTTAGAGGACATTCCCCAGTAACTTTATCACATTTGTCGGCCCAACAATGGCCACAGTCCTTTTGACAATGTTTTTCCCATCGACCGTCAACACATTCTGCGAAAGTAATAGAATGACGTGTAGCTGTTTTACCCAATACGGGACAGAATGACAATGAGTTATTGACGTTGGAAAGAAGGAAACCAAGGAGCGCTTGTAGGAAATTACTCTCCTGTAACAAAGTAAGTGAATTTCAACATGCTACTTCACTTTTGTTGATACATTTAACGTGTTAGAATATAAAATAATTTCATAAAGAAGACGTACAGAATGGAGAGTAAAACCAAAGCAGGGACACTGTGATAGTTGGCAAATTGTCACACGAGGTCACACGTAACTAATGAAATACGGCGTCATGTCAATTTACCCTAGTCAGGGCTTTTATTGTGACAGTCCATGTAAATGAATAAATAGTAGCAATTTATACACCCTCTAACATCATGGCTTAAACAAAATTAGTACAAGTCTGTGGGATGTCCGTCTGTTACAATGTGTATTACTCAACTTTGTCAAGAGGTCAGCTTTCAAAGACGCCAAATCAAGACAAATAAAACTAGTGACATCTACTTGAAAAAAAACAAAAACAAATGAAGATGACAAACAAATCCCGTGGAGATTTCTCAAATAAACCATGAGATACTCCTCATCCACAAGTGTTGTCGGCATTTCCTGTTAACGTTTGCTTTGAATAGCTCGCTTTGTTATTCCATTTCAACCTTCAGTTGATACTTGTGGACATTGTTTTACATGAACAAGCAAACCCTTCCTGATGGGCTTACGTTACATTCTTAAATATCAGTTTTCAACTTCCGGTCGTCAAAATGCTGTCCTTCCCAAGGATACGTTGATTTATTCATCTGATCTGTGTTTCACACTGTACTCAAGAATACTTTACTTATACGACGGCGGCCAGCGTTACAGCGTGAGGTAACCGGGCAGAGCCGAGGGGAAACCCACGACCATCCGATGGTCTGAGGTATACATGTACATGACTCCAGACAGTTCAATTGTTTGGTCATCAATTATCAATTCCCACTTTCAGCAGACTCCAAATTGTGAATTGCTTTTGAAGAATGTTGTATGTTACTGTTCGCCGCCTTCTGATATTTAATCAGACATGGGGTAAAAGAAGTAATGTCAGAGTCCACTGGCGTTTGACCGAGTGGTTTTGCCCCCTCAATCCCCTCAGGAAAACTTTAACTGGTAAAATTTTTCAAGAATTTGAGTACAGTGTGTCTCTGTGGACGAAGATTACCAGGCCTCGTGCGATCAGTGCTGCCATATACGTGTATATACACATACGGTGCTGGGTGGCCAACCGCTAACGTGTATAAAACAAATGGGAAATAAATAGAGGAGTGTGGCCATATGGCTTTTATAAATATTTGAATTGTACAATAGCGGAAACAGCTCATACTTTTCACAAGGGCTTATTGAACACAAACTGACACGAGAGGATGCAGATATTATGCACTGTTGACCGTATTAAATAGGAGACACTAAAATGTATCCAAACCCATTCACGCTGAATAGACGTCATCAGTCTGCTTGTTTGGCTTGCCTGCAAGGTGCGGTAGCAAGCTATACAAACCTGACTGTCGGTGTATGAGTTAGATGCCCATTACGTTCAGCAAGTGTATATACCAGAAAAATATCCGACAATGAAGCCGTAGATATGGCAGTTTACATTATACACATTATATATAATTTAATTTTATATAAAAATTAGCGAAAGTGGTATTATACTGGATTCAACGAACGCAAACTGAGAAGTGATTGGCTGTTGGTCAGTGAGGCCTTCTGTTTGAATCAAGCTGTCGCTGTTTAAAAGGTGGATTTAAGTGTACAGATTTGTCTGGTACGTAGCCAAGTTGGGTGGCTGACTCCAGGCACTCCAATCACCTCTGCACCCACCAAGTTGACAGTAGTCATACAACAAAATACTCTTCAGCACTCTTGGTTAAACCCCAATCAAATGTATAAAATCCGAAGTGATTTTATACAAATAAATATGTTGTAAAACTTTTAAGATAAAAATTTACCAATTAGGTATTGGTGATAAATGGAATTTCTTCTCTCTTGCAAGATAGAACATAACTTCATCTGACAGTTTTCCAGATTGGTCATCACTTTCGTGTATTACCACATTTATCTTTCTACTCTTAGTCAGCATAAGTCTATTATTTATGTTAAAGTCACTTTACCTGTACATCGTGTCCTTGTGACGTAACATTTGGAACATGCTGTCGTTGTATTACACTGTCGTCCACACATTTCACCATACCATCCAGCGGAACACACTGTCAGGAGTATAATTAATTTGAAACGTTTATCCTAGTTGCCACAAATCGTCATTGGTTGAGACTAAATTTCTAACAAACTCATCCTTCCTTCTAAACATTTCAGCTATATGTATTGTCTATACATATTTAACCCCAGATAACACCAATAACGCCTGTGTGTAGTACAATGGGTTGATACACATAGTTTTCTGTTTCATACTTAATATAGTTTTCTGTTCCCCCACGTAGAGATTTGACGGATTTTGAAGCCGTTATAAAGAAACTACCTCGGTGTAACGGTCTTGTCTCACCTAACTGTGTACAACTGTGCCATATTCAGTTACATGCTGACAGGCTGTTATCACAGATACGTCAATGTACCGTAGCTAAGCACTTCACGAGACAAACCTGGCCCTGGTCATACCAAAGACTTTAAAAATGATACTTGTTGCTGCCTCTCTTGGCGCTCAGCACTGAGAGGCTAGAGCAAAGAAATATTACTGGTCTGTCCGGTGTCAGTATATTGTGATTTGGTGAGGGTGTCATGTGTGTTGTCTTCGGCATGGTACTTCAGTGGCGGCAGCACTGTTGCAGCATGGACCATAACAAAACACAGTACGAGTATATATACACGCACACCTAATGATTCCTCGTCGTAAATATGACTGAAAAATTGTTAAGAACGACTTAAAACCCCAAGTATACATAGATACAAACACTTCACAAAAATGATATGGACTCCTGACAGCGGACTGGAGCATTTCCACTTCATCACGTGATAAACGTTGCTATCGACAAGCAGATTATACAAATAAATGTATAACCATGAATGGAAATGACACCCGCCCTGGGTATGCAGTGAGCGATGATTAAATTAAGGAACTATTTAAAGGCAACTATACCCTTCGCAACGTATACGAACATAAGAAACAGAAAATTATGCAAATTAAGACATGATCCATAAACGTACCGTAGATGAGAACTTCACAAAGTGTTAGTGGTACACCTGGCCGTGACGTTATCCTGACGGTGTCTCCTGACACCGGACCTCCCGTACAGTGTCCGGTTACGATGGGCCCGGGGGTCGTGGTATTGGGTGTGGTGTCTTTATAACAGGTTTTGTAATCATGGGAGTTGTTTCCCACATACAAAGTGAAGCCGCTGAGTCGATATCCAACTGTAAAGAACATAAAGCTATAGATTCATGTGTTGTGATAAAAGGAATTCCTCTAATTACTCTGCTCAACTGAATTCTCGTAACACAACAAAATTTTTGTAAGAAAGAAAACATTCTTTGGTGAAACCTCAAGGATAGTCACGGATAAGTTTCGAAGAGACGACAACTATCATTATGGGCTGCATACCTCTATTGCATAACGCAATATCATTCTGCTCTTTATATATATATATATTTATTGATTTATCTAATTTTTGCGTTAGCCTATGCTGAGGAATGGTATGATGGAGATAAGGTCATGGGTGGAGGAAAACTGATTGCACAGGAGAAACCACCGACCTTTGGCAAATTGGTGACTAGCATATTAGACAAGTGATCTTCAACTAACGTTAAATTGTGGACACGAACTGCCAGAACAGAGGAATGTACAAATTGTCTGCCCAAGGCCAGGTTTGAACCCTCACCTACATTTACATTGTAAGTGTTAGACACCTCATTCATTTATATGACACCGATAATGTCTATGGGTTCGAACACAAGGCCAACGTATAGAAACTGACAGTCATACCGTGGCAGTGTCTCATTATAACTTTAAATTGAGTTACATTTATCCAATTATTTTTACAGTATTGGCTCGTTTTTTTCCGTAGAGAAAATAGAATATTACTGAAGCGAAAACGTATTTAACAGAAATTTCTACTCTGCAGAGGTAACTTTTTTATTTTTTTGCGATATAGAGTGTTGCACCAATCCCATTATTAAAAGCTTTGAAAACAACGTAAAGCAGAAGAAAGACAAAATGCCTATCATTGTGTAAATAAACAGGGAAATCAAAGAAACAGAAAATGATCAGACCAAACATGGTTACTTACAGCCTTCTTCTCTGTTGTATATGGTGAAGTTGTTAATCCAGTACACAGCGTTCAGTGTTACTCTCCAGGAACCTGAACTTGATTTACTCACTGTGTGCGTACAAGGTGTACCCGCGTAAGAATGTCCCAGTATACCGTCAACAGCCAGGTTAGATGTATGTCCATAGTAGTCTGACGACTGATCTGTTGGTTTTCCCAGAGCGACATTTCCTATAAATATCAAGCTATTCATGATAATGTTGTCGTAAATGGGGATATATACAGCTGCCAAACAAGTAAACAAAGCTGGTTGCCGTCGTATCAGTAAAATAAAACCCCAATCAAATAAATCAATACGTTATTATTTATATGAAAGATGGAATGTTCTTAATCATGGTTCCTTTTCTGATAGTTCTTTCGAATAAAAACCACAAAGCTTTCCGGCAGACATACACCGCATGAAGCCAACACTGGTGACAGTGGATCCTACTGTCTTGTGCATATTTATGAAATGAGGCAGGACTAGAATGTACCTTCGCTGCTGAGTGTTTGCTGGTGACCGTTTATAATACTGCCAAACAATGCAGTTAAAGCCTATTGACTACTTACGCCTTTGACATGTGGGTCCGTCCCAACCTGCAGCGCAGTTCCCTTCACAACCATTCTGAGGGTCACAGGTCACACTAGTATTACAGTGACAGTCGTATTTACAGTCTGGGCCGTATGTACCCCCAGAACACACAGCTGAAACTGTAACATACATGGTACAATTACAATAAGCGTCAGTCACACTGCCCTAATTACACTGTTGTTTGGCCGGGTAACACGCGGGTCACAATGACAGACATACCTACAGCCTAAAGTACGATGTTACTACATGAATTTGGCGATAATTCACATTGTCTCGAACACAGGATAATAGTTTTTATTAGCCCTTGTATTTATACTTCTCGCCCATCTGTGTTTCGTACTCCTCACAAGCAGACTCAGTCTGTGTTGCAATAATAAGTTTACCAACGCTGATATTTTTACAAGGACAGTAAGTAAAAGTCCGAAAACTGACAGGCAAAACGACTCACATCCTATATTCGTTCAACTGCTTATTAACCCTTTTTTTCAGATTCTGAGAAACGTTGATGTGTGCTTGCAAAACGAACACAGTCCTTGGAGGTAAATGTGTAAAATTGAAGGCCGGCATTGCCCACGATGCTGCTTGGTTCAGATTGTTTGATTTGGTTAACAATGCGTAAAATTGTAATTTATTTATTTATTTGTTTCATTGGTGTTTACACCGCACTCAAAACTATTTCACTTATGCGACGGCAGGCGGTATGGTGAAATCTGTGGAAAACCCACGACTATCCACCTGTTGCTGCCAGTCCTTCAACGTACGACTGGAAATAGGAAATTAGTACTGTTGTAAAACACATCCGATTTGCAGGTTCAAACCCTTATCTTACTCATTTAATTCAATTATATCATGATATGTTTTCTCTGGGACATGGAAAATTGCAAATTATTATTGTTTACCCTTAACTGGTCGAGAGTTGCTCAAAATGAAAACAGGACAGACGGAACAGTTCTCGTTAATAAATAATCCACCAATAAAACGTTGAAAGTTTTGCAGGTCTTGAATACAAAAGAAATTATTGTAAGGGTTCAGGTAAGTCTTTTAACAACAACAAACTCTCAAATGTAGTAACAAAATGGTTTAAGCAGAACTGGGTATAAAAATGCAGTGCGTGATGTTAAATGCAATGTGAGGAAGATCACTGAGCAACAATTACTTGATGTGCTGTGTCGTCACATGTCATAGACATTTACATATGAACAATACCAAGAAACCAAGAATTGGGACTAAGTTTACCAACAGAACCCTGGTTTGTGCCATACAAAGGACATCAGCATGGAAAGTAAAACTAGATTGTTATCAAAATTATCATCGTAGTCACCAAACTCAATTAAACATACAAGACTCAAACTCAATTAAATACAACAGATTATAACGTAGAGAGTGAAACCAGAGCACCGATGACATTGTGATAGTTGGCAATTGGCCTCATGTAACCGGTGAAATACGGTCTGTTTTCAGAAGACTCAGCTTTTATCTTTTCTCTATTCTTTATTGCACATGCTCATATCGGTGGACATTTACTTGAAAATGTCGGCAAACATATATATTTCTGAAAGAATAATGCAGTGTTCTGCTGCCATTCAAGCTAAAGGTATTTGCCAGTCAATAAACCGAAGTGGACACGGTGTTCACTCACTAACCCAATATGAGCTTTCTGGTCTTCAAAACAGTATTCCTCTCTAAACAAAACTCCTGTTCCCATCCCTAAGCTTTCTCTTCTAAACATACATGCAAGTCATGTAATTTAATATAATTTTTTATAACTTTTACAGCGATTATAATACTCCGACTGAGGGTAAATATGAACAGAACGTTCAGTACCTACATCACAGTTACAGATGCAACAATTGCGAGTCCAGCCTAATGCGAATGCGTACCAAATAGCCGTTAGCCGTGTAAGTTACCCATTTAGTTAACATAGTACGGGACTATTTGCAGCCTATTTCAGATATACGCCTCTTCACAGTTTAAGTGGCGCGATTGTATATACAGTATAAACCTTCATATTGTAATATATCAAAAAATCAAATCCACCAATCCGATTGCTGTGGGTTCAAGTCCAGCTCATGCTGGCTTCCTCTCCGACCGTACGTGGGAAGGTCTGGCGACAACCTGCGGATGGTATGGGAATTTCCTAGGGCTCTGCCGGTTTCCTCTCAGCATAATGCTGGCCGCCGTCGAATAAGTGAAATATTCTTGAGTACGGCGTGAAACACCCATCAAATATATAAATAAATCAAAAAATCAAATAAATCAAAAATCAAATTAATCCAATATATTTAGTAAGTTCCACACTGACTTAAAATTAGACCCCAGGATCTCATTTAAGACCATGTGAAATGTGTGTCATTTAACTATTATACAATATTTAAGGCATCACTCAGCTAATGGCGAGAATGATGCATTTGCCCTTATGTAATACTAGAGTGTTTTTGGAAGATTTTGAATACCTTTAAATAGTTCCCTGGTGCGTTAAAAATGAGAAAATATCAACCGGTTCTAACATAAATGGCAGCTAGCAGCGAGACAGACCCAGGACACCCCACCTTGGGATTCGCCCTCCAGCAGGACGAATGGAAAGCCGTTTGATTTTAAATGGTATGGGAATCCACACAGTAAACACACAAGGTTTACATAAACCAATGTCAAACTCTAAACAAAAGATGCAAAACTAAGCAACTCACTGTGTAATTAAGTAATCAAGAAGGTTTGGTAACAATCCCATCAAATTTTACAATAACGTATTCGACAGCACTATATACATACGTGTACAATTAGGACACACTTTGAGTTCTTTTGAGAAGCGGTAGCGGTTACTGTGGGTTGGGGCAACGATTACCGCGGGTTATGATAACGATTACTGCGGGCTGGGGTAACTATTACTGTAGGTTGTTATAGCGATTATTTCGTGTTGGGTAACTATTACTGTGGGTTGGGTTAACAATTACTGTGACATCGATTATTGGGAGTTGGGGTAACTATTACTGTGGGTTGTAATAACGATTACTGTGAGTTTGGTAACTAATCCTACAGGTTGGGGTAACTATTACTGTGGGTTTGGGAAACGATTACCGCTGGTTGGGGTAACGATTATTGCAGCTTGTGATAACGATTACTGCTGGTTGGGTAACTATTACTGCGGGTTGGGCAGCTATTACCGTGGATTGTGATAACGATTATTGGGAGTTGGGTAACTGTTACTGTGGGTTGTAATAACGATCACGGTGAGTTGGGTAACTATTCCTACGGGTTGTGATAATAATTACTGCTGGTTGGGTAACTATTACTGTGGGTTGGTGTAACTATTACTATTACTGTGGGTTGGTGTAACTATTACTATTACTGTGGGTTGTGTAAGTATTACTGTGGGTTGTGTAAGTATTACTGTGGGTTGGGGTAACTATTACTGTGGGTTGTGTAAGTATTATTGTGGGTTGAGTAAGTATTAATGTGGGATGGGTAACTATTACTGTGGGTTGGGTAACTATTACTGTGGGTTGGGGCAAGGAATATTTGCAAGTTGGGGTAACGATTTTTACGGGTAGTGAAAACGAATAGTGCAGATTTGGTAACTGCTACTTTGGGTTGACGTGACGATTAATGCGAGTTGGAGTAACGATTTCCGCGGGTTGTGATGGCGGTTATTGTGGGTTGGGTAACTATCACTGTGGGTTGGGGTAACGATTATTGCGGGCTGTGATAACGCTCACGTTCAAAATGTTACTGTTTAAAATCTCGACAACTTCATATGCATAATCAAGAAAATGATGACTGCCACTCCTGTGGATGTTACCAGCTCAATTTACCATTTGTATATCTTTATTTTTTTTACATATTTCAATCCGGACTGCTGTTTTACGCTGATGTATGGTAGGTGATCAGAGGTCTGTCCGACAATCAGACGGTCAGTTTTGAAGTTAGGGTCTTACACCAATAATAACAACAATTTCCACGACACAACCTCCCTTATGCGCAATATACCAACTACATACCGGCCATGGCGATCAAGGAGGATCAAAGAAGTATTAAGCTCAAAGCCACAACGTCAGTGATAAATATACAATTTTTCCAGTCGACCAGTTTTACATTTTTTTTCTGTTTTAGTGCTAACGTGGATGTCTTATAAATTTCATTGTTATTAAGTTTGTTTCAGAAAGTCGACTGAAGTTTCTTAATCTAAAAATAACATTCACACAACCGTAATAAGAAATCGGAATGGACAAAGTGGTTTCCGCAGTGATGTTAATTGCCATATAGTAGACGTCAGTGGCCTAGAATTACTCAAAAAATTGTGTTGTCATCACATTTAACATACAATCACATTAAAACAATGCAAAGTGTCCAGGCCTCGGGGATGTTTAGTCCATCAGCAAAATCCTGGTTTATGCAGGAATACAATGTAATTAAAAACGTACAGCACTGAGAGTAAAACCAGAGCAGCGACGACTGTGTGATAGACGTACACCATAGAGAGTAAAGCAAGAGCAGCGGCGACAGTGTGATAGATATACAGCATAGAGAGTAAAACTGGAGCGGTCTTTTGTTGACCAATTATGTCAACTTGGGACCCTTCTGAGGTTAAAAATGTAAGGAACGGGACTTTGCAGTACTAAATAGTAGCGACGATCGTTGTTTACACCTAAACCATGCCACGCAAGGTTTAGTTGAGCCGCTAGGTTGAGCCTCTCTAAAGCTTTAGACACGGTGTGCGAAAAACAGATAGTAGTTCGTAAGCAGGTCTTATGTTCAATGAATTAAGTTACAATGACCACATGCATAAAGTGGATCTGTGTATTTCTTTCGTACGTAAACCCACTTTGTCAACATACCAGTTATAGACTGTGTATGTTTGATAGTGATATATCACGCGGGGAAAAAAACACAATATTACAAAACAGCTGTAGTAGACACTTATACTTCCTCTTCTGTGTACATTAGGACTGGTTTATATGTCGGTGTACATTTGTCAAATGAGCTAATAACTCCGTCTATCTAGAAGTCCTTCAATCGTCCAGTCAATTGCCTAACTCTTTTGATTCCAGCAATGGGAGAACTACCTGGCCTTTGCAAAGAACCAGATACTGCCACGGCTTATATGGATTGCCTGACCTTTCATCTAAGGCAAGTTAAGATTTGCGCCGAAGAGAAATAGGGCGTAACATGTACACTCATAGACTGGGTGGGATGTATTGTCTGTCCATAAAATGCTACAATGAGTACTAAATGCTGCAAACATCCACTCTGAACAGCAGGGTGAGAGAGTGGGTGATCGGGGTTTAACGTCGTTCTTAACAAGTTTTCGGTCAAATGACGACGACGGATTCCTTAGAGTGCATGTAATGTGCCTCCTTGTTGCAGGACGGATTTCCACCGCTCTTTCATCCAGTGCCACTTTACTGAGACGGCTTACCGAAGGCAAGTAACCCGCCCCGCCCGAGGCATTATACCGATACGGGTCAACCAGTCGTTCCACTACCCCTTCATGCTGAACGCCAAGTGGCGCTCTACTAACTGTGCTATCGTGGCCGGTGCACAGAATGGTTTATACATCACTGATGACGTAATATTCAATGTTATCAGCCTAGCTTTTCCTACTTTTAGGGCAGAGTGACCATCCTTACTCCACTATGAATAGGTTCTTGGGTTCCCACTATCCCCTGAAGTTATCTTATGCTTTCTCAACGCGCAGAAAACTAGTCAAGTTGCATTTATGAATGTCATCTGGTGCTTTGACGCATAGACACTATACCCAAAGTCATCGTATTATGCCTGTCATCAACAGTTGCTACATTTAAGTATTCGTCATTTGTTTTGAGAAAATCTTTGTATTCTTTGTCCAGTTCAACATAAAACCAGATTTAACTGCCCTCCGTGAAACATCTATTGTCTAGCCGAGCGTCGAAATGGCATTTTGTGCAAAACCACAACGCCGTCAGTTATAATAATTTCACTTTATGAAATACAACTGGGATATGTTGTAGTTTATCTTTGTGTCTGCCGTCCAACAGCAAAAATTTACAACATGGAGAGAGAAATTGTTCTGAGGGAATGTCAGCAACAGTTACAGTAGTGTTGTGTAAACTTAGCACTCACACTGAAAAGACTCTCCCCCCCCCCCCCCCCCCACAGAGTCAGCTGAGTATGAGTCAGTTGGCCCTTTACCTAAACAATGTATATCCCCGGACAAACTTATACGTGGAAATCACACTGATTTCATTTATTTATTTGATCGGTGCTTTACGCCGTACTCAAAAATACTTTATTCATACGGTGGCGAACAGCATTATTTTAGCAGGAAACCCGGCAGAGCCCGGGGGAAACCAACGACCAGTCGCAGGTTGCTGAGAAACCTTCCCACCTACGACCGAAGAAAAGGCTGCATTGGTGACAGGCTCTTGGGTCCTTTCATTGCGCTGGCCCGCTATGCACCTCCGCCGAGGAGACTCCAAAATCATACCGAAGGAGCGTCATATACGTTGTCGCCTATGTTGTCTCCTTTTGTATTGTGTTCATTTTAGTTATCCTTTTTTAAAATAATGTCCTCTGTTTTGCCCTGAATAAACGTCACAAATAACTGCAAAAACTATTTGGTCAAACGTATTCCATCTAACTCCCTCACTTCAGGTTTCTTAAGTTTTGCAAAGAGTATAATTCTCTTGTAAGTATTAAAATATGGACAGAGCGCCCGGGGTATCTAGCGCTCTGCTTCATGTTTGTGTCGAATTCCGCTTAACCCTGGGCTAGGGGCAATATGTTCATCGTGTTGAATTAGATCACCAAGTTGGACATATTAGCAGTTGCAATAAAATACAACTGAGATACATATCTTGTTATCGCCAACTGATTTCTAGCATGGTACACGATTTGAATACTGATTTTACTCAGTCGCCTACAGCATACCTTGCCCCTTTCCAACATCAATGAAAACTGTTGACTGTTTCTCTTCGCATGATTTCGTCCTATTTCCTATTGTATTGCGTACTTTATATAATTTCTTAGTTCTTTGGTTGTTTGTGGTACACATCGTGACCTGGAAAGTCCTTATTGTTTGACGGCTGGTATACGAGTGCCGGTTTCGATGGACAGATTCTAAAAAATCCCAATCAAAACATATATATTTTGTGAAAAAATGCTTTTGGCACATAGTAAAGACAACCATGTGGTGGTGTGGGAGTAGAGGGGTAGTGGCGACCGGCTGCATCATCGCCAAGGATAACACGTGCATTAACCTGTTGTCAAGAATACCCAATACCTAATGTAACTAATGACCACTTAACATCGATGAGACAATCCCCGAGCACAAAGTATCGCCGTCATTGACGTCCTTAATGTTCTTATTATATCAAAGTTATTTAAGTAAGACAGGTACTGAGATTTGTTGTTCCCCTCCCCCCCCCCCCCCCCCCACACACACACACACAACTGTCTCCCTCCCCTCCTCCTCCCACTGTAATGCTGACCGGAATTGCAAAAGTGACATATTCTGGAGTTCGGCGAAAAACAGCAACCAAATCAATAAATAAATTTCTTTTGTTGAATGGCTTAAAAATTGTGCATGTCCCTTTCGCTGATGGGTAAGTTCCGCTGCACTGGTAAAGTATTAATGTTATAAACCAGTTAGTTATCATACAACAGGCTGAAGTAACATTTTCTTCAGTATGGAGACAACGTCTGTGTGATTTGATGCGCATTAAGTATATCTATCAGTGTAGGCTGAGACAGATACATTCCCTTATTTGCTCCAGTATACTAACAGAAACAACGAAACAAGAGAATGGATACACATCACTGATGAGGAGATACAGGGCGGTACAGATGGTGATTAAGATCATCGCTACCAGAAAAATTTTAAAGTAACACTTACTGAACAACTGACATGTCTTTAGCTTACAGGCATTCAGGTTTTGTGTCGTATGCCTAGTTGTATAGGGTACAGACGAGATAGGGTATCGCAACAGCTTGACACTGGTCTCCACGGGTCACCAAGTTTTCTGTACTAGCAGTAGCCTATCTCAAATGCCACAAATGCGGCGTGCAAAGAAAGACTTGAAAGAAATCATTGTATCAGTTGAAAAGTAATTGGTGTTTCTACTTACCTCGCCTTTCACCGTGTCCTTCTACATGAACACCATTATACTATATAAGAGTTCTACAACCATCACTCGGCTTCTGAGCTAGGTAATAGAGTATCCATGAAATACGTTCCCATTTTTATCTGACTTCTGATCACATATCTTTAAACAGGTATGATTATATCATAAGAACACATACATTACAGTATTCACAAACACAATGTACGTAAGTTACTTAACAAAACGCAACTGTTATACTTTGCGCTTTCTTCTACCTTTAAAATTTAGCAATTATTTTGAGCAATAAATGAAATAAATCTGCGGTTAAGGGTACTATATGCAGCGGAGATATGGAACGAACTTGAAATGTGTAATCTCTCTCCACAGTAACACACTGCAACACCCAAATGGAAATTAATTCTAATGCTCTATATATAAGAACACTGTCATGTGTCACGGGTACCATGTGAGTCACACTGACAGACATAACCACAGCTTTGCTCATATCAAGACTTATATTACGGTGTAACCACATGAACTTGGCGATAATTCACATTGTCTCAAACACATGATAATTCTCTTATCAGCTCTCATGTTTATGTTTCTACATAAATTTGGTATTTTACGCTGATCGATCTAAGGACGTCGGGTAGAGGTCGGTCAGTCGGGCAGTCTTGAAGTTAAGGTCTTGTAGCAACAATTTACACCACGATCCAATTTTTTATGCACAATCTACCAATTCTATACCGGCTTCAGGGTCAAGAAGGATTAAGAAAGTATCAAGCTCAACACCGCAACGTCATCGATAAATATATCTTTTCCCAGTCGACCAGTCTTACATGTCTTTCTGTTTTAGTGCTAACCTAAATGTCTTCTAAAATTCATTTTTACTTAGGTTAAGAAAGTCAACTTTCTTAATTCATAATTCAACTTTCTTAATCTGAGAATAGCATTGTTAGAACCGTAATAAGAAATCGGCATGAGGAAAGCGGATTCCGCAAATAAATTCAAAGCATCAGTAAAGCGAAGCTCTTGGTTATAAAGAAATAAGAAATATTACAGAACGTTTTGGAATGCTATAGTTGACACTTATATCTCCCCTTCTGTACATTATAACTAGTTTATATATCGGTGTATGTTTGTCAAATGAGCAAATAGTGAGGTTAGAGATCTTTTAATCATCCAGTTAATCGCCTAACTCTTTTCATTCCTACATTGGGGGAACTACGTGGTCTTTGCAAAGAACCAGATGATATTACCACAGCTCATACGGAATGCCCGACATTTTATCTAGGGCAAGATAAGATTACCTCCGAAGAGAAATAGGGCGTAATCTGTACACCCTGTCAAACCCACACACTGGGTAGGACACTTGGAAGACGACAAGTAAATAGCTTCACCTGCAGTCTGTCCATAAAGTGCTACAATGTGAACTAAATGATTTAAATATCCACTCTGCATAGCACTGGGTTATACATCGCTGATGACATAATATTCGAATGTAATCAGCCTAGCTTTCCATCCTTTTATGTGAGAGTGACCATCCTCACACCACTATAAATCCCCTGAAGTTATCTGACTACAAAATATGTTGTGTTTTCTGATGCCTTCCCAATGCACAGAAGACTAGACAAGATATATTAATAAATGTCATCTGGTGTTTTGACACATATATAGTATACCCAGTGTCATCGTATTATGCCTACCATCAACATTTGCTACATTTAAGTCCAGTTCAACACAAAACCTGATTATTCTGCCCCCCGTGAAATATCTATAATCTACCCAAGTCGTCGAAATGGCATTTTCTGCAACACCACAAAGCAGTAAGTTATAATAATGTCACGCTACATTTTTTTAAATGTTATTAACAACTCAAAAATGATATGACACACAACAGCAAACAATTTACAACATGGAGAGAGAACTTTTGGAGATTCCAAAAGCACACCGAAGCAGCGTCATGTGCACTGTCGCCTATACAGTGTACTTTTGATTGTGTTTTTTTATTTGTTTATCCTTTATCCGTCCGGGGTCTCTTGCGCTCTGTTTCATGATTGTGTCTAGTTCTGCCTGGCCCGGAGGGGCAGTAATTACTTCTGTGATGGTTGGTGTTATACGTCGTTTTTAGGGAACTGGCCTTCCGAGTATTGATTGCTGGTATATAAATGACTCTTTCGAATCACAGATTCTAAACAATTCCTGTCAAAACATATATACCAATCGAATAAATACTTTTGGCACATTGTAAAGACAAGCTATTGGGGTTTAAACCAGGAAGTACCCGTTTTCAGATCATATAAAAAAAACATTATTATTATGTTTGGTTTCTCTTACCTAAATGTTGATAGGGTATGAGACTCCATAGTTTGGGTAAGAGAAGGGCTGAAGTAATATATATGGCGGTTGGGGAGTAGAGGGGAAGTGGCCGGTAGGGATAACACACGTATTAACTCGTCGATAATATCTAATACCTAATATAACTAATGACAACCTAACATCGATGAGAGAATCCCCGAGCACAAAGTATCGCCGTCATTGACGTCTATAATGCTTAACTGTTCTTACTGACCGATAACAATGAACCAAAACAAACTAAGAATGTTTTATACGGAGACACAAAGAGAATACGTAACACGGCTTTTTTAAACATTCTAAAATTTTAAGAAAAACATAGGTTTTATCTCCAAGTGCGGGATGGTTTGCCGTAGGAGAAGTAAACAAAATATTGTTTCCTCATTCCAAAAAT
Source organism: Liolophura sinensis (assembly GCF_032854445.1). Classification (NCBI taxonomy): domain Eukaryota; kingdom Metazoa; phylum Mollusca; class Polyplacophora; order Chitonida; family Chitonidae; genus Liolophura; species Liolophura sinensis. The sequence goes on along the minus strand of NW_027017954.1, from coordinate 369,257 downwards.
CAGCATCTGAGCTCGGAATTTATCTCACACTATATTATGGGTATTTTGCGTTCAAGATCATATATTGTCTTGCTTCCAGTCAGCACTCCCAAACTGATACAGGGCAGCTTACCAGTGATGGAACCATCCCAAATCCCGACATAGCTATAACGTACCACCACATAATCATAGTCGTGTTGTCTTTCCCTCGACTGTCTCCGCTCCTACCTCCCTCCCACCATAATGCTGGTCGCCGTTGTATCAGTGAAATATTCTTGAGTTCGGCGTAGAACACCAATCAAATAAATAAATCAAATTCTTTTATGGAATGGTTTAAAAATTGCGCATGTCCCTTTCACTGAAAACCAATCAAACAACAAGCTGAAGTAACATTTTCTTCAGTATGGAGACAACGTGTCTGTGATTTGATGCGCATTGAGTATATCCATCAGACAGACATACGTACATTGCATTATTTGCTGTAACATACTAACAAAAGCAACGAAACAAGAGAATGGGTACTTACCAGATGAGATATCACTGATGAGCAGATACGCGATGGTACATGTGGTGAAGAACATTATTGGTACCAAAGAGTTTCACAGTAACACCTACTAAGCAACTGACAGGTCTTAAAGCTTCAGGCATTCAGGGTCTGTGTCAAGTCGTGTGCCTAGTTATATAGGGTACAGACGAGATGAGGTAACACGACAGTTTGACTGTGGTCTCCATGGGTCACCAGTTTTCCTGTACTAGCCATAGCCTATCCTTACAAACAGGATGATATCAAGTGCCAAAAGTATGGCGTGCAAAGAATGACGTGAAAGAAATCATTGTGTCAGCAGAAGGGTGATCAGTGTTTTACCTACCTCGCCACTCACTGTCATTCTACATGAACACCATTATACTATAGACTTACATCATAGTCCATCTAGGAAGAAGAGTGCGTCAGTACATTTTCCAATGGTTTCCAACATATGAGAGTTCCACAAACATAACTCTGCTACATTTATAATGCGGGTTCTGAGCTTGGTAGAAGAGTATCCATGAAAAACGTTCCCATTTCTATCTGACTTCTGATCACGGATGTTGCACATACAATATCATACATATTCATAAAGTACAGCTTTTACAAACACAACGTATATAAAATACTTACCAACGAAGGTGTTTTACTCTTCTACCTTTAAAATTTAGCACTGTTGTATAAGTGAACTGATGTTTTGAATGGTAAATGAAATAGATCTGCAGTTGGGGTTACTCTTTGTAGCGGAGATAGGGAACAAACTTAAAATGTGTAATCTCTCTTCACAGAAACACACTGTAACACACAAATGGAAAATAATTCTAACACTCTATATAATATCACTGTTATGTGTCACGGGTTACACGTGGGTTACAGTGACAGAAATAACCACAGACTGGCTCATAATAAGACCTTAAGTACGGTGTTACTACATGAGCTTGGCGATGATTCACATTGTCTCGAACACAGGATAATAGTTTTTATTAGCTTTTATATTTATGCTTGTTGGCTATCTGTGTTTTAAAAGCAGACTCATTCCGCAATATTAAGGTTTCCAGCCATGAAATTTTTCCACATCTTTCATTAACTCTCATATTTATGTTTCTACATAAATTTTGGTATTTTGCGCGGATCGATCTAACGCCACACTGGTCGGATATTTCATAATTGTGTGGGCTTAAAACGTCTTTGTATAAGTACTCGCCTGAGTAGCTGTGCAGAGAAGCAACATTTCGAAGGAAATGAGCGACATTTCACATGCACTGTTCTATGTAGGGCTACTGTATTCAAGTGCATTCAAGCGCTAGAAAAACGTAGAGGTTGAATTAAAAACCAGGAAGTAGCCTTATACATGTTACGGCATGTAGAGTCCATGGACAAGAACACTGTTCCATTAAATGACCCAGGAGTCTATTACCAATGCGGTCGCTAAGAGTTAAAACCAGACTATGTTGGTCGAGGGTTTCGCTCGGGCTCCGGGGGAATCTACTCTAATCACGAAGGCACTACGAGAAGTAGTCATTTTTAAAAAAGTACTGTAGTGGAATTCAGTGTGAAAAAATTAAGGCGTGAACTGTAGGTGGTTCGTTAAAAACTCAAAACGTCTCACTGAGGTACTTAGACCCTCAAATACACGTACAGTTTTGAGTACTTGGGATTTCCCCACTCTGTATAAGACAATTCCTCAGTCGGATTTAATTGGTAGATTTTCATCACTAATTGTATGGATTTTTAATCAAACTGGGTTACTGCTACATTAACGTCAAAGGCAACGAAGCCTTCTTCAGGCCCACTACATACATAGGTTACCATTCATGGGATGTTTCCGTGTTCATTTAGCTGCTTGAATTTCTCATTAATAACTGTGTGAAATTCTGGGAAACCATATATCAAGAGTCTATAGGTATTCCCATGGGTACAAATTGTGGCCTATACCTGTTCTCATATGAGTACGACTATATGCAGAAAGCAACAAGAGTAATCCTCGCCAGGCCCAATCTGCCTCTTTCACTAAACGGTGTATTGATGATCTCCTGGCTTTAAACGCTGGATTTAAAGGGAAACATAGTCTACTTAGATCGTACATCTTATCTGGACCTATATCTGTACAAAGACCAAAACGGTTTCCTCTCTCGCAGACTTTACGAGAAGATGTATAGTTTCAATTTTGACATTGTAAATTATCCTTACTTTGACAGCAGTATACCGAAGGGTGCTGCATATGACGTGTACATATCTCGCCTTTTAGATATACCCTGCGTGTTGTGAGACGATTTCAATCAATGTCACAAGATTTTACTGCAAAAACTAATGAGTTAAGGTTATTTTATCAAACGCCTTCACTCCAAATGTCTTAAGTTTTACCATGAATAGTATTCTCTTATAAGTAATTATGGACAGAGGGTTGAGAATCTCTGCGCCCCGACTTCATGATTGTGTTTTGTTCCGCTTAATTGGGGCCTAAGGACCGTATGCTTATCGTGATAAATTAGATCGCCACGTTGAATACATGAACAGTACAAACCAAAGCGCAACTGAGATACATATTTTGCTATCAACTATTGATATTGCAGCATGTTACACGATTTGAATACTGACTCAGTCGCCTAGAACATATCTTCCGTCTTCCCTACAACATTGGAACTGTTGACCGCTTCTCTTTTTATGATTTTGTTTTATTTTTGTACTTTATATACTTCCTTGGTTTTAAGATATTTTGTGTTAAACGTCATGTTGTGAAATGGAATGAATGATTATTGCTTAACGCCACATCGGCAATATTTCAGCCATATCGTGGCGAGAACAAGGTGAAAACGCGAGACTGTTAAGGTTTTCGATATGACAATATGAACATCAAAAGCAAAACAAAAAGCACAGACATGTTTAAAATCGTATAAAAGAAAAATAAGAGTTAAAACTCGAAAACCAGGATTATAGTACATGCATAAATCTATATGTATATACATGTTTATCTATGGGTATTTATGACAATTAAAATTTATATTTCATGATATAGGCCAATGACCTTCAAATAATTTATGACAACATCGCCAACGATGCTGTCAAATAAATCATATATAGAGTTGACCGTGTAGAGCCTTTGCTTAATATGGGCAAAGTCTACACAGTCAACCAAGATATGGTTGATGCCATATTGTGCATTACATCCAACACACTCGGGAGCACTGCTCTCATCTAAGATGAAATTGTGTGTCATATGAGAATTCCCAGTACGACACCTTGTTAAAACTACTTGGTCTCTACGAGACATTTGACAAGCATAGGCATTGTAGCCAATGAGAGGATGGGTGGCATGCAGTTTATTGTGGATCTGCAAGTCCCATTCACCCTGTCAAAGGCGATAAATATATTTAAGAATATTAGACTTCACGTCAGAATAAGGGATTTTAACCCGAGATACAGGTTTATATAGGGCAGCTTTCGCTTCCCTGTCCACGACTGTGTTTCCATGGATACCAGTGTGACTTAGTATTCAGCAGAATATAATATCTTTACCTCTTTTAATTAGTTTTCGGTATTTGGCTATTATCTCAAGTATCAATGGATTTTTAAATTTATTATTTTAAATTGACAAAAGGCAAGACAGCGAGTCGCTGCATATTACTGCCTTCTGGGCATGCCCAGAGTAAACTGTTGTGAAATGGCCTTGCGCTTATTGACCAGCTGACGGCTTGTATATGGTCTGTGTCGACATATTGAATATTGAATACTGCAGTAACAACATGTCACATTTTTTTTTACTTCATGGTTTGATTGGTGTTTTACACCGTACTTAAGAATATTTTACTTATACAACGGTGATCAGCATTATGTTGAGACGAAACCGATTAGCAAAACCCACGATCATCCTCAGATTGTTGGCAATGGATATAGAGAGGTTAAGGCTATTGCCATTTAATCACAAGGACACACAACGCTGGAGTTCAAACATGGGCATTGAATTTGTTGACGATGGCGCTTTGCGGCAGACGACTTGTTAGACTGGTTGTACAGTCTGAAGTTCCTTGACGGTCGCTTGCCTTCTACCAATATGGTGTGCGTATCTCTACGTTGCACGCAGAATTTTTTTCAGTAAAATGTTAAAGGTTAAGGGTTTACTCGCCATGGCATAAGTGAAAACCTCTTGAATATGGCGCTAAACAATAACCAAATCAATGAATGTATAAATGCCGCGACCAAGATGCGCTCCCACAGCCTGCAAAAATACAGTATATAAGACTACAGCAATAGTAAGTGCAACAACATCGACGACTATATAATGGTTATCAATGGTCACATAGAACCAGTGAAATACGATATGTTGTATATTTACACACAAGTTATGTGGCCTGCACAAATATAGCTTGCACCAAAGTGTTCTCTTCAACATTGTATATGAACAGTCCTCATCTGAATTATCCAACTGTCACTTGACGCCAGCCAAAGCAAAACGCGAGATCAACGCCTGGGACCTGAAACTACGAGAAGTGGGACCGTTGAAGACCTTTGAAGTATTTGGGGTGCCATGACAACAACTCTTTTCCAGGCAACAGAAGGAAAAACATGACATTAGCCGACGAGAGTTGCGAGGGACCCGTGGCCGAGTATTTACAGGGCTTCCACAGTACAATTACTCAGGAGCCTCTCACCAGTGCGGTTGCAGCGAGTTAGATAATATTATTTTATTCCTCAAATTAAATTACGCGGAATCACACAGCTTGCATAGCGGGTTTTCGTTTATACCTCCAAAAACATATAAAACATTGTAGTAAATCCTTAATATCCTTTGTATCATGCATGCATGTTAGTCCCGCATGCAATGTCCCGTTTCCTCTCACCATAAGTAAAAGTTTCTGGCGAACGGCGAAAAACACCAATAAAATAGATATAAACTCTGTCAAAAAAGAAACGCAACACCCGTATTTTAGAGATTTTAATATTTAGTTTTAGGGCGGCACAACTTTTTTCTCTTTGAAGACAGAAGTCAGAAATTTGGCAGAATAATAATCAAGATGGTCATGTTTAAAACTGTCTTTTTAAAAGTCATCTCACAGACACCAGTTCTTCACCAGGGGGCGTCTTCTTCAGTATCTCGAATGACCACCACGAGCTGCAATCATGCACGGCATCTCCTTGGACAAGAACAGATAAGACGCCGGATTCTCTCCTGGGGAATGGCCCTCCACTCCTCCTGTAACGCAACGGAGAGCTGTTTGAAGCGTCTGTAGCGGTTGCTGACGTTGACGCACGTGTCGATCCAGAGTATCCCACAGGTGTTCAATAGGGTTGAGGTTTGGTGATTTAGAGGGCCACGGCAAGACATTGACGTTGGAATCCTGCAGAAAGTTCATTGTTGCACGTGCAGTATGAGGCCTGGCGTTGTCCTGTTGAAAAAGCTGTGTCTGTCGGTCAATAATCGGGAGAAGGTGAGGCGTTAACACGTGGTTGATGTAACGTTGGGCTGTCAGGTTCCCTGGAACGATCACCAAGTCTGATTTCTGGTTGTACGAGATGGCTCCCCAAACCATAACACTGCCTCCGCCAAATCTGTCCACCTACCGGACGCAGATGGGCGCAAAGCGTTCATGACGTCTCCTATACATACGCTGTCTTCCGTTGTGACGTGTCAAAAGAAAATGGGATTTATCAGAAACCCAGATGCGCCTCCAGTTTTGTAAAGTCCATATCCTTACCTTGTTGCACCACCTGAGTCGTAGGCGTCAATGTAAGGGGAGTAGTACAGGTCCAACAACTGGTCTACAGGCACGTAAACCCGCTTCTTTCAGACGGTTCCTAATCGTTTGAGTCGACACTTCCTCAAACCTGGTATTTGTGTGGCAGTCACGGTTGGTAGGGCATGCCGATTACGCAGGTGAAGGACCCGGATGTACCGATCTTGAAGTGGGGTCGTGATCCTTGGCTTTCCACTTCTCGGGCGATCGTTGGTCGAATTAAAGTTGTTGTAACGGCTGCAAAGTCGGGATATCGTTGTTTTGTGAACATTTAGGTGTCGTGCAATAGTACCAAAACTTTCTCCGGCTTGAAGACGACCAATGGCGATATTTCGGTCGGCAGCACTCAGTCGCGGCATTTTACCGACTGCCTTTCGTCGACCAATGAATGAATAAAATACGAAAGCACATGGGCTTTTATACACCCCCACATTATAACTGCCATTGACATGATTTGTATGTAAATGGTTCTGTGTGCGACGTCAACAGGGTCAGTCCTTGCGTTGTGACGTCATAAGCAATAAAATACACTTAGGAGAGAAAAGGCAGTTGTTTCGATGGTAATCCTCATTAAAAACGTGTTTAATTTCATTACATTTGGCTAAAATTTAGTTTGGAAGCAATAACTTTATTCGAACGAATTTTTAATATCCGAGGACAGGGGTCGCGTTTCTTTTTTGACAGAGTTTATAAATGAACTGTATTTCGTAGCTATCAGGAAATGGCGATACCCGAGAGATAGAAGATTGATTTCGATGTAGAGTACATGGTGGAATATATTGAGAGCTTGTATCTGGAAAACTTTGGTGCCTTTGACAGTATTAGACCACCCCCATTTCATGGTGCAGGACATTTGACCTAATGTCTACATCATTGCCCAGTGTAGTCACTTTTCTTCGCTACAGCGTGGTATGGCTGTCGCTAATACTGCATTTGAGCGTAGACTGCTGCTTACACTATATATCTGCGTACGATACATCTCCTCTCTACAAGGCCCGCTACACTACAGTTTAGTGCAAGCCTTACACGAAATTTTGGCTGCGTAATTTGCCTTTATAGAGATAGTTTAATCTGTGGGATAGGATATCAGGAGCTGTCAAATCGAGATAAGTAGTGTTAAAAGAATACCTCGTATGTTTTATTATAGTGCAAAAAGTATACCTGCACAGTTACTTCAAATCGCTAAACAATCCAGCCATCGTCCGTTTGCTTACTTTACAAACAAGTGGACGTCGGAGAGCACACAAACCACAATCACAATGGGAAAAATGTAAAATCCACCGCTTTTTAAAACCAGAGCAGCTAACTCACAAACAAACACAGCACAGTAAAGACGCAATGGAAATCAAAGTAATAAGTTTAATTACTGATACAAAAAGTTTTTACTTATTGTTATCCATAAGTAATGCCTCTGTCAATCGATACAAAAAGTGTTATCAAAACAAATACAATTTAAAAATATCCAAAATGAAAATTGCGTAAACATAAATTGAAGACTGCCCAACTAATTAACAAAGGCCACTGCCACTGATTGACGACTACCACTTTGTGATAATTGGCAAATGTTGACACGAAATGGGTGAAATACGCTAGGGTGTGATTCTAACTGTTCATGTGAATGCCCCCCTCACCCGCCCAGCACCATGGCTTTATTTTAATAACCACAATTAGGTAAACATTTTATGCACTGATGTCAAAAGCATGGCCTTGGGAACACTTAGTCCACCAGCAGAATCATGGTTTATGCAGGAATAATACCAGATAATACAACAGTAAATTAAAAGGTATCAAAATTAATATTATAAGAAAACTTGAAAGCCTAAAGAGCATTTGTCAACAAAAGCATCCAACTTCGCTTGGAAGTAACAAATATGTATAAAATATATGTAGGTATGTCTCGTATTCTATAGTTCTTAAATTTTCGTATTTGCTTACTTTAAAAATAATTTAGTCATATAATTAAGAGGAGTCATTAGGTCTGTGTACATATATTGTATAAATATGTATTCTAGGTAAATAATATGGTCGTCTAATGGTGTTAATTTTTTAAATTAACATTAGATCTACGAATGATGTGTACCACAGAACAGTTAACATGGTGATTGTTACTGATGAAAATACTCCTGTAGTACCCTCACGTATTTAGATCTGTCTAGAGTGTTAAATAAAAGCATATCTTAACTGCAGTGTTGTTACAAATGAAAATGAATTATATCTACATGCAAGTATTCTAGGCACAGGATCATGCAATACTGGAGATGGAACAATAGTCTTCGACACCATCTCTTAATTCTATTACGAAGGCTTGACAAGTGGGACTTCAACAGATGACAACTTTCTCTCTTTCTCTCTGGAGGGTGGAAACCGGGCAGAGCCCGTGGGGGAACCCACGACCATCCTCGGATTGCTGCAGACCTTCCCACCTACCGCCGGAGAGAAATCCAGCATGAGTTGGACTCTTTGTGAGAGACTCCTGGGTCATTATGCTGCGCTAACGCGCTAACCTACTGAGCCACGGAGGCCCCTGAACAGATGACGAATACAAGGGTTTAAATTCATGCTTCGATAATTACCAATCCCTTCACCTTAAACAACATACAAAAAAGAAGAACGTGTCCCTGTATGTCAAATTTATTAACTCTTCAAAACACACTGAAGATCATGAGGCTGACAACCCTGTACAAGATTTAAGATATCAATTCATTCATACTATGAAACTCTCAAATAGCACCACGTTCCATTCGGAATAAGGCAAATGTTAAGGTAGCGGACTTCGATTATTTTACCTGGACAATGTGATTTAGTCAGGAATCATCTGTGTGCCAACAGAGCATGTCCGTCCACTAGCTCTGAACAGCGATCATGTTCGTTTTAGTAACAAAAGATCTATCCAGTCAAATCTGTACTTACCGGCACCTGTGTTTAGCGTCTAACTGTCCTAAGCGGCCACTCTCTGCGGGACCGAGCGATTTTCCATGTTTAACGACCTGTACTACGCGGACACCTGTCCAACGCGGCCAACAACCGCTATATATTGTAGCAAAGACCAATATCAACATGCCCTACGCGCCCAAGACTTTCAAAATTAATAACAATTAAATATTCAAAAATTTCAAAATGGCGGCCACAAACTTCGGCAGCTTTGATAATGATTGAAAATTTGCAATATTGTAATATGCATCTTTGTCTTGACCAGTGAAGTTTGTGGTTTACTGGTCAATGGCAGTAAAGCTTCTTTGCTTTAAAGCCCAGCTGGCTATTGTCAAGACAGCCACTGGCAGCCAGGGAGATTAGCCCTATGTAGAGGTCGCCTGAGGTGTGAAAGCAATAAAGTTACAGTGAGCAAATCAGGATATAATCTGACCTCCTGTGGTTCAATCCACAAATGGTTTCTTTGAAAAAGCATCTAGATTGCCTGACCATTATCTTTGTAGGCACCTGGAGATGTGTCTTCCTGTGGGTTTGCCAAAATATGACCTCTCACGAACACATTGAGCCTCCCAGATCCATATACAAGTATGTTGTTACTTCACCGGCAATGGCAAAACGAATAAATGTTTATACAGCTCATACGTCCAACTGAAATCCGTAGTCCAAAAGTTTATTGGAATATCCTAACTGGCGCAAAACTGTCTAGACCATGACAATTTTGGAAGGAAAAGTTCTCAAGTCACACAAACGCTGACTTGAAACTCGGGTTGTAAGCGCTTGTTTATTTACACTCTGTGTGAACACTATTAGGCCTTTGGGCTTATAAGCTACACTGCTTAATTGTTTTGAGATATAATATTAGTATAATGTTGTTATATATCCACTAAATATATGCTCAGAACTTTGAAATTTAAATTTGATAGGGTTATTATAATTTTCAAGTTAAATTTAGGACTTTCTAGGTCCATAAAACCCATAATGTTTTCCTGTGTAATTAAAGTGACATAAAGTCTGCCACTATACATACATAGGAACCATGATAAACGACAAAGTTGTCATCGAAAAATATGTTCAAAAAATTCTAAAAAATTTTGAAAGCCGAGAACATGGAGTTGATTATTGGGGATATGGCAATGACGGACAATTCACTCCAAGAAGCCATGTTGTAGAAGCCCTTTTGAACTTGGACAATCCATAGCCCTGAAAGCGTCACGTGATAATTGGCTGTCACGTGAAAGAATATTAGCTCTAGATTGTCAGTGTGGTGTCTTATAGTGGATACAGGTATCGGTGCAATAAATTGGATTTTGCGGCTTAAGTGTAAAACTGATGTATTTTGAACCACACGTTTATAAGCAGGGAACCGAGAAGGGCTGCCCCTTTCACAATGCGTACATGTTGGGCAGGATACTGCAGTAACTTGTCACGGTAAGCTGGCAGAAAACCGTCCGGGAGAGTCATTGCTTGAAAAAAATATTGTGACTTTCCATTACTTTTCCTTAGCAAAGTCAGAGTTATTACAAAAATATCTTTCCAAAATCTGAATAAAAGGGTCTGTTATTAATCAGAAGGTCCTGCAGTGTTCGGTAAATTCCCTGCAGTCGGTACATCCAGCTAGGCCAAATGCTTACACCCCTGTAGGACGAGGGCGAGCAGGACCGCTAAAACACGACAGCTGTGTCCACCAACATCGCCCTCATCGAGCCCCAAACTAAAAGAAGCATTAGCCCTTTGAACCTTTTCAAAATTTAAAACAAAATGTGCTGTTTTTAGGAGAGAATTATCTAATTCAAACTATATATATGTTCAAGACTTGTCCTTTTTAACGGTTCACTATCTCCCGTTCTTTCCAGGAAGCGTTTCGCGTCCAAAGCCATGAAATTAAGTAACAACAGTGTAACTGGCCTCGGTGTCATTACAAGAAAATCGGATTTTGTCGTATTCATTCTCATAAACACTCTCATACGGGTTACTGTCCACTGGAGTTGAAATCCGCGCTTCTCTCCCTTGATTAGAACTCTCCCGATTCTGGACGTGGACCGGATCCGAACGCTCAGAGGTTCCTCCTGACTTATTACCGTGACATCTTCTCCTGTAGAAATAACACAGTCTATGGTCACCTAAATAATTTCAACAAAGATATACTATCTTAACACAAAATATAAACCCAACAAAGAGAAAATTATTACAGCAGGATATTACAATATACTTATCTCTAATATCGATTTATTCGGATTATTTCGTCACATTTTCTGAGTACATGTAAAGGTATTAGGATTTAAATTGCACATTATTCTGTATCACAGAGAGGGAACGATGGGTGCAGCTTTAGGTGTATCACAACCTTTAGTGTATAAACAAAGTATTATAAAAATTAAATAAATACATAAAATATTACACGTATATCTAAATCCTATACTGTGGAATAAACATTCATGGTCCTATTTTAAGCTGGTATCACTTACGTGTACATCAGTACAATAACGACGATTACGACAGCGACCACCACAGCCACACAGCCTATCACCACTCCTGTGTAGTTATAGTTGACTGCTACAAACGATAAAATACACATTTAAACAAAGCTAAAATTGCTGATTTTATTGTGCTACATCTTATTCAGTTTTTGGCGAGCAATGTATTTTATGACGGTGAACATTTCAGCAGCACAGAAATGTTCATTTTCTAAACAAAATCGTTACACAATGGCGCTGTGGGACAAAGCCTACACTCTGACATTGACAGACATATGCTATTAAAGTGAGAGGGGTGGGCGTATGGGAAATCTAATGCGGTGCAACTTTGGCGGAATATGTTAGATCTTCAAGGTGGGACTGACTTCGAACTGCGTGCTGAGTTACATAAGCAAGAAAATATGCAATGGATTGTTGTCATCCTGCCTTCCACATGGAGATAATTATCTGCTGTAGGATTAAAACCGAAACAGCCTGTAGATGGAGCGTAATCGACAGCAAATGCTGATCTTTCAAATATTAATGACATTAGGATACTCTTGTGTATAATCATTAAGCCACTGGCACCTTAGGAATTACTTTTAGACGCAAAATTATTGGCAACGTTCTATTATCAGTTGAAATGTCACCAAGAGAGTGTATTTACATTCAAAGATAATGTTTTTCAGGTAACGATGCTTACGGGTACAAAATCGGCCTTCATGTCCATCTGTACAACCTCCAATACATGCTCCATTCCTGATGTCACATCCGGTTGGACCATTAAGACAGTTCAGACTACAAGTAAGTTTGCAGTTTTGTCCCCATGTGCCAGGGGAGCATGCTGTCAAAATAGAACACATATTTCTGTTATCTTCAGACTTCTGTCTTATTTGTCGATGTTTCAGTGTTACCGTTCTATAGCTTGCATTGTCAGCTTTCTTGTTCTTTTTTTGTCTGCATTGCAATCGTTAAAGGCAAGCTAGAATGAATCTCACAACATAGACTGGCATCAATCTTGGACACTAAAACTAGCACATAACAAACCTGGAAAACAAAGGAACCCATGTAAGCCTGACACTGGCTAAAGCAGAGCGAGGAGTGCTATAAGCTTGCTTGGAATAGACACGGGTGGCGACGAGAAGAATGGCCGGTGGCGAGACACAATCTCACAAAGTGTCCTGTACAGAAAATGGAGTACGAAAGTCAAATGGCGTAAAAGCCGATATGTCTGAACCCAGCAAACTCCTTCACAGAGGAGGACAGTAAATATGACTGCTCTCCAGTGGACTTCAGTAAATGACTGCTCTCAAATCGACTTAACTAAATGACTGCCAGCTGCACAAGTCTGTCGGTAATATTTATAGATAAACGTAAAAAAAAATATTCTGGATGGTTTTAAACATGTTTACAACAGCGATACATATTTCCAGAAAGTGTACTCTATGTACGATGACACTATACTCATAAACCCCGAAGCCCCGAGAACGCTAGACTGAATTACAGTGCAAAGCAGGCACAGAGGGAACAATGTAAGTCAGGCACTGACTCAGGAACAAATAACAAAAAAATAATACAATATTTAAAGACGTGGTACGTAACACTTCCTCTCCCCCAAAAAGAAAAGATAACTGTACATAAGTACCCATTTTTTTTTACAATCACTAATTATAACACATATATACCAGAATGACAAAATGATGTAATAAGGGAAAAATGTACGTACAGAAAGAAATATGCATACACAAATGTCAACCAAGCTCTCGATAGCATGTCAGCCACACTGTTTTTCTTACAAGCAATATGTATAATTTCCACAGCATAAGGCTGTAAGGTCAAATACCATCGTGATTCTTGTTCTTAAAACTTTTCTAAGAACACCAAAGGGTCGTGATTAGTATACAAAGTGATATTACCAGAGCAACTGGTCAATTACAATTCGAAATGCTGTACAGCCAGCACCAGGCCAGACGCCTCCTTTTCTGTGGTGGACTAATTCCTTTGATGTCTATTTAAGTTCCTAGAGAAATAGCTCACAGGCTGTTCTGTTCCATCTTCCATGTCACTAGGCATCTGAAAAGGACGGCTTAGATTTGGAGCTTTGAAAATAGGACGTTTAGATAGAATGTCCTTTAACCCATTAAGACTGACTAACAACTATCTGACCATACACACTTGACATTCGTTCTGCGCAACAGAGTCAATGGAACAGCAAGATCGCTGAAATGGGACACAAACGTACGGTAAAACTACATACCCCAAGCACTCTAAGAAGGTCTTTCCTACAAGTATGCACTGGTAAAGATAGTATGGCCTGGACTTTGGCTGAACGAAGGGCAAAGGTATGTCGCTTGTTCTTTGGCAAATTCTTCTTGAGATCAGTCACTAAACCTAATTAAGACAATCAAGAGAATATCTTTTCGAGATGTTTACCAGGTTCTTACTAAGAGCAATCTTAGTAATAAACTTGGCATTTCCTACCCTATCAGTACAATCCTCACTACGAGGAATAGGATAAGAATCCGTCTTGTTTACAGCATTGATCTTTCTGTAATCCACATATAGGCGTATAGAACCATCGAACTTAGAAATAACTACAGTTGGTGAACAACAGCCACTCCGGCTATGCCCTATAACCCCGCTGTCTAACATGTACCGTATTTCCTAGTTAACAAGCTTTAGCATTGCAGGGTTAATCCTGAAAGGGTGATGTTTGATGGGTACAGCCCCTCCTACATCTACATCATGTCCTGCAGCATTAGTACAACCAGGTACATCCAAACATATTTTATTTATTTATTTATTTGATTGGTGTTTTACGCCGTACTCAAGAATATTTCACTTATACGACAGCCGCCAGCATTATGGTGGGAGGAAACCAGGCAGAGCCTGGGGGAAACCCACGACCATCCGCAGGTTGATGGAAGACCTTCCCACGTACGGTCGGAAAGGAAGCCAGCATGAGCTTGACTTGAACTCACAGCGACCTCATTGGTGAAGGCTTCCGGGTCATTACGCTGCGTTAGCGCGCTAACCAACTGAGCCACTCCTGTTTCCGACATTTAGAAAGGTGACTTAACACTTTACCTAAAATGCTCAATATATTAATGCGACATGTGACAGTTTCCCGATGACCAGGTGTGCTAATAATGTAGTTAACAACGTTAGCTTTTTGCTAACCGATATAGTCCACTAAACTTGGCCTTAAGCGGTTGGTGAGGTATGGGCAAACATACTCTAATAAGGTTACTTCTGTTTCCTGAGGACATCTAACCTTAAGACCATACACCAACTCCAATGGACTAATCCCAGTGTTCTCAAAAGGAGTATCTCTAGAGGCAAGCAATACAAATTTTATCGCTTTGTCCCAAGTTTCAGAATTTTCCATACAATATGCTCGTAGAGCACTCTTCATGATTTGGTGGTATATTTCCAAAGCCCCTTGGGATCGACAGTGATAAGGTGTGGATTAAAGCTGCTTAATCCCACATAACTTCCTGATATAAACCAGACATAACGATGGAGCCCTGGTCAGTTTGTATTTCCTTAGGTAAACCATATCTGGTGAAAAGATTCACAGACTATTAACTATCCGAGGTGTAGTTAGCTGTATCTGTTAGCTCTATCCATAATAGTCAATAAGTACCTTACTAAAAGGCACACTAAAACCCGGATTTGGAATTAAGGATGCAGGCCATATACTATGCTGTGGGTTTCCTACAAGCTGACAGGTGTGACCTGTCTTACAGAAATTAACCACATCCCTGTGAATCTTAGACCAATAAATATAGAGAGCGATTTTATTTTCTAATGCCTAAATGTCCACCTATTGGAATCTCATGACCCATCTTAAGTAGTTCCTGTCTACAGTTAGAGGTGAGAAATCTTGATTCAAATTTGCTTAATCATTAGCTGATACATGAGGCAGTCAATACTTTCTTCTCAACAGCCCATCCTCCAGCTATTCCCTCGAAAAATAAAGCAGACTTACTTAATTCCCTTACATTCTCTACACCATCAATATCATGAAAGAACGTTTCAGCCCAATTAATATTACCCGCTGAATCCCCGATGGTTACAGAAGAATTGTCTTCCTTCTCCCTAGCTCTTTTCTGTGACCTGGAGAGGGAAATATACCTGGAAACTCTCCGTAGGTCTTTTGTATTTTCGTCCAAAAACCTGTACACTGCAGACATGAGGACAAACCTTAACTTAATTTCATGCTAAGTCATTACCGAGCAAAAAAAGAAAATACTTTTCTCAGGCAAACTCTTAACAACCCCTTCAGTAACCAAATCAGAAGTTATGGTAACCTCTAGTAAGGGAACAGACATAAAAATTCCATTAAAACCCTGGATCAGAACATGACTGGCAGCCTTATCGGAATAACATCTTCTAACATCAGGCTGATTTGCCCGAAGATTCCTAAGTATACGAACAGGGGAGGTAACTCCATTCACAGTAACCACACCATCAGACATGAATCCCCAGTATGTCTCTGTTGTCTGTCCTACCTCTTTAACGTATGATTTGACGATAGGACAAAAACTGCGTATGTTGACGGGGAACGTATCAGAAGAAAAACACACATTTGACTTTTGTTATCTGCTTATCAGTACTAAAATTTGAAATCTTTTTGTCGGAATTCCACTTCTGAAATTTAGTCTGAAAATTTTGTTCATTACTATTTAGATTTAACTCATATTCATCAGCCAAACTTGCCGTGGTCTTTATGTGCTTGACCTTCTGTTCACCTAAATGAGCCTTGACCTCATTTCCAACATTGTTCTTAAATTCTTCCAAGAGAATAGCCTCCCTTAAATTCTGAAAAGAATGACCTAACGTCAGAGCCCTATACAAGCTATTAAACAGTGTTTCTTTACACCTGGCAAACTCCATGTAAGTTTCATCAGCTGTTTCCTTAACTGTCTGAACTTCTGTCTACAGGCCTCCGGCACAAGCGCTCAAAAGCAGACAAGACCAGTGCCTTGACTGTGTTGTAAACTGAAGACTGATCTACCGACAAAGTAGAATAGACCTCTGCAGCTTAACCTTCCAATGTACTCTGCAGTAACATTGTCCAGTACCTTCAGGCCACTCCAAGTTAACAGTCACTTCCTCAAATTTTGGGACAGAAAAAAACTTTCTACAGCCTTATCATCGTATTTGGGCACTAATCGAAGGCTTTGGGCCAAACCAATCCCTTGCTGACTACGACTAACAGCTTCTTTATCACTACTTTTAACCCGGGGTTCCTTCAGTTTGAACTCCTGTTTTAACTCTGTTTCTCTCTTTCTTCCTTTTTTTAATATCACCGTCTCTAACTTAAACTCTCTTCCCCTTTCTAACTTTCAACTTTCTAAGACTCTTAGGGCTTCTGGCTTAAGTCTAATTGAAACATGTCAGATATTTTCTTTAAATCTGCCTTCGTAGACAACGTAACAACCGACAAATCCTCACAATCAAAGATTGAAGGTACATTAAATTCCTCAGCCATAATGACACAATATAGTGTACAAAGAAACTACATTAGTAGTTTTACAAAATGTCAATCTCTGTTTGATCCAAAATAGGAATCAAAACACCTCTAAGCACCGCTAACACCGCTGACAATTAACGTGCTATAATCTAGCACGAGCAGATTTTAGTTCCCGGACAAGCCCCAAATATGTAATAGTACCACTATAGGAGAGCAAAGATGAGAAACAACTGGTTTGTTTACCTCTCAGATAAGCGACAAACCTTACGCAAGGTCAAGTGGACTTTCTAAGTGACTGTTGTGGACCTTAGTAAATGACTGCCAGCTTCACAACTCCGCAGGCCATACATATAGAATAACGTAAAGAAATTCCGGATGGTTTGATCGTAAATATGTAAACACTTTGCTAAGGTATGTGTAGGGAGAAGTGATATAGAATAAGACTCTTTCAGAAGGGGAAGGTTTTTAGTTAGTAACAACAGGCATTTTGATTTAATACAAGCGACTGGCATACTAACTTTGTCGACAGTGAGATCCCAAGAAACCGGCCTTACAGCGGGGATTCTCGTCTCTGACTGGACAGTCCCCGGATGTTCTGTTACACGTGACGTTGTTATAACATTCCCCACATTTTTGCTCACAATCGGCTCCCCAAAACCCAGCATCACATCCTGTCAAAAAAGTCAAAAGTTCAAAAAATATTTAGTGGCCAAATGGTTAGTATGATAACGCAGCGCAATGACACAAGGGCGTCACCAAAGCGGTCGCTTCCTGTGGGTCCTACGTGAGAAGATACGCCAACAATCTGCCGATGGTCGTGGCTTTACCCGCTTTTCTCCCATTATAATGAATAAGCAGAAGAACACTGTCTTCCATTTTTCCAGGTCAATTATTACACTGAAATCGTAGTTTAACAACCCGGTTCTAAACACCTACATTGCTTTACGAATACAACTGTACAGGAACAGTGATGCATTGCAAAAAGTAACAAAAGAGTACGCCGCTTGGAGTCGACGGTTTGGAGATAGTAGATAGTTGTACCTTGAGTCCATCCTTAGGTCTGGTATACTTTGAATTTATTAGTTATCCGAGTTTGAAAGATGTTAAAGCGTGTACCAGTAAACCCTCTTTAATGAAAATCCAGCTGTTAAGTATTTTCAATGGCGAAGTGCAAAACCCAATTACAAACTTTCACTCTAGATATAAAAAAAGAAAACCATATTACATTGAAGGAAAACACCGTTGGAAGAAATTTCGAACAGGCAGCACACGCTTTACCTGGACTTGGAGGCAGTTCTAAATCAAAACATGACGGACGTTAATTCAAATGCTTGAATGGCTGGATTACTGCTTAAGCATGCTTTATCAATGCATCTTTTGACATATATACACTTGGATGACATAGGGAATCCGTGTGTACCAAATGTAAGGATAGGTTCACGTTGTAGAGATTGGTGGAATCCTTCACGTAGGGTGAGATAGCCAGCCACACAGTGCCCTACGTACTGTAGCCTATCTCTTTTAGCGAGTCGCCTTTATTCAGCTCTCTGTAACTTGAGACATATTATTATTTGTTAAAGTTCATAAAAGAGTTTGGATGGAAAGATCTCAATACCTCAGGTGACTGCACAATTATTTTTAAAAAATACAGTTTATCGGTCACGGTTGAATACGAGGAAGAAACTCGTTTATTACATTCGTCATGGTAACCAGATCACTTCTTTAGTTCTCAATCTATTTACCAAGCCAAGCCAACCGCCATATTAGCGCTAATTATGGCTTTTGTCGGTCATGTCGCGTACAAAGAAAGTTTTTTTCATCAAAAAATACCTTGAGATATGCTAATTATGAAATGGTAATGGTAGTTCCACCTCCATGCTTAAAACTATTTGAGAACGGGTCAGAGGTCAATATTTGGGCTAAATTAGCATAAGACAAAATATCGATCACAATATTATGAGGTTGAAACTTATTTTATGCATTCCTCGTGACAACGTGATCACTAATAACCAATTCATAAAGCGAACATGAAGTCTGTCACTATATATACACTAAACAATGGTATAGCACACAGCTATCACAGAAAAATATGTGAAAGAAATCTGTGAAGTTTGGAAAGGTGAGAAGATGAAGTTCAGCACTGGGGATATGGCACTGATGGACAATTCTCTCCGACTAGCCATGTTGTAGAAGCCCTTATGACATTAGCCAATCACTATCGCTTAAAGGGTCACTATAAGCTCTCGACTGTCAGTGTGGTTTGGTGTAGTGGATAAGCAGATATTGATGCAATAAATTGGATTTTGCGGTTAGTTTAAATGTTAAACTGATTCATTTGAACCACACATTTATGAGCAGGGAACTGAAAACAGCTGTCATAATGCGTACGTGTTGGCCAGGAGACTGCTGTAACTTGCCAGGGCAAGAAAATCGCCTCGGGAGAGTCATTGCTTGAAGAAAAATATTGTGACTTTGCATCATTTTTACCTAGCAAAGTCAGATTTATGACGCAAATATCTCGACCAAATCTGAATGAAAGGGTCTCTTACCACTCAGAAGGTCCTGCTATGTTCGATAAATTCCCTGAAATCGATACAGCCAGACAGGCCAAATGCTTACACCCATGCAGGACGAGTTCTAGGAGAACCGCTAAAACAAGACGCTTGTGTCCACAAACATCGCCCAAGAACGAGTGCCAAACTACAAGAAACACCGGCCTTTTCAACACGGAACAGAGCTGATACTTTTTGGTTGGGTATCAGACGTCATATTGTCTTATTGTATTTCTCATTGTCATATTGTTTAATACCGATGGTAGGAGAGAGCTCGGCGGTCTTGTGAGGTCACTCTCAACAGCTATATGGCAAAATGCCGTCACCGAATGATCAACCGAGGCTATGCTGACACGGGGGAAAGCATACAGTTATAACATTTCCAGGAAATTGTAAAAGAATCGACAGCATATGAAATTGTAAATGAATCAACAGCATATGCCCCTGGGTCAGAAGGGGATGATACATACGGATGTAGAATTTAACCGTGATGCAAATGGGTCAATATTTGGTGTAATACCCAATACTGACATTGCGGTTAAAAACACTGTTCTGTCAAACATCCAATCTGTTTCTCTACGTTTTGTACGAGATTTTTAATCAACTTCAGCGTTTTGTTTTCCAGCTAAGTGAGATAAGTTCAACAAAATACCTTGCTGAGTGCACACGTGCCGTATATCATAACCTAAGTGATTACACACTTTTCAATGACTTGCCCCCATATGATTTATTTCTAACACCGCTATCATATTGTCAATCATAATTCTCACATTTTTGCCATCAATAAAATCTTGACAGGATTTTACAGTTAAACAACCTTCTCAGAGCTCGTATTTTCTGTGATATTGTTCTTCACCCTGACCGCAGTGGCGGCAAATGTAACACGGCCCTCACCTGTACCACGGCCCCCACATGTAACACAGCCCCTACATGTAACACGGCCAGCTTGCACCTGATGCATAACTCACCCCAACCAATTTTTCAACTCGCGTCAGAATACAGAACTACATCTGACTGGCCGTGTGATATGTGGTGTGAGCTATGCTCAGTGGAGCGTATCCACCAGGTGAAGTCTTCCCGTAACTTCTGGGACAATTGCATTGTTTTGTCCAAATCACCATTTTGTTCTCTCAAGACAATTTCCACCTGTTTGTATTTGAATGGTGCATACATTACGCCTGAAAAACTGGACGTCATTAAAACAAGAATTGTGAAGCTATTGTGTAGCAATTTCTCACAACTGTGTAATAATTCTGGTTGGTTTGTCTGTTGTCAGACACACAGGCATTGAGACAGTGATAATGACCATTTTAACATGGAAGTATTCTACATACAGGTTAAGACCTTTTGAATTCGGAATTAGCCGATAACTTCTATCTTTATTTGGCCTTAAGAACATTTGTGAAATGAATTCAACTTTTTACTGCGTATAGGTTCTATGACAATTTTTTTTTAAAAAATTGAGAGATTTCCTCAGCAATGCTTTTCAATGGTTTCTGCTTTACTGGAAGCTCTCTTGGGGCCTGCTTTTGCCTGGGGACATCTATATCACTTGGCTAGACAGTTTGTAAAATTTCCAGGTCATAAGTTACGATTTCCCATGAATAATAATACTGACGCGATCGCTTTAGGCAGTCCACAATCTATAGCTGGTCCTACTTTGTGGATGGGCTGGGAATTTACGAATTGATCATTAGTGATCGCGTTGTCATAAGCAATGTATAAAAGGAGTTACTCAGTCGTGATCAGTACTATTGCTTTAAGGTAATTTAGTCCAAGTATTAACATCTGACTTGTACTTATTAAAATGGTTTTGAGCATGGGGATGCAGTTACCGTTTTATAATTAGCATATCTCAAGATCAATTTTGGTTTTGTATCGCTCTGTATCTTTACTGTGTCAAACCTTTTGTACGTGAACTGACCCATAAACCTCTGTTTGCTGCCGGAAAAGTAGGTATTGGTAATTGAGGTCAGATTCATTTCAAAAAAACCTCGGACTTCCGTTCTCGAAAAAATATGTGAAAAATAATAAATATCACTTATAAAAATATCTGGTGACATGTAAGAGAGAAGCATTGAAAACAATATTCCCGACTCACCTTTACATTTCAAACCAGAATATCCGGGCATGCATCTGGGATCACCCGGACAGTGCCCGGATGTAGTGTTACAGCTGTCTGGTCCACGTGCACACGATCCACAGGTCTCGTTACAGTCGTGGCCATATTTACCTGCTTCACAGGCTTCATTCAAGTAAAACAGAAAACAAAACACAATATTACAATCCGTTTGAGTTAGATTGCAATATATCGAGATACACACGCTGTACGCGCAAGCAGAAAATGAAAGTTGTAGCACTGGATAAGTCTGGCATTTACAATATATATATATATATATATATATATATATATATATATATATATATATATATATATATATATATATATATATATAAAACATAACAAACATGCTTGGTGTGGACGAATATAAAAACATGTACCCTGCTTTGGTACTCGGTGTGTGGGGGGCGGGGGGGGGGGGGGTGTAGTCTCGCTAGCTGAGATTGTTAAAGTTATAACTCCCTGCCTTTTTCCACGGCACCTTTGTTTTGTTTGCAAAATTTCTGACAAGGGCCGGTGGGTTACCCCTCGCCCATAACTCTGGTTCTCCTCATTCACGTAAGAATTTCTTGGGTACGTTTTTAAAAAACTTATCAAAGAAATCGGTCCTTTGGCAAAGGTAATAGCTATAATGTACATAACGACATAATTGCTCCAACATACAGTGGGCGTATTGTAACGACGGGGCTTCCTGCCGTTACAACTGGCTGCTCTCCAGCTCTAATCATTAAAGTTGTTGGTCTGAGATATCAACGGATTTCTAGTTCGATTTATATTCACGTTGTTGTTGTACGGATGTTTGCTTGTCAAACATACAGCAACATTTATGGAATTACGGCTGGTGTGTATACTATCTGCTTGTGTTCGAGTAACAAACATTTCAAGCTGATTTGAACTTGACATGAAATACCTCTCTACAGGCTGTGTTCTGCCTGGTTTCCTACATGGAGAAAAGCGACTGAAATGTTGACTGCCATCTTGTCTAGACCCTGCTCACGTGCAGCAGGAGTGTTGTCACAAGGAATGACGCAAGGCAGAAATCCCTCATAGTGTAAAGCATTTTGATAGTTCAATGCGAGGTCATGGCTCCTAACCTTTTAATATAAATGCGGATCCCACGAAACTTCACGGTAGGTATTTCGAAAAGAAAATACCAAAAACAGTTTATTAAAACCTATCCGACCTGAGATGGCACAGGTTTTTGTGTGGGTGATGTCCATCCCATGTTGAATCTGTATGTTGAATTAAAGTGAACTTTTTGTTACAGGTATAGAAATATCGGTACACCAAGCACATGGCTAATTACGACATTACCAGGTCCACCATATAGACAGCGATTATACACCGGCTTAATAACTTAATATTTATACTACGAATCTATACAGGTGGAAGTTAGTAACCTACTGCTCACTATATCAGTCTTGAGACCAGTTTATGATTAGTTTACCTCAAACAGTACGTGAAGGTGTGAAGTCGGAGTCCCAATCTACTACTACCCCCACCAAATAAGATTGTGGATGTTGATGGACTGTTCCTTGGTGATTCCTTACTAGTGTAGCTGTTTGTGGACTGACGTTTGGGGGAGACTCTAACTGTTGACGACTTGTTAAAGTGTCACCTCGATTCATGCCAGTGTCCATCGAGATCGTGACGATAGAAGACAAGATAATACTGATGAGATGTGTTATATATGTAACATTGACGGAAAATTCCACCATTTTCGGTGTATTTTATTTCTGCCATAGTATTACATGCCTCAAGCTCATATCACTACATAGGCCTATTTACGACCTTGGAATTCAGCTATAAATGGTTATGCATATTATTTAATCTGAAATGAACATACCACCAATTATGGTGATATTAGTTTCAAAATCTAGTTTGTTATGCATTGTCTCCTTTTCACTATATTGGGACCTGGAAGATGATAGAATCTTACCTACCTATCTGCTACCTGAAAGACGATAGAACTACTCGAGGATAATTTAACATTTTGCGATTCGTTTATTCAACTCGCGTCAACTATTTGCTTGTTAATTTTATTGTAGCAAAATGTTCATCTACAACTAAGTTTCTAATTTTTGTTTTCTATGAGTCTTATTTCTTTAGATCATTATACTGTCTTACATTTATTATAACACCCGGGAACCCTATAGGTTATTAGAGTACCTTAAACTCTACTGTCAGTTCTTCCTCTGGGATCTTCCGAGATTTATTTGAGAATTTCACAATTTACAGAGAATTAGACAATAACAGTTATCCCTGGGCTAGTATCACAAATATGGTGTTAAATTTTGCCTCTGTTTTGTCTGGATTCAAAGTAGATATCACGAGATCATTTAAACAAAAACTCAATAACACCAGTTCCCAAAAGAATATGTAAAACATATAAATGATCAATAAATCTGGTGACAGGTAAGAAGAAAGCATCTGAGTCACAAGCTATTCTCGACTCATCTGTTTTACACTTTAAACTAGAATATCCCGGCATGCATCTGGGATTACCACGACAGTACCCGGATGCCGTGTTACAACTGTCCGGTCCACTTGCACACGATCCACAGGTCTCGTTACAGTCGTGGCCATATTTACCTGCTTCACAGGCTTAATTTAAGTAAAAAGAGAAAATACAAGTCATTTCAGTGCTGTTGTAATGTACCAAGACACACAGGCTATACACGCAAGCAGGAAGTGCTAGTTGTTGTACTGGATGTAAATGATATTTACAATATATGTAAAATATAACTGAATCAAACGTGCTCCCTTTGGGCGCCGACAAAAACATGTAGCCTCCTTTGCCGTGCGCGGGACCTCGCTAGTTGAGTGACTGAGTCCTAGTACTAGCTCCCCTTGAGTACTAGGCTCTTGGCCATTGAGGTTGCGTGACCAATGTCCGCTTCGACTGTCTACACAGCGGCTTTCTAAGTCCTTTCAGCAAATTTTCTAACAAAAGCCTGCGTTACTCCGGTTCCCTCCGCTCTTTTTCGTGAGGATATTTTTGAGCACGTTTGTTAAAATACTGATCAATGAAATCAATCCTTTGGTAAAAAGTAATAGCTATAATGTACATAACGACATAATTGCTCTGACATACAGTAGACGTATCACAAGAATGATGTTAAAAACTCTGCCTCTGTTTTGTCTGGACTTAATTAGCTTTGATTCATAGCAAAATGACAGATTCGCATAAATCTAGGACACATGCTGGTAAGGCCGGGTCCTGAAAAAAGTTCCAGAAGTTCTGGCCCCAGTTGTTCAAAAGTATATAATAGCAGTTAAGCCCGGTATTAACTTTAGTCAGGGCTACAGTTCATTTATATTTGTATGTGGCCAAGACTATAAATAACACTTAAGCCTGGTTAAACTGTTAGTACACTTTTAAACAACCGGCCCTTGGATACACAAGTACCCAAAAGTGTGTATAATCGTAAAAGTGAAGAAATCATTGATATTTCTTGCGTACATATGGCCAGTCATTCCCATGGAGGTGTTGGTCTAAAAAGACTCAACCGAAACCACTGGTACATCACTCTACGTGCCATATAGCGCACAATCTATACTTACCCGACGTAAACAATGAAGCAGTGTTTCACAAGATCCATTTCCAACAATAATATATACAATGATATACAATAATATCAGTTCCCTAAAGAGTATGTAAAATTAATACATATAAATGATAAATAAATCTGGTGACATGTAAGAGAGAAGCATGTAAACCATTATTCCCTACTGACCTGTTTTACATTTCAAACCAGAATATCCCGGCATGCATCTGGGATTACCCGGGCAGTGGCCGGATGTAGTGTAACAGCTGTCCCGTCCAGATGCACACGATCCACAGGTCTCCTTACAGTCTGGGCCATATTTACCCGCCTCACAGGCTTGATGCAAACAGAAGGGGAAAGAAAACATCATCATAATTCGGTGTTAATAGCTTCCTGAGTCAAAGAATAGGCGATCTGTTAAAAAACAAAAAACGACATTTATATGTTGTTCTTTTATATATACAAGGCAGCAAACATTTGGACTTCGCCACTTGGTCAGTATCCCCCTTGAGACATATTAAAGCTTAAATCTCAACATTCATTCAATGAAAGGACGGGACAGCACCTTGCCAAACATATTTCAATCGAAAGCAAGATTCTCAAGCGTTCTAAAAGGGATCATACTTTATTGTTTTAATGAGATTTTACCGAATAATATGTAAAACAAAATCACATTACTGCACAAAATTGCTGGTGTGAGACGAGTCAACAATCTTGAGATTTTTATCCAATCAAACACGTTGCTATCAGATTGCTTGAAGGGCGATTTCACAAAGAGTTGTGGAACAGGTCTGTATCATTTGTGCACCACAACAGATGTAAAATTATGCCAGACAGCAGATTACCGTCTCGGCCAAAACCTCATTCATCTCCCCCCAAATACACTTTTTTGCTCCGTTTTTTGCATACCAGGGGTGTTTTTTTTTTCAGATTTCCATCATAAAATACAGAAAAATTATTGAAAGGCCATATACATGTGTACAAAATAATAGATATAAATGATCAGTAAATCTAGGGACACGTAAGGGACAACCATGTAAAAAACAAGATATTCCCGTCTCACCTGTTTTACATTTCAGACCAGAATGTCCCGGCATGCACCTAGGTTCACCCTGACAGTGCCCAGATGTCGTGTTACATCTGTCTGATCCACTTAAACACGATCCACAGGTCTCATTACAGTCGTGGCCATATTTACCCGCTTCACAGGCTTAATCCAAGTAAAACGAGAAAATGAAGCTCAATTTACAAGTCTTTTTAGTGATGTTGTAATGTATCAAGATACACAAGCTATAGACTTAAGAAGGAAGTGAAAGTTGTTGTACTGGATGTACCTGACATTTATATTTATGTATTTATTCATCTGATTGGTGTTTTACGCCATACTCAAGAATATTTCATTTATACGACGACGGCCAAAATTATAGTGGGAGGAAACCGGGCAGAGCACGGGGAAAACCCACGACCATCCGCACGGTGATGAAAATTCTTCCCACGTACGGCCAGAGAGGACGCCCTGTGAGTACTAAGCTCTTAGCCATTTAAGTTGCCTGTTCAATGTCCTCTCAGGCTGTTTACACAGCGACTTTTTAAGTCCGGTTTGCAAATTTTCTGTCAAAGATCTGGAAGACTTGAGAAAATTCCTTTGGCAAAGGTAATAGCTGTAATGTACACTATGACATAATTGCTCTAACATACAGTAGACGTATCACAAGAATGGTGTAAAAGATTCTGCCTCTGTTTTGTCTGGACTTAATAAGCCTTAATTCAGTGCAAATATTACAAAAACGCGTAAGTCTAGGACACATGTTGGTAAGACGGACCTAGACAAAAGTTCCAAAAGTTCTGGGCTCAGTTGTTCAAAAGTAAATAATAGCAGTTAAGCCCGGTATTAACTTTAGTCAGGGCCACAGTGCATTTATTTTTGTATCAGGCTAAGATCATTATTAACATTTAAGCCTGGTTTAACTTTTACTGCACTTTTAAACAACCTGCCACTGGATACATAGGTACGCAGAAGTGTGTATGACCGTGACAGTAATGAGATACATGGATATTCCCTGCGTGCGTACGGGCAGTCACTCTCACAGAGGTTTTGGTATAAAAAGACTCAACCGGAACTACTTGTATATCACTCCACGTGCCATACAACGCACAATCCATACGTACCCTACGTAAACAATGAAGCAGTAATCCACTTCCAAAAAACATGATCGCCATTTCCTTAAATAATTTGTAAAAATTAATACATATAAATGATAAATAAATGTAGGGACATGTAAGAGAGAAATATGTAAAACACAAGATATTTCCGTCTCACCTGTTTTACATTTCAGACCAGAATATCCCGGCATGCATCTGGGTTCACCTTGACAGTGCCCAGATGTCGTGTTACAGCTGTCCCGTCCAGATGCACACGATCCACAGGTCTCCTTACAGTCTGGGCCATATTTACCCGCCTCACAGGCTTGATGCAAACAGAAGGGAAAGAAAACATCATCATAATTCGGTGTTAATAGCTTCCTGAGTCAAAGAATAGGCGATCTGTTAACAAACAAAAGGTGACATTTATATGTTGTTCTTTTATATATACAAGGCAGCAAACATTTGGACTTCACCACTTGGTCAGTATCCCCCTTGAGACATATTAAAGCTTAAATCTCAACATCCATTCAATTAAAGGACGGGACAGCACCTTGCCAAACATATTTCAATCGACAGCAGGATTCTCAAGCGTCCTAAAAAGGATCATCCTTTATTGTTCTAATGAGGTTTTACCGAATAATATGTAAAACAAAATGACATTAATGTACAAAATTGCTGGTGTGAGACGAGTCAACCATCTTGAGAATTTGATCCAATCAAACACATTGCTATAAGATTGCGAGGCCTAAGCTGTGAATTGGCGTTTACCCATTGGGACAGGTCTGTATCATTTGTGGACTACCAAAGATATAAAATAGATGATTTTCAAGCCGTGTAATATTCATCGGCGGAGTCACAAAGTATGTCAGGCAGTAGCATACCGTCTCGGCTAAAACCTCATTCATCTCCCCAGATACATTTTTTTGCTCCGTCTGTCGCATACAAAAGATGTTTTTTTCTGTTTTTCATTATAAAATACAGCAAAATTATTGAAAAACCGTATTTTAGCTGATGTGCTTTCTCTGACATCCGCGATAACTGGGTTAGCGCAGCTCTCTTCATTGAAGCCACCACTAGAGTGGAATGCCTAGGTCAGCCTCAGTGGTGCTTACACTTATTTCTATTTTTCTTCAAAACATGTTTCCGTTTGTTTTTGAGCATAATTCTAGTTGTACAACAATCCTATTGTAATTTTGTAAACATTTAATTGGGGTCAAATTCACCAGCACAATCCCTCCAGAGGCTACAACCTGAACCAGGAGTACCCCGGCCGTGCGTCTCCAGCTGGCTATTTACACAAGGTCTCTGGAGTTCCTTGTAAATGATATAGTAGGTCTACTATATCAACAGTTCATGCAGTGGAAGAAGTATTCTTCCATTATGTGCAATTTCTGAGAAAACTGCATTTATAACTTGGGCTTTCATCGCCAAGTCCCCAACTTTTATCTGTCAAAGGCTACTGCTTAGACATACGGAAAATACCTTCGACGTTACAGACCTAGATTGAGCGTGACGTCACCTTCCTTTCGATAACAGAGACGTGCTAAAGCTATGTCAAGACGAAGTTGCACTAAACTTTTACTAGGTTGAAAAAAAGCTAAGAAATATTTAATGCCGGTTTAAGACACCTTCAATGGTAGCCTTTCAGTGAAAGTATGAATCTTACATACCTGCCTATACATGTAGCTTCTTGTGATTCGTCTCTGCTGTACTAAATCCTACACACTTACGTGCCCTGTACATGCTACACATGTAACCAGCGTCACATCTTGGCTTTCCTCTCTGTGGTACTGAATCTTACATACCTGCCCATCCCTTACATGCTACCCATGTAGCTGCTTGTGTTTCGTCTCTGCTGTACTAAATCCTACACACTTAACTGCACTGCTCCTGTTACACATGTGGCCAGTATCACATACTGACTTTCTTCTGTGTTATACTGAATCTTACATACCTGCCTATTCATGTAGCTTCTTGTGTTTCATCTCTGTTGTACTAAATCCTACACACTTACATGTTCTGTACATACTACACATGTAGCCAGCATCACATCTTGGATTTCCTTTCTGTCACACTGAATTCTACACACTTACCTGTCGAACAATTCTCCCGCATGAAGCCAGCATCGCATCTTGGCTTTCCTTCAGTTAGAGGACATTCTCCAGTAACTTTATCACATTTGTCTGCCCAACAATGGCCACAGTCCTTTTGACAATGTTTTTCCCATCGACCGTCAACACATTCTGCTAAAGTAACAGAATGACATGTAGCTGTTTTACCCAATACGGGACAGAATGACAATGAGTTATTGACTTTGGAAAGAAGGAAACCAAGGAGCGCTTGTAGGAAATTACTCTCCTGTAACAAAGTAAGTGAATTTCAACATGCTACTTGACTTTTGTTGATACATTTAACATGTTAGAATATAAAATAATTTTATAATGAAGACGTACAGAATGGAGAGTAAAACCAAAGCAGGATCAGTGTGATAGTTGGCAAATTGTTCCACGTGGTCACTCGTAACTAATGAAATTTACCCCGTCTTGTCAATTTACCCCTGTCAGGGCTTTTATTGTAACAGTTCATGTAAAAAAATAAACAGTAGCAATTTAAACACCCTCTAGCGCCATGGCTTAAGCAAAATTAGGGGGAAAAATTTAGGAAGTATATGTCTGTGGGATGTCTATCTGTTACAATGTGTATTACTCAACTTTGTCGAGAGTTTAGCTTTCAACGACGCCAGATCAAGACAAATAAAACTAGTGACATATACTTGAAAAAAAAACAAAAACAAATGAAGATGACAAACAAATCCCGTGGAGATTTCTCAAATAAACCATAGGATACTTCTCACCCACAAGTGTTGTCGACATTTCCTGTTAACGTTTACTTTGAATAGCTCGCTTTGTTATTCCATTTCAATCTTCAGTTGATACTTGTGGACATTATTTTACATGAACAAGCAAACCCTTCCTGGTGGGCTTACGTTACCTACTTAAATATCAGTTTTCAACTTCCGGTTGTCAAAGTGCTGTACTTCTCAAGGATACGTTGATTTATTCATCTGATCTGTGTTTCACACTGTACACAAGAATATTTTACTTATACGACGGCGGCCAGCGTTATAGTGTGAGGTAACCGGGCAGAGCCCAGGGGAAACCCACGACCATCCACAGGTCTGAGGTATACATGTACATGACTCAAGACAGCTCAATTGTTTGGTCATCAATTATCAATTCCCACTTTCAACAGACTAGAAATCGTGAATTGCTTTTGAAGAATGTCGTATGTTACTGTTCGCCACTCTCTGATATTTAATCAGACATGGGGTAAAAAAAGTAATGTCAGAGTCCACTGGCGTTTGACCGAGTGGTTTTGCCCCCTCAATCCCCTCAGGAAAACTTTTACTGGTAAAATTTTCAAGAATTCGAGTACAGTGTGTCTCTGTGGACGAAGATTACCAGGCCTCGTGCGATCAGCGCTGTCATATACAGTCAAACCTGTTGTATGCGGCTATTGAAGGGACACGTAAAAAAGTGGCCGAATTTGACAGTTGGCCACATTAGACATGTTGTGAAGGCCAAGCCATATCACAATGGAATTAAGTTTCCGGAAATGTACACATGTAGGCCTACATAATAATCTTATGCATAATTCTTCCAGCACTACTCTGTTCTGCTAAATAAATTTCAAAGAAATATAACAATGGTAGTAAAATAATAACTCAATAATTTCAAGTTTTGTGGCGTAAACCTATGGACTTCACGCATTTAACAGGCGATTACAGAAAGAGTTTCAGCTGAGGGCACGCATGAGCGGGAGAACTTTCTTCCCATCATTGTCAAGCCCTAGAAAGCCATGTGCTAGTTTGGCCTAAATGGCAGACTGCTGAGATATTCAATCATATTTGCCATTACCGGTGAAACAACAACAACAACATGTAGGCCTACGAGCGAAGGAAGATCAATTTGTCCATGTGTCCGGTACAGGCAATATTTTGATGAAAACACAACACCATTTGCCTGTAAAGATAATGGCCGAGTAAGCCAGATAATTTGTCAAAGGAACCACACGAGGTCAGATTATATCCGAGTTTGACCGCTGTTTATGGCATTCAAAGTGGGGCCCTCAGCATGGAGCTAACCCACTGACACAGTGCTGGGGTGTCCGGACAATAACCAGCTATGCCTGATTAAAGAACAATGATATTCACCAATAATGTTCACACTTTACTTGTCATCACAAAGTGGCAGGTTGAAACTTTCAATCACTTCAAAAACTAATGAAGTCGTCTGGTCGCCATTTAAAAAAAAATTGAATGTCCGATGCGGCAATCATCATTACTGTTTTGGTGACAAAATATATTGGCCGCTGGACGCGTTGACAGGTGCCCGCATATTGCAGGTCGTTCAACATGGAAAAGTGTTTGATCGCGGCAGAGAGTGGCCGCTTACGGCAGATAGACGCTGATTACAGGTGGCCGTAGATACAGGTTTGACTGTATATACACACACAGTTCTGTGTGGCCAACCGTTAACGTGTATAAAACAAATGGGAAATAAATAGGGGAGTATGGCCACATGGCTTTCATAAATATTTGAATTGTACAATAGCGGAAATAGGTCATACTTTTCACAAGGGCTTATTGAACACAAACTGACGCGAGAGGATGCAGATATTATGCACTGTTGACCGTATTAAACAGGAGACAGTAAAATGTGTCCAAACCCATTCGCGCTGAATAGACTTCATCAATGTGCTTGTTCAGCTTGCCTGCAGGGTGCGGTAGCAGGCTATACAGACCTGACTGTCGGTGTACGAGTTAGGTGCCCATCACGTTCAGCAATTATATATACCAGAAGAATAGCTGACAATGAAGCCATAGATATGGCAGTTTACATTATACACATTATATATAATTTAATTTTATATAAAAATTAGCGAAAGTGGTATTATACTGGATTTAACGAACGCAAACTGAGAAGTGATTGGCTGTTGGTCAGTGAGGCCTTCTGTTTGAATCAAGCTGTCGCTGTTTAAAAGGTGAATTTAAGAGTACAGATTTGTCTGGTACGTAGCAAAGTTGGGTGGCTGACTCCAGGCACTCCAATCACCTCTGCACCCTCCAAGTTGACAGTAGTCATACAACAAAATACTCTTCGGCACTCTTGGTTAAACCCCAATCAAATATATAAAATTCGATGTGATTTTATACAAATAAATATGTTGTAAAACTTTTGAGATAAAAATTTACCATTTAGGTATTGGTGATCAACGGAATTTCTTCTCTCTTGCAAGATAGAATATAATTTCATCTGACAGTTTTCCAGATGGGTCATCACTTTCGTGTATTACCACATTTATCTTTCTACTCTTAGTCAGCATAAGTCTATTATTTATGTTAAAGCCACTTTACCTGTACATCGTGTCCCTGTGATGTCACATTTGGAACAGGCTGTCGTTGTATTACATTGTCGTCCACACATTTCACCATACCATCCAGCGGAACACACTGTCAGAAGTGTAATTAATTTGAAACGGTTATCCTAGTTGCCACAAATCCTCATTGGTTGAGACTAAATTTCTAACAAACTCATCCTTCCTTCTAAACATTTCAGCTATGTATTGTCTATACATATTTAACCCCAGATAACACCAATAACGCCTGTGTGTAGTACAATGGGTTGATACACATAGTTTTCTGTTTTATACTTAATATAGTTTTCTGTTCCCCCACGTAGAGATTTGGACGGAATTTTGAAGCCGTTATAAAGAAACTACCTCGGTGTAACGGTCTTGTCTCACCTAACTGTGTACAACTGTGCCATATTCAGTTACATGCTGACAGGCTGTTATCACAGATACGTCAATGTACCGTAGCTAAGCACTTCACGAGGCAAACCTGGCCCTGGTCATACCAAAGACTTTAAAAATGATACTTGTTGCTGCCCCTCTTGGTGCTCAGCACTGAAAGGTTAGGGCAAAGAAATATTAGTGGTCTGTCCGGTGTCAGTATATTGTGATTTGGTGAGGGTGTCATGTGTGTTGTCGTCGGCATGGTACTTCAGTGGCGGCAGCACTGTTGCAGCATGGACCATAAGAAAACACAGTACGAGTATATATACACGCACACCTAATGATTCCTCGTCGTAAATATGACTGAAAAATTGTTAAGAACGACTTAAAACCCCAAAAATACATAGATACAACACTTCACAAATATGACGTGGACTCCTGACAGCGGACTGGAGCATTTCCACTTCATCACGTGATAAACGTTGCTATCGACAAGCAGATTATACAAGTAAATGTATAACCGTGAATGGAAATGACACCCGCAGTATGCAGTGTGCGATGATTAAATTAAGGAACTATTAAAACGCAATTATACCCTTCGTCACGTATACGAACATAAGAGACAGAAAATTATGCAAATTAAGACATGATCCATAAACGTACCGAAGATGAGAACCTCACAAAGTGTTAGTGGTACACCTGGCCGTGCCGTTATCCTGACGGTGTCTCCTGACACCGGACCTCCCGTACAGTGTCCGGTTACGATGGCCCCGGGTGTCATGGTATAGTCTGTAGTGTCATTATAGCAGGTTTTGTAATTCTGGGAGGTGTTTCCCACATACAAAGTGAAGCCGCTGAGTCGATATCCAACTGTAAAGAACATAAAGCTATAGATTCATGTGTTGTGATAAAAGGAATTCCTCTAATTACTCTGCTCAACTGAATTCTCGTAACACAACAAAATTTTTGTGAGGAAGAAAACATTCTTTGGTAAAAACTCAAGGATAGTCACAGATAAGTTTCGAAGAGACCACAACTATCATTATGGGCCGCATAGCTCTATTGCATAACGCAATATCATTCTGCTTTTTATACATAAATATTTAGTGATTTATCTAATTTTTGCGTTAGCCTATGCTCAGGAATTGTATGATGGAGATCAGGTCATGGGTGGAGGAAAACCGATTGCACGGGAGAAACCACCGACCTTTGGCAAATTTGTGACTAGCATATTAGACAAGTGATCTTCAACTAACGTTAAATTGTGGACACGAACTGCCAGAACAGAGGAATGTACAAACTGGTTTGAACCCTCACCTTCATTTACATTGTAAGTGTTAGGCACCTCATTCATTTATATCACACCGACAATGTCTACGGGTTCGAACACGAGGCCAACGTATAGGAGCTGACAGTCACACCGTGGCACATAATAACTTTAAAATGAGTTACATTTATCCAATTTTGTTTACAATGTTCTGTCTTTTTCCGTAGAGAAAATAGAATATTACTGAAGCGAATACGTATTTAACAGAAATCTCTACTCTACAGAGGTAACTTGCTTGATTTTTCTTGCGATATAAAGTGTTGCACCAATCCCATTATTAAAAGCGTTGAAAATAGCGTAAAGCAGAAGAAAAACAAAATACCTATCATTGTGCAAATAAACAGGGAAATCAGAGACACAGAAAATAATCAGACTAAACATGGTTACTTACAGCCTTCTTTTCTGTTGTATATGGTGAAGTTGTTAATCCAGTACACAGCGTCAAGTGTTACTCTCCATTCACCTGGACTTGGTGTCTGCCTTGTGAACGTACAAGGTGTATCCGCGTAAAAATGTCCCAGTATACCGTCAACAGCCAGCTCAGATGTGAGTCCGTTGTAGTTTGACGATTGATTTGTTGGTTTTCCCAGAGCGACATTTCCTATAAGCATCAAGCTATTCATGATAATGTTGTCGTGGATGAGGATATATACAGCTGTCAAACAAGTAAACAAAGCTGGTTGCCGTCGGATAAGTAAAATAAAACTCCAATCAAATAAATCAATACGTTATTATTTATATGAAAGATGGAATGTTCTTAATCATGGTTAATTTCCTGATAGTTCTTTCTGATAAAAACCACAAAGCTTTCAGGCAGACATGCACCACATGAAGCCAACACTGGTGACAGTGGATCCTATTGTCTTGTGCACCTTCACTGAGATGAGGCAGGACTAGAATGTACTTTCGCTGCTGAGTGTTTGCTGGTGACCGTTTATAATACTGCCAAACAATGCAGTTAAAGCCTATTGACTACTTACGCCTTTGACATGTGGGTCCGTCCCAACCTGCAGCGCAGTTCCCTTCACAACCAGTCTGAGGGTCACAGGTCACACTGGTATCACAGTGACAGTCGTATTTACAGTCTGGTCCGTATGTACCCCCAGAACACACAGCTGAAACTATAACATACATAGTACAATTACAATAAGCGTCAGTCACTCTACCCTAATTACACTGTTGTTTGGCCGGGTAACACGCGGGTCTTAGTGACAGACATACCTACAGTACGGTGTTACTACATGGATTTGTCGATAATTCACATTGTCTCGAACACAGGATAGTAGTTTTTATTAGCTCTTATATTTATGCTTCTCGGCTATCTGTGTTTCGTACCCTCAAAAGCAGACTTTTGACCGTGTTGCAATATTAAGGTTTCCAACGACGTTATTTTACATGGACAGTAAGTAAAAGTCCGAAATTCACAGACAAAAGGACTCACATTTTATATTCTCCCACCTGCTAATTAATCCTCTTTATTCTGATTCTGACAAACTTTGATGTGCTCTTGTAAAACGAACACAGTCCTTGGAAGTAAATGTGTAAAACTGAAGGCCGGCATTGCCCACGATGCTGCTTGGTTCAGATTGTTTGATATGGTTAACAGTGCATAAAACTGTAATATTGTAGTTTATATTTATTTGATTGGCGTTTTACACCGCACTCAAGAATATTTTACTTATGCGACGGCAGACGGTATTATGATGGGGTCTGTGGAAAACCCACGACTATCTGCAAGTTGCTGCAAGTCATTTCACGTACGACTGGAAATAGGAAATTAGTACTGTTGTAAAACACATCCGATGGGCAGGTGCAAATCCTTTTCTTTGCTTACATTAAATTCAATTATATAATGATATGTTTTCACACATGTAATCTCTGGGACATGGAAAATTGCAAATTATTATTATTTACCCTTCACTGGTCTCGAGTTACTCAAAATGATGTCCACACGTAATGGTATACATGAAAACAAGACAGATGGACCAAGACACGATGAGAATTAACCCACCAATAGAACGTTGGAGGTTTTTGTAGGTATTGGATACAATGGAAATCATTCTTATTGGTTCAGGCAAGCCTCCCAAACTGTAGTAACAAAATGGTTTATGCAGAACTTTGTCTAAAAATGCAGTGCGTGATGTTAAATGCAATGTGCTGAAGCTCACTGAGCAATAATTACTTGATGTGCTCAGTCGTCACATGTTATAGACATTTACATATGAACAATGCCAAGAAACCAAGAATTGCGATCAACAGAACCCTGGTTTGTGCCATACAAAGGACATTAGCATGGAAAGTAAAACTAAATCAGCAACAACCGTGTGATGGTTAATTGTTTCACCTAACCGCTCTCTTGTCAAGTTATGGCAAATACAGTTCTATTCTAATTCTTCATGTAAATGCTTGAAAGTAGCAACTTTCACAAAAGATGTTAAATGAAACTTATTATCCTCTGGTCTAAAAAGGCACTAAACGCTCTGTCCTCACAATATTTAATAAACATTTGTGTAAAAGCAATACTTAGATACAAAATTATCATCTTAGTCAACAAACTCAACTAAATATAGCTGATTATAACATAGAGAGTGAAACCAGAGCACCGATGACAGTGTGATAGTTGGCAAATGGCCTCATATAACCGGTGAAATACGGCCTGTTTTCAGAATACTCAGCTATCGTGTAATTCAGTAACAGGGCAATGGTCTCTTTTATTGTACATGCTCATTTCAGTGGTAATTTATTTAAAAACGTCGGCAAACATAAATATTTCTGAAAGAATAATGCTGTGTTCTGCTTCCATTTAAGCTAAAGGTATTTGCGCAATGAACCGAAGTGGACAGGGTGTTCACTCACTAACCAAATATGCGCTTTCTGGTCTTCAAAATAGTACTCCTCTCTAAACAAAACTCCTGTTCCCATCCCTAAGGTTTCTCTTCTAAACATGCATGCAAGTCATGTAACTTAATATCATTTCTTACAAATTTTACAGCGATTATAATACTCCGACTGAGGGTAAATATGAACAGAACGTTCAATACCTACATCATAGTTACTGATGCAACAATTGCGGGTCCAGCCTAATGCGAATGGGTACCAAATAGCCGTAAGCCGTGTAAGTTGCCCATTTAGTTAACATAGTAAGGGACTATCTACAGCTTATTTCAGATATACGCCTCTTCACAGTTTAAGTGGCGCGATTGTATATACAGTATAAACCTTCATATTGCAATATATCAAAAAATCAAATCCACCAATCCAATTGCTGTGGGTCCAAGTCCAACTCATGCTGGCTTCCTCTTCGACTGTGCGTGGGAAAGTCTGCCGTCAACCTGCGGATTTTATGGGTATTTCCTAGGGCTCTGCCCGGTTTCCTCTCAGCATAATGCTGGCCGCCGTCGAATAAGTGAAATATTCTTGAGTACGGTGTAAAACACCCATCAAACAAATAAATAAATCAAAAAATCAAATAAATAAAAAATCAAATCAATCCAATATGTTTAGTAAGTTCCACACTGACTTAAAATTAGGCCCCAGGATCTCATTTAAGACCATGTTAAATGTGTGTCATTTAACTTTGTTACAATATTTAAGGCATCACACAGCTAATGGGGAGAATAATGCGCCTGCCCTTATGTAATACGAGAGGGTTTTTGGATGATTTTGAATACCTTTAGTTTCCTGGTGCGTTAAAAATGAATCAAAATGTCAACCGGTCCTAACAGAAATGGCAGCTAGCAGCGAGAAAGACCCAGGACACCCCACCTTGGAATTCGCCCTCCAGCAGGACAAATGGAATCCGTTATTGATAGAGCGGATCATAAGCGATACACATTGTTGACCCTTTAATAGTCGCTCATAGCAGGGATCACTAGGTACTGGGACCAGGTGTCTTCGCCTTTTGCCTACTTTGTAATTCGCCTACCTGAAATCGATTTAGCGAAATGCGAATACCAGGTATCAGTCAAATTAACATAAGGGTTACACATATGACACACATGTGCTATTTAGCAGAACACAATTAGCAGAACACAATTAGTAGAACACCATTATGAAAGGTATGTCTATTATTTACACGTTTATTTACAAGTCACATACAGCATAAATAACAGAACAAGTTTTCGATAAATTATTCTTATATACGTATACAGTGACGTATTATAAGGCTTTATTCAAGTATGACGCTGCATCTGCAAACTGGATGGGCGTTTTCAGTTCACTGGTCAGAGCTCCTTTCAAGGAGGATCATCAATATTTCGATACTTTCTCTTTTTCAAGGGAGGAAGGGCGCCACTCTCGAGCTGTAGTATCCTTATCTCGCTTAAAGCCTGCTCTTTTTTCAGAGTTAGTGTAGTCTTAAACACGTTTGGATGGGCCTTCATCACCACCGTTCTGTTTTCTGTGCCATCCCTCCAAATGATATGATTTGCAAGGTCCATTGTTTCTGTGTTGATTCCTGACAGGGGGGAGAAAGTGGCCTTCAAATCAAGTTTGAGTGACGCAATCGGCCAGGTTTAATGCTGCTTCAGTGACGTTTGCTTCTGCCATAGTATCAATCCAAACATCGTCCAGCCCTCTACAAAAGCATGCAAGGTGTAGATCTGTTGAGTAACGCGCAGTGGTGCGAAGAAGGTCAAATCCCCCAGTTAGGCCAGTTCAAAAAGTAGGCGAGACGTGAATAAACCTGGACTCCCTATATAGAACCTGTTTTAATTTGCTGTTTAGCGCCGTTTGATTTTAAATGGTATGGGAATTCACACAGTAAACACACAAGGTATACATAAACCAATGTTAAACTCTAAACAAAAGATGGAAAACTAAGCAACTCACCGTGTAATTAAGTAATCAAGAAGATTTAGTAACAATCCCATCAAATTTTACAAAAACGTATTCGACAGCACTATATACATACGTGTACAATTAGGACACAGTTTGAGTTCTTTTGAGTAGCGGTAGAAATTACTGTGGGGTTGGGGTAACGGTTACTGCTGGTTATGATAACGATTACTGCGGGTTGGGGTAACTATTACTGTAGGTTGTGATAGCGATTATTTCGTGTTGGGTAACTGTTACTTTGGTTGAGGTAATGATTAATGCGAGTTGCAGTAACGATTGCCCCGGTTTGTGATGGCGATTATTGTGGGATGGTTAACTAGTACTGTGGGTTGGGGTAACGACTATTGCGGACTGTGATAACGGTTATTTTTAGAATGTAACTGTTTAAAATCTCCACAACTTCACATGCACAATCAAGAAAATGATGACTGCCACTCCTTGTTGATGTTACCAGCTCAATTTACGTTTTGTATATCTGTTTTTCTTTACATACTTTAATCGGGACTGGTGTTTTACGCTGATGTATCTGAAGTGATCAAAGGTTTGTATGACAATCAGTCTTGAAGTTAGGGTCTTACACCAATAATAACAACAATTTCCACGACACAACCTCTTTTATGCGCAATATACCAACTGCATACCGGCTATGGCGATCAAGGAGGATCAAGGAAGTATCAAGCTCAAAGCCACAACATCAGTGATAAATATACAATTTTTCCAGTCGACCAGGTTTACATTTTTTTCTGTTTTAGTGCTAACGTGGATGTCTTATAACCTTCATTGTTATTAAGGTTGTTTCTGAAAGTCAGCTGAAGTTTCTTAATATAAAAATAACATTCACAGAACCGTAATAAAAAATCGGCATGGACAAAGTGGATTCCGCAGTGATGTTAATTGCTATTTATTAGACGTCAGTGGTCTAGAAATACTCAAAATATTGTGTTGTCATCACATTTAACATACAATCACATTTAAACAATGCAAAGGAACCGTGCCTCGTTGATGCTTAGTCCATCAGCAGAATCCCGTTTTATGCAGGAATACAATGTAATTAAAAACGTACATCATAGAGAGGAAAACCAGAGCAGCGACGACTGTGTGATAGACGTATTGCATAGAGAGTAAAACCAGAGCAGCGACGACAGTGTGATAGACGTACAGCATAGAGAGTAAAACCAGAGCATCGACGACTGTGTGATAGACGTACAGCATAGAGAGTAAAACCAGAGCAGCGACGACTGTGTGATAGACGTACAGCATAGAGAGTAAAACCAGAGCAGCGACGACTGTGTGATAGACGTACAGCATAGAGAGTAAAACCAGAGAAGCGACGACAGTGTGATAAACGTACAGCATAGAGAGTAAAACCAGAGCAATCTTTTGTTGACCGATAAGGCCAACTTGGGACATTTCTGAGGTTAAAAATGTAAGGAAAGGGAAATTGCAGTACTAAATAGTTTACACCTAAGCCGTGTCAGGCAAGGTTTAGATGTGACACGCGCTTAGTTGAGCCTCTCAAAAGCTTTATGACACTGTGTGCGACAAATGGATAGTAGTTCGTTAGCAGACCTTATCTTCAATGGACTATGTTACAATAACCACATGCATAAAGTGGATCTGTGTATTTCTTTCGTACGTAAACCCTCTCTGTAAATATACCAGTTAAAGATTGTGTATGTTTGATAGTGATATATCACGAGAGGAAAAGGACAATATTACAGAACAGCTACAGTAGACCGTTATACTTCCTCTTCTGTGTACATTATGAATGGTTTGTATGTCGGTGAACATTTGTCAAATGAGCAAAAAACTCGGTCTATCTAGAGGTCTTTCAATCGTCCAGTCAATCGCCTAACTCTTTTCATTCCAGCAATGGGAGAACTACCAGGCCTTTGCCAAGGACCAGATATTACCACGGCTTATATGGAATGCCCGACCTTTTATCTAGGGCAAGTTAAGATTTGCGCCAAAGATGTACACGTATATACTGGTTGGGACGTATTGACTGTCCATAAAGTGCTACAATGAGAACTGAATGCTGCAAATATCCACTGTGCACAGCATTGTGAGAGAGTGGGTGATTGGGGTTTAACGTCGCTCTAAACAATTTTTCAGTCATATGACGACGAAGGAATCCTTAGAGTGCATGTAATGTGCCTCCTTGTTGCAGGACGGATTTCCACCGCTCTTTTATCTAGTGCCACTTCACCAACACGGTTTACGAAGGCAAGTAACCTCCCCGCCCGAGCCATTATACTGATACGGGTCAACCAGTCGTTGCACTACCCTTCATGCTTGGCGCTCTACCAACTGTGCTATCTGGGCCGGTGCATGGTTTATACATCACTGATTGTTCTGAGGGAATGTCAGCAACAGTTACAGTAGTGCTGTGTAAACTTAACACTCACACTGAAAAGACTACCCCCCCCTCCCCCCTCCCCCCCCACACACAGTCAGTTGAGTATGAGTCAGTTGGCTCCTTACCTAGACAATGTATATCCCTGGACAAATTTATACGTGGAAATCACACTGATTTCATTTATTTATTTGATCTGTGTTTTACGCCGTACTCAAGAATACTTCACTTATACGATGGCGAACAACATTATTTTAGCAGGAAACCCGGCAGAGCCAGGGGGAAACCAACGACTAATCGCAGGTTGCTGAGAAACCTTCCCACGTACGCCCGGAGAGAAGGCCTCATTAGTGACAGGCTTCTGGGTCCTTCCATTGTGCTGGCCCGTTACGCACCTCCTCCGCGGAGACCCCAAAATCATACCAAGGGAGCGTCATTTATATTGTCGACTATGTTGTCTCCTTTTATATTGTGTTCTTTTTGGTTATCCTTTTTTAAAATAATGTCTTCTGTTTTGCCCTGAATAAACGTCACAAATTATTGCAAAATCTAGTGCGTCAAGGGTATTCCATCAAACCCCTTCACTTCAGGTTTCTTAAGTTTTGCAAAGAGTATAATTCTCTTGTAAGTATTAAAATATGGACAGAGCTTCCGGGGTATCTGGCGCTCTGCTTCATGATTGTGTCTAATTCCGCTTAATCTGGGGCTAGGGGCAATATGTTCATTGTGTTGAATTAAATCGCCAATTTGGATATATGAACAGTTGCAATAAAAGTGCACCTGAGATACATATCTTTAATTGACAACTGATTTCTAGCATGGTACATGACTTGAACACTGATTTCACTCAGTCGGCTACGGCATACCTTGCGTCTTTCGAACATCAGTGAAAACTGTTGACTGTTTCTCTTTGCATAATTGCGCCCTATTTCCTATTATATTGCGTACTTTATATAATTTCTTAGTTCTTAGGTTGTGTGTGGTACACATCGTGACCTGGAAAAACCTTATTGTTTGACGGCTGGTATACGAGTGCCGGTTTCGACGGACAGATTCTAAACAATCCCAATCAAAACATATATACTTTGTGAAAAAATATTTTGGCACCTAGTAAAGACAACCATGTGGTGGTGTGGGAGTAGAGAGGTAGTGGCATCCGGCTGCATCATCGCCTAGGATAACACGTGCATTAACCTGTTGTCAAGAATACCCAATACCTAATGTAACTAATGACAACCTAACATCGATGAGACAATCCCCGAGCAGAAAGTATCGCCGTCATTGACGTCCATACTGTTCTTATTGAACGATAACAATGAACTAAAAGAAACTAAGAATGTTTCTATACGGAGACACAGAGAGAACAGGTAGTAAGGCTTTAAACATTCCAAAATTTAAAGAAAAACTTCTTTAAATCTCCCAGTGCGGGATGATATGCCGTAAAAGAAATTAACAAAATATTATTTTCTCACTCACAATGCAACTTATATATCGTCAGCCAATGGCTGAATGGCTTGCTACTTTTCAGTACTCCAAAACAGATGCATGGCATCTTGCCACTGATGGAACCATCCCGAATACCAACATAGCTATCACGTACTACCACATAATCATACTCGTGTTATCTTTCTAGCTATATTCAAGAAAAGTTGAAAAACAAGACGCTATCTATCGTGCCAAATGTTTATGGTATGTCGGACTGACAGATACTTGTACTTAACGGAGCGAATCTAAACTACTTTCTGATAAGCAAAGTTATTTAAGTAACACAGGCACTGGGATTCTCGAACCCATTTGTTATTTCCCCCATTATCTCCCTACCCGCCCCCTCACACCGTAAGGCTGACAGCCATTGCAAAAGTGAAATATTCTTGAGTTCGGCGAAAAACAACAACCAAAAAAATAAATAAATTTCTTTTGTTGAATGGCTTAAAAAATTTGTACGTAACTTTCGCTGATGGGTAAGTTCCGCTGCGTTGGTTAACTATTAATGTTATAAACTAATTAGATATCATACGACAGGCTGAAGTAACATTTTCTTCAGTATGGAGACAACGTCTGTGATTTGATGCGCATTAAGTATATCTGTCAGTGTAGGTGCAGACAGATATACGTATATTCCCTTATTTGCTCCAGTATACTAACAGAAACAATGAAACAATGGGTACATACCAGATGAGATATCACCGATGAGGAGATACAGGACGGTACAGATGGTGATTAAGATCATTGCTACCAGAAAAGTTTCTAAGTAACATTTACTGAATAACTGTCATGTCTTAAGCTTACACGCATTCAGGCTTTGTGTCGTATGCCTAGTTGTATAGGGTACAGACGAGGTAAGGTAACGCAACAGCTTGACACTGGTCTCCACGGGTCACCAAGTTTTCTGTACTAGCAGTAGCCTATCTCAAATGCCACAAATATGGCGTGCAAAGAAAGAAT
Organism: Liolophura sinensis; assembly: GCF_032854445.1. Classification (NCBI taxonomy): domain Eukaryota; kingdom Metazoa; phylum Mollusca; class Polyplacophora; order Chitonida; family Chitonidae; genus Liolophura; species Liolophura sinensis. Next base: position 325,030 of record NW_027017954.1, on the reverse strand, counting down.
TGAAAGAAATCATTGTATCAGTTGAAGGGTGATGGGTGTTTCTACTTACCTCGCCACTGACTGTGTCCTTCTACATGAACACCATTATACTATATAAGAGTTCTACAACCATCACTCGGCTTCTGAGCTAGGTAATGGAGTATCCATGAAATACGTTCCCATTTCTATCTGACTTCTGATCACATATCTATGAATAGATATGGTCCTATTACAAAAACACATACAGTACAGTATTCACAAACACAATGTACGTAAGTTACTTACCGGTGTTTTACTCTGCGCTTTCTTCTAAAATTTAGCGCTCTTGTATAAGTGAAGTGTTTTTTAGTGATGAATGAAATAAATCTGTGGTTAAGGGTACTATATGCAGCGGAGATAGGGAACGAACTTGAAAAGTGTAATCTCTTCACAGCAACACACTGTAACACCCAAATGGAAAATAATTCTAATGCTCTCTATATAAGAACACTGTCGTGTGCCACGGGCACCGTGTGAGTCACAGTGACAGACATAACCACAGCTTGGCTCATAACAAGACCTAAAGTACGGTGTTACTAAAGAGCTTGGCGATGATTCACATTGTCTCGAACACACGATAATTCTTTTATTAGCTCTCATATTTATGTTTATACATAAATTTTGGTATTTTACGCGGATCGATCTAAGGCCGTCGGCTAGAGGTCGGGCAGTCTTGAAGTTAAGGCCTTGTAGAAACAATTTACACCACGATCCAATTTGTTACGCACAATCTACCAATTATATACCGGCTTTCAGGATCAAGGAGGATTAAGGAAGTGTCAAGCTCAACACCGCAACGTCAGCGATAAATATATTTTTCCCAGTCGACCAGTCTTACATGTCTTTCTGTTTTAGTGCTATCCTGAATGTCTTCTAAAATTCATTGTTACTTAGGTTAAGAAACTCAACAACGACGCATAATTCAAGTTTCTTAATCTGAAAATACATTCTTAGAATCGTAATAAGAAATCGGCATGAGGAAAGCGGATTTTGCAAATAAATTCAGAGCATCAGTAAAGCGAAGCTCTTGTTAATAAAGAAAGAAGAAATCTGTTCTCCGTACGTAAATCCAAATTGTAGACATACCAGTTAAAGATTGTGTATGATTGACAGTGAAGTAGTATATTGCTTCATATTTAGATCACAGTGTAATATACCATCGGCCAAATCTCCAGAATTGTATCTACTGCCACAGTGATGGTTGATATATCACGCGGGGAAAAAGTCACAATATTACAGAAGGTTTTTGGAATGCTTTAGTATACTTATACTTCGTCTTCTGTACATTATAACTAGTTGATATATCGGTGTACATTTGTAAAATGAGGAAACAATGAGGTTAGAGATTTTTCAATCATCCAGTCAATCGCCTAACTCTTTTCATTCCTACATTGGGGGAACTACATAGTCTTTACAAAGAACTAGATAATATTACCACAGCTCATACGGAATGCCTGGTCTTTTATCTAGGGCAAAATAAGATTACCTCCGAAGAGAAATAGGGCGTAACCTGTACACTCTGTCAAACCCACACACTGGGTAGGACATTTGGAAGGCGAGAAGTAAATAGCTTCACCTGCAGTCTGTCCATAAAGTGCCACACTGTGAACTTAATGTTGTAAATATCCACTCTGCATAGCACTGGGTTATACATCGCGGATGACATAATGTTCAATGTAATCAGCCTAGTTTACCTCCTTTTATGAGAGTGAGCATCCTCACACCACTATACATGGGTTTTCGTTCCCAATATCCCCGAAGTTATATTACTACAAAATATGTTGTGTTTTCTGATGCCTTCTCAGTGCACAGAAGACTAGTCAAGTTGTATTAATGAATGTCATCTAGTGTTAGATACTAAACCCATAGTCATCGTATTATGCCTACCATCAACATTTGCTACATTTAAGTATTCGCCATTTGTTTTGAGTAAATCTTTGTATTCTTTGTCCAGTTCAATACAAAACCTGATTAAACTGTCCCTAGGTTCACGGCTGGTATGTGGATGTCTCATTCGAATCACAGATTCTAAACAATTCGAGTCAAAACATATATACCTTATAAATAATTACTTGGCACATGGTAAAGACAATCTATTGGGTTTTAAACTAGGAATTCCCCTCGTTAAGATCATATAAAAACATTATTTTAAAGTTTCGTTTCTCTTACCTAAATGTTGATAGGGTATGAGGTTCCACAGTTTGGGCAAGAGAAGGGCTAAAGTAACATATGTGGTGGTGGGGGAGCGGAGGGGTAGTGGCGGCCGGCTACATCATCGCCAAGGATGACACGTGTATTAACCTGTCGATAATATCTAATATCTAATGTAAGTAATAATTTCTACCTGAACTATAATAATGAACTAAAACTAACTGCAAATGTTTCTATACAAAAACGAAAAGAGATTACGAAACATGGCTTTTTTAAACATTCTAATATTTAAAGAAAATCTTAGGGTTCATCTCCGAGTGCGAGATGGTTTGCCGTAAGAGAAGTCACCAAAATATTGTTTTCTCATTCCAAAAATCAGCATCTGAACTCGGAGTATATCTCACACTATGTTATAGGTATTTCGTAGTCCAGCTCATATATTTTCTTGCTTCCAATCAGCACTCGCAAACACATACATGACAGCTTACCATTGATGGAACCATCCCGGATCCCGACATAGCTATCACGTACTACCACATAATCATACTCGTGTTATCTTTCTACCTATATTCAAGAAAAATGGAAAAAGAAGCGCTATCTACTTATCCGTTTTTTCATTGAAATATTCTTGACGACGGCGTAAAACACCAATTAAATAAATAAATCAAATTCTTTTGTGGAATGGCTTAACAACTGCGCATGTCCCTTTCACTGAAATGTTGGTGTTGTAAACCAATTTGTAACCATACAACAGGCTGAAGTAACGTTTTCTTCAGTATGGAGACAACGTGTGTGTGATTTGATGCGCATTAAGTATATCCATCAGATAGACATATGTACATTCCATTATTTGCTGTAGCATACTAACAGAAACAACGAAACAAGAGAATGGGTACATACCGGATGAGATATCACTGATGAGCACATACACGATGGTACATGTGGTCAAGAACATTATTGGTACCAGGGAGTTTCACAGTAACACCTACTAAGCATCCGACAAGTCTTAGGCGTCCAGGTATTTAAGGTCAGTGTGAAGTCGTGTGCCTAGTTATATAGGGTACAGACGAGGTGAACTAACGCGACAGACTGACACTGGTCTCCACGGGTCACCAGTTTTTTCTGTACTAGCAGTAGTCTATCCTTACAGACGGAACGAAGATAAGAAGTACCAAAAATATAGCGTGCAAAGAATGACTTGAAAGAAATCATTGTGTCAGCAGAAGGGTGATGGGTGTGTTTCTACTTACCTCGCCATTCATTGTGTCGTTCTACATGAACACCATTATACTATAGACTTACAGCATATTCCAACGAGGAAGAAGACGGCGTGAATATAGTTTCCAGTGATTTCCAACATATGAGAGCACAGAAACCGTCACTGCTACATTCATAGTACGGTTTTTGAGCGTGCTAATAGTCAAAGTATACATGAAATGCGTTCCCATTTCTATCTGACTTCTAATCACTAATGGTGTATTGTAAGAACACATACAGTACAGCATTTACAAACACAATGGTGTTTTACACTGCGCTTTCTTTTACCTTTATATTTTACCGCTGTTGAATGAGTGAACTGTTATTTTGAGTGATGAATGAAATAAATCTGCGATTGCGGATTCTATAAGTAGCGGGGATAGCGAATGAACATGAAAAATGTGAACTCGTCAAATTAACACGCAGTAACGCTCAAATGGAAAATAATTTCTAATGATCGATATAAGAAGGAAGTAAAAATGTTAACACGTGCACTGTAGCCATGTTTCAATTCAACAACGAACGAATTATTTATACTTTATGTGCACTGGTCGGATATCTCATAATTTTGGAGACTTAAAATGTGTTTGTATAATTTCTCGCTTGGGTAGCTATGCGTAGAACCAATACTGCGAAGGAAATGAGCGACATTTCACATGTACTGCTCTATGTAGAGATACTATATTCAAGTGTAGCGCTAGAAAAACGCAGAAGTTGAATTAAAAAGGAAGTAGCAACAGAAAAACACACGGTCATCCGCAGATTGTTGGCAATGGATAGAGAGAGGTTAAGGCAATTGCGATTTAATCACCAGGACACACAAAGCTGGAGTTCACAAATTGACTTGGACATTGGGTTTGTACATTCCGCCCCCCGTCGTTCACAATGAGGCTTTCGTGACAATAAGTGATACGGTAGACGACTGTTGTACGGCTGGTTGTAAAGCCTGAAGTTCTTTGAGGACCGCTTGCCTTCCATCAATATGGTGTGCATATCTGTACGTTGCACATAGAAAATTTCTTCAGAAACTTACTACAGGTTAACGGTTTTCCGCATGCACATCGAATTTCTCTACCAGCAAAAGTAAACGCCATCGTATAAGTGAAAACCTCTGGAATATGGCGTTAAGCAATAAACAAATCAATGAATGTATAATTGTGCGACCCACATCCGCTCATCCGCTCATAATTCATCGGAATTATCCAACTGTCATTGACGCCAATCAAGGCGAAACGCCAGATGAGCGCCTGGGACCTGAAACTTCGAGAATTGGGACCTCGTCGACTGATGTAGACCTCTGAGGTATTTGGGGTGCCATGAAAACAACTATTTTCCAGGCAACAGAAGATGAAAAAAAATGACATCAGCCGATGAGAGTTACGGGGCCTGCGTTGCCGAGTAATTATTGTTTCCGCAGTATAATTACTCGGGAACCTTTGCGGTTGCTGTGAGTTAGAAAATATTGTTTTATTCCCCAAATTAAATTACGCGGACTCATACATCTTGCACAGCGGGTTTTTCCTCTATACCCCCAATAAACATAAAAAGCATTGTAGTCTATATTTAATACCTTTTGTATTATACATGCATGCTAGTCCCGCGTGCAGTGTCGAGTTTCCTTTTAACTATATGTATGGCGCACGGCGAAAACACCATTAAAATAAATATATAAATAAACTGTATTTTGTCACTATCAGGAGTTGGTGACTGCCACTGACTGGCGACTGCCACTTTATGATAATTGGCAAATAGTAACATGAAACGGGTGAAATACGCTTGGGTGTTATTCTAACTGTTTATGTAAATGCCCCCTCACCCGCTCAGCACCATGGCTTTACTCTAATAGGCAATTAGGTATTTAATTAGGAATTAGGTAAACATTTTACCTGATAACAAAAACATGGCCTTGGGGACACTTAGTCCACCAGCAGAATAATGGTTTATGCAGGAATAATAACACATGATACAAAAGTAAATAAAAAAGTATTAAAATTAATATTTGAAGAAAACTTGAAGGTGCTAAAAAGCATTTGTCAACAAAAGCATTCAACTTTGTTTTAAAGTAACAAATATGTATAAAATGTATTCTATAGTCCTTAAATTTTCGTAGATGCTTACTTTAAAAATAATTTAGTCATATGACGACGAGGAGTCATGAGGTGTGTGTACATATATTGTATAAATATGTATTTTAGTTAAATAATATGGTTGTCTTATGCTGTAAATTTTTTACATTAACATTAGATCTACTCATGGTAGTATAGACTCATTAGAATTTTGCAATATTTTGCGGAAATATTGTGGGTTTAGCTGGAAAATTACCATTCGAAGACCGATTTGACGGTCAGGGTCTATATCACGGAACAGTTAACTGATGGAAATGCACTGTAGTAACCTCATGCATTTAGATCTATCTACAGTGTTAAACAAAAGCATATCTAACATGCAGTGTAGTTACAAATACAAATGAAATATATCAACATCTAAGTATTCTATGCACTGGATCATACAACATTGGAAATGTAACAGATAGTCTCCGACACCATCTCTTAATTCTGTTACGAAGGCTTGGTAAGTGGGACTTAAGCGACTTAAACAGATGACGAATATAGAGGGTTAAATCCATGCTTCGATAATTACTACTCCAAGTTACCTTAAACCACATACAAAAAAGTGCAACTTTATTAATTCTTCAAAACACTGGAGGTCATGAAACTGACAACGCTGCACAAGCTTGGAGATATCAATTCATTCATACTATGTAACTCTCACATACTAGTAGCATCATGTTCCATTCGGAATAAGGTAAAAGCTAAGATAAAGTTCTTCGATTATTTTAACTGGACAAGGTGATTTATTCACGAAACTAGAAGGTATTTAAACTGCACAGTAACCATCTATGTGGCAACATGGCTTCTCCGCCCCCTCGCTCGGAACAGCGATCATGTTCGTTTTAGTAACATATTTGCTGCATACATATAATTTTGCTTGCAAGCTTTAAATTTAAATTTGATACGGTTATTATAATTATGAAGTCAACTTTTAGAACTTTTTTGGTACAGGAAACCCATTATGTTTTTCTGTATAATTAAAGTGAACATAAAGTTTGCCACTATACCATTATAGAAAAATGATATAGGACACAATTATCATACGTAAAATCATACGGGCAGGATACTGCAATGAGTTGTCAGGGTGAGCTGGCAAGGAAACCGCCCCGGGAGAGGAAAAAATATTGTGTTTTGCATTATTTCTCCTTAACTAAGTCAGATTTATTATGAAAATATTTTCCCAGACTAATTATGAAATGGTCTGTTATCAGTCAGCATGTCCTGCCATGTTCGCTAAATTCCCTGAGGTCGGCCCAGCCAACTCGGCCAACTGCTTACACCCCTGCAGGACGAGGACGAGAGGACCGCTAAAACGCAACGCTTGTGTCCACTAAGAAACATTGGCCCTTTGAAACTATCCAAATGGAAAAGAAAGTGTTTTTTTTTTAAGGCGCGAATTATCTAATTCAGGCTATATATATGTTCAAAACTTGTCATTTTTAACTGTGCACTGTTTTCCGGGGCCTCGGGGTCTCGCGGTCATTACAAGAAAATCGAGTTTATCGTACTCATTCCCATAAACGTTCTCATACGGATTGCTGTCCACTAGAGTTGAAATTTCAACTGGTTCAACTGTTCACTGTTTTCCGGGGCCTCGGGGTCTCGGCGTCATTACAAGAATATCGGAGTTTGTCCTACTCATTCTCATAAACGTTCTCATACGGATTGCTGTCCACTAGAGTAGAAATCCGCGCTTCTCTCCCTTGATTAGAGCTTTTCTGATTCTGGACGTGGCCTCAGACCCCCGTTAATTTTCCATAAGCTACAATGTTAACGTCTAGCGCTGTAGCTCAGTCCCAAACATGTCATGGCCAATAAGCTTTGGTGCATATCTGGCCCAGCCTCTAATAAATACACAGAATTACATTTCCCTACCGAAAAACGGAAGTTGTAATGGGGGTCTGTGTCCATGTGTACCGCATCTGAACGCTCAAAGGTCCCCCCCCTGACGTATTGCAATGCCATCCTCTTCCGTAGAAATAACACAGTCTGTGGTCACGTATATGCTTTCAGTAAAGATATGCTAGCTTAGCACCAAATATAGACCAGACAAACAAAAAATTATTACAGCCACATGTTACAAAATGCTTATCTCTAATATGGATTTCCTCGGTTAATACGTCACATTTTCAGAGTACATGTAAATGTGCTAGGATTTAAACTGCACATTATTCTGTATCGACGGCGGTTACCACGTACAGCCTAGCATGTATCACGGAGAGGGAACGATGAGTAGAACTTTATGTGTATCGCAGCCTTTAGTATATAAACAAAATATTATAAAAATATAATAAATACATAAAATATTACAAAATAAAATAATCTAGACTGTGGAAAAAACATTCATGTTAATTTTTTTAGTTTACTTACGTGTACATCAGTACAATAACGACGATTACGATAGCGACCACCACGACCACAGCCACACAGCCTATAACCACTCCTGTGTGGTTATAGTTGACGGCTACAAACGATAAAATGCACATTTAAACAAAGCTGAAATTGCAGATATTTTTGTGTTACATCTTATTCACTTTTTGGTGGGCAATGTGTTATTTTGAGGAACAATTCAGCAGCACAGAAATGTCTATTTTCTGAACAAAATAGTTGCACTATGGCGCTGAGGGACAAAGCGTACACTTTGACATTGACAGGCATATGCTATTAAAGTGAGAGGGATGGCGGTATTCTCTAGTGCGGTGCAACTTTGGCTGAAGATTTTAGATATTTGAGCTGCGTGCTGAGTCAGATAAACAAGAAATTATGTCAGTGGATCGTTCTGGATAAAGGATGCAATGGATGGATATCCTGTCTTTCTCATGGAGACAATTGTCTGTTGGAGAATTAAAACCGAAATAGTCTATAAATGGAGCATCGGCAGGAAATGCTGACCTTTCAAATAGTAATGACATTAGCATACTCTGGTGTATAATCACTAAGCCGCTGGAAACTAAGGAATTATATTTAGAAAATTATTGGCAACGTTCTACTTTCAGTTGAAATGTCACCAAAAGAGTGTATTTATATTCAAAGAAAATCTTTTTTAGGTAATGGTCATCAGATCTTTCCCAAACTGACACTAAAAGAGAATTCATGTGAACTGATGTTTGCAGTTTTGTCCCCATGTGCCAGGGGAACATGCTGTCAAAACAGAATAACACAACATTTTAGGAAAAGAACGTTCACAGACCTTACAAATATAAAACTGTCTGTTAGACCACGACAATTGTTTTTACTGATACTTGGGACAAACATGATCACCGCAACCTGAAAGGCCAATCACAAGCAATTATGTTCTCTCCTCTTATATATTCCTCTGTCAAATGTGTTTATACTAATATTATTATATTATTAATAATATTAGGTCAATGTTGGAGGTTCTCTAGACAGAGTTGTCTTTTTTCTCAGGCAAGTGATAGGAATACAGGAACCCTGCAAGTTTTAGTTTACATGTGTATATTACTTTTGTACGTGTACCAATATTGGAGAGTGATTTACTTATTTATTGATTTATTTATTTATGGATTTATTTATTTATGGATTTATTTATTTGATTGGTGTTTTACGCCGTACTCAACAATATTTCACTGATAAATATGTCAGCGGCGGTCAGCATTATGGTGGGTGGAAATCGGGCAGAGCTCAGGGAAAACCCACAACCATCCACCGATAGCTGCCAGACCTTGGAGAGTGAAGATGAGAAACAAATGGATTCTTTCATTCTGAGATAAGCGATAGGCCTTACACAAGGAACACGAAGACGCTTGAATACGTTCAATACATATATTTGAACAAAATACACATGCAACAATCGCGGGCCCTTCCTAGTACGCATGCGCACCAAAAAGTCAGTAAGCGGTATAAGTTGCCCATTGAACTAACATGAGACGGACGCATCAACAGCTTATTTCATCTATACGTCTCAAGCTAGTTCAAGTGCCGCAATTGCAATATTAGTATGATCTTGTTTAAAGAAAGTATTAAAAAATGAAATACATTCAGTACGTTTTAGTCCCATTTTGACTTAAAGTTAGACTCGGTGCTCTCATTTAAGTCCATGTTTAATGTTTGTAATTTTAAATGTTTCACATCTGAGGCGTTTTTGAGCTAATTCCTAGAAATCTGAAACATTTGCCACTGTGTGTTACAACAGTACAATAATAATACACTATTATTGTAAAGGCCTGTGGATACATTTAGATAGTTCCCTGAAGGTTGGAAAATGAGAAAATGTCAATCAAATCTCCAAAAGTCCTAGCACAAATGGCTGGAAGCCAGACATAACTAGCTCCTCCAGTCGGGGAATTAGCCCTTCCCCAGAAAAAAACGCAGAGCTGTAGTTTTAGTTGGGATTACACGCGGTACACACTGCTGGCCTGTGATTATGTCAACAGTCAATTCCCAAAGGGCTCACCAGGTACTAGGACCCTGCATACATTGTGTAAGGTATTAGTTCATTCATAAGTTGCTGCTTAACACCGTGCTCAAGAAGTTGTTTAGTATCGAAATTCGAGGACATAGGGTTATATGTATAGGACATGCATTAAACCCTCTACTGATGACATGAAAGAGCTTGGTTTTACAATAATCACAGAGTTTCTCAAGAACATACCCTGCATATATAGAAATATGATAGCCACACGTGGAAAACTTGTAACACTTTTAACTGATAAAATACGGCGTTTTGTCAATTTGCCTCAGTCAGGGCTTTGTTCTGTTCTGTTCGTGTAAATGCATAAATAGTAGCAATTTAAACAGACCTTAGCACCATGGCTTAAGCAGAATTAGGTATAAAATGCAGTACGTATATATCTGTGGGATGTCTGTCTGTTACGATGTGTATTACTCAACATTGTCGTGGGATTTAAAGAAAAGAACAGAAAGTCCCAACGAGAAATCTTATTCGGGCCTATATCTGTAGGAGGCTATCTGTACCGCTTTTCTCACTCCCTGATGGTGCCTTATAAGAGAAAAGGGCAAAAGCAATTATTCCATTATTGATAGTGTAAATTATCCGTGTTAGGACAGTACCATACCAAAGGGTCCTGCATTTATGGCGTATACATACCTCCCATTGCAGAATTTGTTAGACACTGTGTAAAATATGATGACTTCGATCTACGTCGCCAGTGTTTAATTAAAAACTAGTGTGTCAAGGACACATGAAACGCCTTCATCCGCTTCGGGAGCGGTAGATGCAGGGTCAATTCTGGGTCGAGTCACACCTAAGACCTTAAAAGAGGAAGTTGTACCTTCCTCGCTGGGAGTGCATCATGTGCAACGACTGGTTGACCCGTATCAGTAATGGCTCGCGCGGGAGGCTTACTTGCCTTCGGTAAGGCGTCTCCTAGCTCTCACTCACTCACTCACTCACTCAAACGCAATCACTCTAAGTCTATAAAATTTTGTGATATTTACAACACTCTTGCTGGCAAATATGGACACAGCGTTCAGGGTCTCTGGGCACATCAGCCCTAGTTGTATCGAAGTCCGCTTATGGCCCGAGGCCAGGGGTGTATAAGTACCGAATTGGGGACTGTATAAAGCTTCAGGATTGTAACATGAACAAGATGATTTTATGAACAGTTGCAATCTAAGCGTAACTTAATGACCCAGGAACCTTTCATCAATGTGGTCGCTGCTATTTCAAGTCCAGCCCATGTTAGCTCCCTCTACGAACGTACGTGGGAAGGTCTGACAGCAACCTGTGGATGGCCGTGGGTTTTGACGAGCTCCGCGCGGTTTCCTCCCACCATAATGGTATTCACCATAGTATCAAAAAATATTCTTGAGTGAGGGGTAAACACAAATTTATGGGTAGAAGAGCTGACTGCATGGCCTAAACCACAGCTCTCTGCCATGAAAGCACCTGACTCACCTTTCGACTTACAGCCGCCTGCCGAACCAGCCAAAGCTTGGGTGGTGACTTCATCTCGTTAGTCATTGCTGAGATATTGAGCAGATTAAAAGGTCCAGTCTATGGGCAATCTATGAAAATATACTAAATATCTAAGCCGTATGAGTCAGTTTCCGTCTTCGCAAGCCATCAGATCCTATTTTTATAATAACCACCGGTCGCGAACCAGCGACAGAATAAGGGAATCTCCCGCGATTTTAACCCAAATTGACAGGTCGTAACTTGTTGTCGGTCGTCAAGTTAGGCCGTATCCATTACATGTTCCCCTGTTACAGAATGATACTGTTTTTTTCGTCGCACATTTTAGAGAATGGTGTTACGGTACATCTAATATAACGTGTCTTTCGCATGGCGATCCAGCACTATAAATATATCGGCACTGGAGGCGACCAGTTACAAGGAGACACCGTGTAACATGAACGTGTGATATGAACGACATGGTGTTGAGCGAACAAATAGGATAAATCCTAAGAAACAACGGGATCCACTCATGTTTGTGTTCAAGCCCGTCACAAATTGAACTTTATCTTTGTTTAACAATTGTGATTCACAGCGTTTTTTGTTGTTTCGATATCAAAGATTTCACATTCAATAATAAGAAATGTAGTTATTATATTGTAACCTCGACAACACTCAAATAACGATAGTTGCTTTTGTGTCACTAGAATCAACACATCACTAAACAATGACGAATAATAACTTTAATGCGAATACTGAGTAGCCATAGGCGACTAAAAGATGGAATATCAGAAACCATACGTACAGTTACATGTACAGACTGATAAATAGTTAAAAATAGGAATCAAATTTGGATCAATCAAAACGGCTAACAAAGTTAAGAAAAAAAAAATGTAAATAGTGTGCATATACCGCCAGCAGGCCAGTTTTTATCGTGTCAATAAACAGCCCAATTTCAGCAGTATTTGTTAGATTTGTTCTTCAAATGTAAATATCAAAAATATATCACAACGTGAATTTAGGGATTAACAACTATCTCTTACATGAAAAAATAAACCTTTATAATAGCTAAAAACAAATATACTGTTTCGTTAAAAGAAAAGACCCATAAAAATCGAAGTGGGCATAGCTAAATTGTCCATTTAAATCTATGCATCAATAAACTTTCATTTAATTTTTGTTAGATTTTTGTGAAGAGAGTCAAAGGCGTTCAAGCGTTTGAATTCAAATATGGGCTTTATGGACAATACTATCAGAGTTTAGGAACTCTGACGTCACAGGAAGTTCTTCCAACTCTAATCACGACACTGAGTGTTGCAACAACTTTTTACCCGTGAGTAAGAGGTTGCTAAAATAATGTTCTCAAAAATTCTTTCCTTCTAGTGTGCATCAAGAAAAAAGGTGATGTGACGTCAGAGTTCCAAGATACCGTCAGTATGGCTCATAGAAAGCCCACCATAAAATTTAAATGTTTGAATGTCTTTTAACACTTTTCAAAAAATCTAAAAAAAATAAATGAAAGCAGTTTTACGCCAAATTTTCAGTTGTCTGTATGGTGAAACTTGCTTCATATTTTAATTTTCTTTCAAACAGCTGTTAAATAACTAAAATATATACTAAATGAAACACAGATATCAGTAACAACCCACTCAGTTTAAGGCTAGAAAGTACATTTATATTAAGAGCAGCGTACCTACAAGTAACTTGTTCTATACACATGGCTTTAGAGCAATACAAAACATTACCAACATGGCGTAAAATATTACATCACAATATAAACAAAATGACATAAAAATTAGGTTCAGCAAGACTTCAAGAACGAAAGTTTTACACCTATAACAACACATTCATTAAGACCTGCAGAAAGGCATCTTTACAGCAAAAACAAATATGGTCAACATGACCTAAATCCTGCACAGCAATAACAACGCAATAACCATGACCTAAATCCTGCAACTTGACAGCAATAACAAAACACTATCAATATGACTTAAATCCCACACCTATGCAGTAATAACAAAGTAATAACAATGACCAAAATCCCGCACCTGTACAGCAATAACACATCAATAACCATGACCAAAATCCTGCACCTGTACAGCAATAACAAAGCAATAAGCATGGTCACAAGCCGTATTTGTACCGCGTATACAGCAATAAAGATGACCACAAAACTGTGCCTTGCACTCCAATAACAATTGAAGAGCATAGCCCAAAAGCGTGTCTAGGGCCTTTGTCGCTGAGTTGATTAGCGCGCTAGCGCAGCGTAATGACCCAGTGGCCTTTTACCAATGCGGTCGCTGTGAGTTCAAGTCCAGCTCATGCTGGCTTCCTCTCCGGCCGTACATGGGATGGTCTGACAGCAGCCTGCGGATGGTCGTGGGTTTCCCCGGGCTCTGCCCGGTTTCTTCCCACCATAATGAGGCGGCCGTTGCTTAAGTGAAATATTCTTGAGTACGCCGTAAAACACCAATCAAATAAATAATTAGATAAGACCGTGTCTTTACTCCAATACCAACGGATCCAGCACAACCTATAACCATGCCTTTACTGCAATAACAACAGACACAACATGCTCTATAGGGGCCTACAGTGTGACATTACAACAATAAAAAAATCGCCAGGACTAAAAACATCTCACCTTTATATCAATAACATCTCATCCAGCATGACTAACCCGAGTGGCTTTACATTTCGCAAAACCTTTACTTGTTATAAAAATTTGACCACTCCAGTTGTAAATAATATAAAATCGTCACACAACACACTAATAAGTGATAAGGTAAATAAGTGATTACTAACCTGTATATTTTAAATGGATTTACTAGGTTTGTTCTCGTAAATATTTATTTATGTATTTGCTTGATGTTTTACGCCGTACTCAATACTTCACTTACACGACATTAGACAGTTTTATGATGGGAGGAAACCGGGCAGAGCCCCGCAGGAAACCCATGGCCATCCGCAGGTTGTTGTCTGACCTTCCCACGTAAAATTCTTGTAAATAAATTGAAGTATCAAAAATATATTTCAATGCGAATAAAGCAATTACGATGCACATCTTTGTGAGAAGTAAACGTTTATAATAAGTATCTGAGAATATGTCTGTGGCATAAAAGCACAAGTCTACCAATAGCAACAAACTGAACAAATTGAAGGTGGAGAAAACAAGAAAATACATTAACTTCAGATAAAAGAGTGCGAAAAGTTAGTTGAAAATGTGGGCTTTTTAAAATTTTTCTTTTAAAGAGAAAAGGAAAATATGTTTTTTGTATTCTGGACCAGTTTTTGGTATATATAGTCTTTGTGTGATAATGCTTTAAATGAGGATGTAACACAGGTGTATTCAATATATTTGCACTAGAATTTAGTCTTTTCAGCTAAAAAAATGTGTTCAACCTGGATTTTGATCATATTTCTATATATATATATATATATATATATATATATATATATATATATATATATATATATATATATATATATATATGTGTGTGTGTGCGTGTGTGTGTGTGTGTGTGTGTGTGTGTGTGTGTGTGTGTTCGGATATAAACAACAAGTCAAGTAAATGTATTAGACAGGCATCACATCCTTATTTAGCACATTATTATGTAACGATAAATACCAAAAGGTGGTCCCACACACCCAGCATACAAAAAAATATTGTAAGACCATATTTGCAGATAACTTTTAACGCTCTTCCATCTAATTTTGACATCATTGTTATGTTTTCTTCCCCTTTCAACCTAAGCAATACATTTACGGTGATGACGGCATAACTAATTTGTTATATAATCAGAGTTTCAAATCAATAAAACATTCAAAATCGTACATTTATGAGAAAAACAAAAATAACCAAAACCCGAAAATTTCGTAGCAATATAAGCATAAAAAAGACCTATAAACAGTAAAGTTACACCATTAACATAACTATTATCATGACTTTATTAACAGCACAGTCATCACGACCTACAAAAGTAACTTTACACCAATCACCGCACTATGATCATGATCTGAAAACGAAAACTTACACCAATCAAAACACTATGATCATGACCTAAAAAGTGTATTACTAAATCAATAACACAATCATCATGATCTAAAAAGCGTAAATTTACACCAAACATAGCACTATCATCATGACCTAGAAACCGCATTATTAACTCAAAAACTTAATCATCTAAATGACCGTTACAGGAACAAAGCATATTTACAGCGATAAGCACACAATAGTCATGATTTGAACGCATTTTCACAACAGTTACAACACAAACTTCACGTCCTAAACCCCTACCTTTACAACAACAACAAAGTGAGCAGCAAGCCCAACACAACACAGTTTTAATCAACACCAACAGAATCAACAGTGACAAACCATTGACATAAAAGCTCATCAGTTATGGCATAAAGTTACACAATTATACAGCACTGAGGCCACAGCAAGTTTGGCGAATGGAAATAAGAAACAGTTTTGATTAATCCAGTCATAGCGTAGAAACTATTAGTGGAATCTTTGCTGAACTTATTTTACATCGCCTCCAAATCTGTTGTCATTGGTCTGAAATTAGCGTAGGTTTGGAAGTTGTCCAGATATCCCATAACGACCTGGTGGATGAAGTTAAGCTGACCCTAAAAAAAGGGTAAAGGATGAAAAAGACATATTGTAAATGGTAAGCAATCTGACCATAAATGGGGTAGATGAGGGCGAAAAAAAAATGACAGATGGCAAATGGTAAGCAAGATGACCCTAAAATAGGGTAAAGTCTAAAGAAAACAGGTGGTAAATGACAAGCATAAGGTTTGAAGCACATGAGTTTCTGATTTTTTGACACTCAAATTCTAAATGCATCTACACCATATGCAGCATGAAGACATTAATCAGTCGACGCATGGTCCTTGTCTTTCTCCAGAAGTCACTGAGCATTGAAATAGACTCATAAGCGTAAGGTCATAATTATATTTGTGTTATTTTTATTTGATAATTAGAAGTACTGTGGTCCATTTAGAGGTCCACTTTTAGCAATGGTACCAGCATTAGTACATCATTAAAAGGAAGACTATCACTCATATGCTTTATACGAAAATGACACTGATATAGTTATCTGTTTAATAATGTTATAAGTAATCATACCACATCTGTTATAATCTCCGGTCTGTTGTTCCTCATCTGCTTTATAGTCTGTAGGATATTGACGTTCTGGTCAACCTTCAGTCTTTCTAGCACAGTCCAAACCACGCAGAACAACCCACTCTTTGTCACGCCATCCCTGGGTACAATCGGGGCATATATTATTTTAATCATACACGTAAGCCTGTATTTCTTCATCATCAATCTTAAAAGCAAGTAATGCGCACTCACCACATGATCATATAATTTATATTATACATATGACATTAATTTACGGCTAATTTCTCATCTTTTCGTTAGGTTTGTTGGCTTACATACAAGTAGGGTGGCCTTTTACAGTTGAGTTTATCAGTTTTGTCTAATTTGTTTCTGTATCTGCGCTGATTCGCTTTAGGAAATATGCTTCATTCTTTGTTCTTAACGATCATTTTGTAATAGTAAAATCTATGAATCATTGTAAATCACTTAACATATTAAAAACATTCGAATGCCACAAACAGGCCACCCTTTAAGGATAAAGTTTACATTCCCAACCAAACGAATATCCAAAGTGAGATAAACATAATTAAAAACCTACAGCACAGAGAGTAAAACCAGAGGAGCGAGGACAGTTAGATAGATGTACAGCATAGAGAGTAAACAAGAGCAGCGACGACAGTGTTAAATCGACAAATGGTCACCCGGTGAAATTCGGCCTTTTGTTAATTTACCTCATTTGGGGTTTTACTCTAACAGTTTATGTAAAGGCCTAAATAGTAGTAAATTACACGCCCTCCCCTCCACTCCACCCCCCCCCCCCCCCCTCCCAACTTCCCACCCAGCACCGTCAAATACTGTACATGTAGCTTGGAAAGTTGTGGGAGCAGCTATTGTGTAAATGGGTTATTGGCAAATGGTCTGAACTCGTTATTGCCCCTTGTAAATATGAAAAGGTTTGGCCCAAATACTAAAGTCAACAAGCTGTAGACTCGGGCTATCGTACGTAAGAGTGCAAACTGAGTCATTATGAGGGCTTCATCATGATTACATAGGTAACCAGGACAGCCGTATGCAGACGGCCCATCGTCTCAGAGCATAAACTACGTCTGTCTACATACGGTTATTTTTGTTTACATAAGCTAATTATTTCAAAATCTGATTTTGGCTTTGCTACATTTTATATGGAGGCCTCGTTTTCAACAAATACTAAGCATTATTTACATTTTAATACTATATGAGCAAAAATCCTGAGGTGTCTTTGCCTTATAAAATACAAAAACCCGCTACATTTCTCTGGAGTAAGAATGCATAATTTTGCATGTTATAGAAGAGAATGTACAATGGCAGCGGGCAGCTGTCTACCATAGAAGAGCTCTATTGACACACATCATATACGAGTGAGTAATGCTTAGCTAACCTGCAATGAAACCAGTACAGGTCCGTCGCCAGCCTTATCTCGCCACATGTTAACACTCTGCAGTACAGTCAAAAGCGTTGGTATAGTCTCCAGTGTTGGTTCACTCGTGAAAATGGGCAGCGGAATTGTCTGATGGGCTGAGGTGCTTTCTGGAAATATTCATCAAATTCGATCATAAATAAAAATTTACAGTATTCATCAGGATAATGTAGAACGTTCAGGAAGACTCTGCAATTAAAGTGTGTAAAATACACAGTTTCCCCTTGTGATGTACACATGTACAGCACAGGTTCCTTTACGCTGTGAGTGCAGGGAGGAGTCAGTAATTGTTTCCTCCCACTATCCTGTGCTCATTGCTTCAGTCATGCCAGTTTCCTGTAATTTATCCATGCATACCACCTTATAGGTACAAGTCATTTTGCCTTTTGCCCTTTTGAATGGTGTTTTCATACCTGTGTGAATAGTTTGTCATTTGAATAACTTGCCGTGTGAAATGTATTATATTACCTAACTTGTTTGTTTTGCAAAAAACATAGCTTAGATTTATCACCATTCTATATTACTTCCTTTCCCTCCGAGAGTCTCACGGAAGTTCAGCCTGGGCTAAGTCTCTATCCGTGTCTTATGTATTATTTTTTTTTATAAACATAATAACATAAATTATAATGAATTATAGACTCAGTTATTCCTGTACTAACATGACACCACTGATCGGACTTATATCTGTACCATTCTTTATCGTGGGTTTCACCTGGGCTCTGCCCGGTTTCCTACCACCATAATGCTGCCGACGTCGTATAAGTGAAATATTCTTGAGTACGGCGTAAAACACCAATCAAATAAATAAACAAATGAAGAATGCTATTTCGGGAAAATCCCTGTCGGTGAATGAGACTGAATCCACATCTGGCGTGATCTAGCGCTAGGTTCTTGTGTTTTGAGTGGCCTCTTTGCCAGTGAAATTCCTTTCGTCTTTCCATGATCGTTGGAAACTGCTGACTGCTTTTCTTTGCATGATTGCGTCCTATTTTGGTATATTATATATACTTTCTTAGTTCTCTGGTGGTTTGTGTTTGTGTCCTTTTGGGAATGAGCCATGCGATTATTGACCCTGATCGTCCATTTCGTCCAACGTCCAACAGTTGCTACACTATAGGCTGATAGTCGTAGTTTCGCTATATATTGGACACGAAGAGATATGCTTTAGATTTTACACCGTATTTTTTAAAAAATTAGGACCAAAAGATTTAAAAGCGCTCGACAAAGAAAAGAATCGATTTTGAATTTAACCACAGCGTTGCTGTTTCAAAACATTACAATTCTTTTTGGTATAGGGTTATAACATCCCACTGGTTTAAAGGTTGTGGTGATTGGTCATGTTTTATATATGTTGTTATGAACTAATTTTCTTGGTTACATTATGAGACATTCTTATGAAGGGTTCACTTTTTATTCTGATGTGATCAGTCCATAATGTCTAGCCCAAATTTGCCCTGTGACCGAAAGTAAAAATCGACAAAATTTTTGCATGGGGATGATCAATTTCTATTCTTTATTTTCAGCTGCAACGCGCATTTGTGTTGGTGAAGTGTATTCAAGCTGTTGTTGGAGTTAGTATTCTTCCTGTTCTTAGGCGAGTTATGTGTATGCGTCGCAGATTGTGACAAGACATCGGGCATTCTTCTTTCTTTAAATAAAGGTGTTATTACAGTTAGATGTGCACCGCCAAACCCACGAACAGCCGCTGACTGTAAGTTGGCAGACCTCCCCACGTTCCTCCAGATATGAAGCCAGGATTGGCTGGACTTGGAGACCGAATTGGAGAGAGGCTTCTGAATCAATGCGCCGTGCTGGCGAGCTAACTTCCACGGCCACGGAGGCCCCGGTTTTGTTTCTCCTTTTCTTTTTGGCCATTCAAAAATGTCGCACGCGTATAAACTGATTTTTTCAAACTTTTGTACAGTACAGTATATACGTGAAGATCGTGCACTTAGTTCAACGGAGACGTTCAGTTCGGGCTTGAACACTGGCGTTGAAAACCGTTATATGCTTCTCTTTTCATGAACCCGTCCAAATGTCTGACTTAATACATGGACAAAGCCCTTTGTGGATTGTGTTAAGGGTTCTTTTGGGATTTGTTTTAAGGTTGTTGACCGGGAACCATCATTTTGTTTGGGGGGTGATGTTCTGATGCCCAAATCCAGAATATGAACTTTCAGTCATGAAAAATAGCCACTAATATACCACTAAGATAACAGACATTTTCTTTTCATCTCTGAATTAAAGTACTCAGAAATAATTGCCTTTGTTTGACATACTCTAGAGTATAGAAGGGCTTTACCTTGTCTTTGTGGCTCAGTTCGTAAGTCCAAGTGGAGAATTCCACTCTCTGGTCAACATCTGTCACCTCCACCTCGAACGGGTTAAACGTTTCCTTCTTATCTGTCCAATACACCCCAACATTCTGTGTGCAAGAAAATAAAGTATAATAAATTTATGTATTGTATATTTCACTTTTTATTTCATGATGTAATCTGCAGATTATTACTGGCCACGGCATCATTAAGCGATCCTAGATTTAAGTCAAATGTTCAAATCACTTTAAAATTTTTATTTTCTACGTACCAAGGACAAACTATTACTTGACAACGTAAATGATGGGCAAGTTATTGTAAAACAAATTTCATCTAAAATAACGGAAAGGAACATACCAAATATAATGATTAAAATTTTAAAAAGTCTAAGATCGGTTCGTGATTCTGGGGCCAGGAGTTTTACACCAATGTACAATTGTATCAGGGGACAGGTTTTATGGGTGGGAGAAACTTGGGTACCCGGAGTGAGTACTTTCTCACTCATGCATAAAACATCAAGTACAGAGACAGCCTTAGGTGTGCCAAATTTGGGAAATCCAAATGATCTCGAACTAATTCCAAATAGCGCTTATTACCATCATGGCACTGGAAATATTGGAGGCTAAGCAATCTGAAATGTCGTGATGTTAGGGTTCAGTTGAGTGAAAACCTCGGGTGTTCGACAGACTGAACTGTTATTGCATGTATAATAAACCAAATAACAGTTTGCCGCGCGCATTTTTTCGCTGCCTTGTAATTCTCGATAGTCACACACTCAGAATATTCTCAGCATTGTATGTAACACTTTGTGGTCAATGTGACAGACTACCTATATGTATGCACCTCATCCCCTCTGTTGGGGTCTATCGCCTGGACAACTTTCATTGTGACAAATTATCTACTTATCTCCTGTTTTGCAAGCTATCAATAATGTGCACAACTTTCATTGTGATACATTACCTACCTTATTCCCTGTTTTGGGCTTCCTTTATCTGCACAATTTTCAATGTGACACATTACCTACCTTATTCCCTGTTTTGGGCTTCCTTTATCTGCACAATTTTCAATGTGACACATTACCCACTTATCTTCTGTTTTGGGGAGCTTCCATAATGTGCACAACTTTCAATGTGACACATTACTTACTTATCTCTTATTTAGAATAAGTGATTGAGTGCAAAGGGGTTTGACGTCGTACTGAACAAGTTTTCAGCCATATGACGACGGAGGAGTCCTTAGAGTGCATGTACGTGTAATGTGCCTCCTTGTTGAAGCACAGATTTCCACCGCTCCTATATCTGGTACAGTTTCAGTGAGACGACTTAAGCCGGGTGTATGTCGACCTTGCGACTGGGAACAACTGGGTTTTTGGCAACTGGAAGCAACTAGGACCAACTGGCACCAACTCGTGGCATACCGTTATGGGCACAAGTGGCCAGTGAGACAGACTACCTACCTTATCCCCTGTTTTGGGAAGTCTTTCATTAACTGAACAAGCGGTCAATGTGACAGACTACATAACTTATCCCCTGTTTTGGGAAGTCTTCCATTAACAGAGCAAAAGGTCAATGTGACAGAAGACCTACCCAATCCTTTGTTTTTTCCATTATTTGCATTTGCACAGCCTTGTGTCCGGCCGTCTCCCATGATCTGCGTATCTGGTCAATTTGACACAGTACCTACCTTATTCCCTGTTTTGGGTTTCCTTTATCTGCACAACTTTCAATGTGACACATTACCTACTTATCTTCTCTTTTGGAGGCCTTCCATAATGTGCACAACTTTCAATGTGACACATTACCTACCTTATTCCCTGTTTTCGGTTTTCCATTATCTGCACAACTTTCAATGTTACACATTACTCACTTATCTCTTGTTTAGAGTGGGTGAGTGAGTGAGTGAAAAAGGGGTTTAACGTCGTACTGAACAAGGTTTCAGTCATATGACGTCCGAGGAGTCCTTAGAGTGCATGTACGTGTAATGTGCCTCCTTGTTGAAGCACAGATTTCCAACGCTCCTTTATCTGGTGCAGTTTCAGTGAGACAACTTAAGCCGGGCGTATGTCGACCTTGCGACTGGGAACAACTGGGTTTTTGGTAAATGGAAGCAACTAGGAGCAACTGGCACCAACTCGTGGCATACCGTTATGGGCACAAGCGGTCAGTGAGAGAGACTACCTACCTTATCCCCTGTTAAGGGGTATTCCATTAACTGAACAAGCGGTCAATGTGACAGACTACATAACTTATCTCCTGTTTTGGGAAGTCTTCCATTACCAGAACAAAAGGTCAATGTGATAGACGACTTACACAATCCTCTGTTTTTTCCATTATTTGCATTTACACAGCCTTGTGTTCCCAAGTCTCCCATGATCTGCGTATCTGGTTAACTTGACACACTACCTACCTTATCCCCTGTTTTCACGCGGTCCAACATGATAATGGTACTGACTTTGTGATCACAGACCAGACGCCAGAAATCCACGACCGTGTTGGGTAGAGGAGTCTGAGTTAGGATAAAACTCCTCTTCTGTTTGTATCCCTACAAGTAAAAAACATCATTTTCATTGCACCAAAGTTACAAAAAACATCTGTAATTCCCCAAGGGTAAATTCATACACGTCTTAACCCATTCAGATTCCCGCTGTTTCCAGCAGATAATCCTGGCAACAAACTGAAGGCAGAGGCCATTTCGTGAATATGAAATAAGTGGAACTTGAACTTGATGAAATATGGATGGATATTTACAATTATCGACAGTTCAGGAGTTTAAAACTCTTAGGACTCTTGGCATTGTACATGTTCGGTACACTCCTAGGAAGGTAGTAATCGACTGTTTTCCGAAATGTTGCTTCACTTCCTGCTAGGGTGACTACACGAGCGAATACAGTTATCCAGTTCAACTTCTACCACAGTAGCGCTTTTCGTATTATTACTTTCACTCTGGCAAGGTGATGCTGTACTGGCTAAAGGATTTTAGGCTCAGACCTCTGCATGTTCGCCAGGATATGGCCGAAATATTAGCGATATGCCTTAAGCCATTATCATTCATTCATTCATGTACGCGTTTCCAGGCAGCCACATCAATACTTTTGTCAGCAACCTGCAGATGGTATTGGGTTTCCCCCGGGCTCTGCCCGGCTTCCTCCCGTCATAATGCTGGACGCTGTCGTACAAGTGAAATATTGTTGAGTACGGTGTAAAACACCAATCAAATACATAAAGGAATAAATCACTACTTAAGGATCTCTGAAAGCTATCACGAAGCTATCTCAGACTCAGGTCAAAATTTTAATAATTAAATTTGGTACGTTACTTTCCATTATATTAGTTGAAATTTATTTCACAATAACTGACCGAGAATTTAAGTTATCAAGCAATATTTGGATCTTCTTACATTACAAATAGCAACATTAAAGTGATTCGAAATCTTGACTTAAATCTAAGATCGCTTCGTGATCCCTGGGCAAGATCTTGGTGTGATTATTGCTGACTTCATATACATCAACGAGGCTGCTAATTAAAACTTGCATAAAACAGATCTAAGTATCAAATGCTCAGTGGGAAGCGGGGTATGTCCCAGGGCTGAAGATGCTCGCTTTCAATTCGCTAGGATATGTGATATTCTATAACAGTTTTATATATTTGAGTTAGGTTGTATTTGTGAAATAGAGTATAGTGTCGTGGAGGCAATGGAATAAATCCTAGGTTCATGTGACCAATGGAATCAGGCCTTACCTAGGCCTTGATATGCATGCTACGCAAGTGTGTGTCTGGATCAAATCCCGACCCCCGCAATTTGTAGGAGCCTAGGGACAATAAATGGCCCAACAGTCGACGAAGAACACTTGTCTCCCAACAATATCTTGTACATATATGTAGTTGGCAAGTCCGTCGGCAACTGTCAAGGGTTGATGGTTTACCACGGACACTCCAATGAATATGACGTTATATAACGACGAAATAAATGCATAACTTGTTAATAATTAATTAATTTGAAAAGACTAAGACTAATGATATTGACATCTGATCTAGTCTGTCATGTGAAGGAATCATAATTATATGTGGTCTTCTATGTGCAGCTAGAAAGGATTAATACACCGGTTTCAATTTTAACTTAGTGTACCGTATTCATACCTTTGTGCAGTCCCTTGTAGTTCATATTACCTTTCCACAATTGAACATACAAACCACATTGTAGGGTCCCGACGAAGACCTTACCGGAAGATATACAGCATTGATGTAGTCGTTAGATCCGGACACTGGCGTGGACAAGTATGGCCTGCAGCTATCAACTGAAATACAAGAATCACTGGTTTACTCCAACGAAGCAGCTGTGCTGCAGCAACGTGTTATTTGCAACATATATTACGCAGTTTACAGGTTTCCTTCACGTACCTGACTGTTCATGAGGCTTAGACTTCATAAATTCCAAAGACAGAACCACGAACAACGTGGGTATAATGTTGTAACACTCTCAATACAGGGATAGAAAAAACAGTCCTTAATCGCACCAACTGACGAAAAAGAATGATGTGAAGTGAGAAGGTACAGGGGCTTGATGCTAACCAGGTAAGTGTCTGAGCTCTTTACCGGGAAACGCCGACCCTACTCTCGAGCCCATTTAAGGCGAGCTACCTTTCTGGATGCTCACTGTCAATGTATATAAATTTGGGGCATTTCCGCTAATCAATAATCAAGGGAAGAGAATGTGACTCATAGGAAGTTTGCATGCCAACCATTTGTCATTGTGCCTTGAGTACTGCTGATTGTCATCTGGATGTCAGTGTTATCTTTCACTCTAGGAATTCACGAGGATCAGTGGATCTACCTCTATATGCTGAGACTTCCTATTGAGATTGTGTGTGTTTGGAAAGGTGTTGTGTCTGCTCTAATCTCCAAAGGAATGTATATTTTGTTGTTACCTACATTGTTTTATATGTTGTATACATGTTGTACTATATAGTCTAAGACTAGACTATTTTATTATATGTATTTAATTTATTTAAAAGTGTTCGGTTATTACTGTCTTGGAGATGAACAAGTCATTACTTTGCAGATTGACCTCTCTGATAACGATACCTTAACGGTATACGCTGCTGAACAGCGAGATGAGCTATGAGTTTTCACATACTTTACAACGATGTTTAGAGGGCACATGGAAACGGTGTCTAACACATTATTAAATCAGAAGTTGATATCGACATACAAACCCTGTTAGGTGTTTTGGGAGTGTAGCTCAATTGTCAATGAAATATTGCTTTGTCACAAAAGACTTACGGGCTAACAATTTGGAGTATCTGTTCTTGGAAATGTTGTCCGGATGTCTGGCTGATTCCACTTGCATCTTGTTCGCGGGTTGTGAGAGTTCCCGGAGGACCTAAAACGGACGGCGATAACTTCCATTTTTAAATGTTCTATTCTATTTGAACACATTGTAAAGGGATGTCGGTCAGAACAACTTCATCACAGACCCACGGTAGCCATGAATAGACTATCTGTGTAATGTGCCACGTAATTCCCAATATATATCTATTTGCTTGACTACAGTTTTACGCCATATTCACGAATATTTCACTTTATATACCACGGTGGCTTAATTTATTTATGTATTTATTTGATTGCTGTTTTACGCCGTACTGAAGAATATTTCACTTATAAGATGGCGGCCAGCATTATGGTGGGAGCGGTGGCATAAATGATAGTAAATTTAGAATTCTAGTAGCCTCAACAGTTTGCAAATATTTCTCATTCTATTTTCGCAACGGACCTCAAACTGTGCGGCCATCTTGGACTGTCCGGTCTCGGGGTCGACAGTGCAAAGGTCAGAGTACATGTTGGCAAAGTTCACAGATGGAATTGAACTGTTCGCTGAATTTCAAGGCTTCTCCAGGGCTGCGTGTAGAAGAACTCGTACTGTTCCTGGTTAACATAAGGGCAATTTTTTTGTACTTTAGCAGAACTTTCCTGCAATGCATAATGTTAAATCATCTTGCGGAATAAACCCGTCAGATCAAAATTCATGTAACCACATGTTATAATCTTATGAGTACTTGCCATTCCGTTTTATTCCATCATACATTTGGCACAATGAGACGATCACGCATTGTTTTTATTTTCTATCTCGTCATTCAATAAAAGTAATGTTTGCAGGTAAATACCGTTTCGATGACATGTGCACAATGCTTGTTTCAGCTTTAACAAGTGATGTGAAGAAAAGTAATATCATGATAACAGATAATGTGCAAGGTAGAAAAAGTTTGACCTAAGTGCGATCAGATATTGCCTTCAGAAAACAGTCCCGTGGTGTGGGAACATACCCTAATTCGGGTAAACTGACAAGAAGTCACATGTCACCGGATACGTCTGACCATTTGCCAGCTACATGCATCACACTGTCGTCGCTGCTCTGTTTTTTCTTCTATGCTGTATGTCTTAATTATATTACACAATTTGGTTTCCTGTGGTATATCTGTACACTTAGAGAAGATTGGAATTTCCAAACCAGATCTGCAGTCTTTTTATGGCTAATTGTACCTGTGTCTGCACCATGTTGACCCGCTGCTGTCTCAGAATCATCACCAGGCCGGCACATTCACCACATTCTCTTCTTTAGCCTGATTGATCAGGGTAATCCAGAGCTATGAACGTTCCCGTGCGTCCAATCCCAGCACTGTTCCAAGACACGCATGCGTACAACAGGTAGAGTAAAATTATAAGGCAAAAAGTACTCCACAACAGATATCCCAACTCTTGACAAGATCGCTTCTTTAATAACCGGCATGCGCACGTTGAAGGTTTACCTTGAAAAAGATTTAAAGACTGTGCCTTTTGAGAGACAATGTCGGCGGTAACTACCACAATTTAATTCAACTAAAGGACTGACACCGTTGAAGTCATGCCATGCCGTACTATATTTAATAACCACATGACAAAGGTTTTAAACGAAGTCTGGGTGCTATCAATCTAACACAGAACGTGTCTTGAATCACGTCAGGATTAATATCAACTGCGCATGTGTTTTTTTTGGAAAACAAAGATTTTCATGCCAATCTTTAAAAATAATCGACGTCCACAACCGCAAGATCACTTTGCAAAACATAGTTTAATTCGTTCCCTCCCGAAAATAATATTTATTTATTTATTTATTTATTTGATTGATTTTTTTATGCCGTACTCAAGAGTATTTCACTCATACGACGGGCGGCCAGCATTATGGTGGGTGGAAACCGGGCAGAGCCCGGCGGAAAACCATGATCATCCGCAAGTTGCTGGCAGGCCTTCCCACTTAAAGCCGGAGAGGAAGCCAGCATGAGCTGGACCTTGAACTCACAGCGACTGCAGTGGTGAGAGACTACTGGGCTATTACGCTACGCTATCCCGCTAACCAACTGAGCCACTGAGCCACGGAGCACCCCCCCTCCCTCGTAAATAAGAAGAATGCGCATATAGAGAAAGGAATTAACACGGAGCCATGAAAACAGGCATCATTGATGCTAGAAAGACAAGACATTATTCTAGACGCGGAAACTTAATCAATATTCAATTTGCTTGCATCCTAGTTTAAAAGATATCGCGAATCTGAAATATTTATGGTTTATTTTTAAGTGGAATTAGTGCACATCATTTTGACTTTTCACAGATCCTGCACACTTTTGCCATATGTACTTATGAGATATTCTACTCTTAGCGATTTTAAGAAACAAAGAATGAAGGTGTTAGATTTCCTATACACTCTCGATCATTTGTTTTTCAAAAATGGTTAATTTATATTTCATACGTAATCTGCGTGATTAGTGCAAAAGTATAAAATGTTTGATTCAAATGAAGAACTCAAAAGTGGTGTTTATTTCAGAACTAGCATTGCATTTCAAAATGTTTCTCTCTAGGTTGATCTGGATTGTTTGTTCCCACGCCTACCTGCAATGGACGAGAATTGGTCCAGGTAAAGTCGAGTTGTACTCCAGAACCTTATCTCGAAAGTCAAGCAGAATTGTGGCATCGGAAGGTGCCCCGTGATCTGGCCAAGCCGAGAAGTGAAACTGTTTGAGAATCTTCGTCTTGTTTTTCACCTGAGGAGATTTTCCGATCAGATGCGTGACAAAAGTAATGGTGGTAAGGAAAGCATAAACCAATAGCCAACAGAATTTGCTCATCTTATAGGCAGATTCTCATCTTGTATCCTCGTCTTTGATTGTGTTATAATACCAATATATTGTACATATGTTACAATTACATTTTAGGGAAACTCTGGGCATGTTGGAAGAATCTATTTATTTATTTGATTGGTAGTTTACGTCGTACTCAAGAAAATTTCACTTCAACGACGGCAGCCAGAATTATGGTGGAAGGAAACCGGACAGAGCCAGGACGATACCCACGACCATTCACATGTTGCTGCAGACCTTCCCATGTACGACCGGAGAGGAAGCCAGCAAAGAGACGGACTTGTACTCACAGCGACCGTATTGGTGAAAGGGCCTTAGGTCATTGCGCCGCGCTAGCGTGCTAATCCCCTCTACCAAGTCCAGCTTATGCTGGCTTCCTCTCCGGCCATATGTGGGGAGGTCTTCCAGTAACCTGCGGATGGTCCTGGGTTTCCTCCCATCATAATGCTGACCGACGTCGTATAAGTGAAATATTCTTGAGTACGCTTTAAAACACCAATCAAATAAATAAATAAATAAATAACCTACAGACATTTTGGACAGAAATTGAGAATTGAGGGTAATCATGCAATAATGAACTATATGTACAAGTATTTTGAACACTTTCTTACATGTGCAAAGTTACAAAGGGTATACAGGGATACATGCGAGCAAACGATGACGGGAATACTGAAAAGTGATGTGTGAACCTACCTTGTTATTCGGCTCTAGTGCTCTAAGTGTACAGTTAGTGTACAGCTTGTGTCGATATTACTACATGTAAGTACCAGTGTTGCATTTGTGTAATTCTATAAAAGTACAAATAGTGTCGATCAGACCTACCTTAGTGTGACTCAGCACCAATGTTCTAATTGTGCAGTTCTGTCAGTGTGCTCCTATAGAGTCGATGTAACTGAGCACCACTGATCTAATTCTCTAATTGTTCAGATGGTGTCGATCAGACCTACCCTAGTGTGACTCAGCATCAGTGTTCTAATTGTGCAGTTCTGTCAGTGTACTCCTATAGTGTCGATGTGACTGAGCACCACTGATCTAATTCTCTAATAGTGTCGACCAGACCTATGTGTACCTTAGTGTGACTCAGCACCAGTGTTCTAATTGTGCAGTTCTCTCAGTGTACTGTTATAGTGCTGATGTGACTGCGCACCTCTTTTCTAACTCTAATTGTTCAGATAGTGTCGATCAGACCTACCCTATTGTGACTCAGCACCAGTGTTCTAATTGTGCAGTTCTGTCAGTGTACTCCTATAGTGTCGATGTGACTGAGCACCACTGATCTAATTCTCTAATTGTTCAGATGGTGTTGATCAGTCCTACCCTAGTCTGACTCAGCACCAGTGTTCTAATTGTGCAGCTCTGTCAGTGTACTGTTATAGTGTCGATGTGACTGCGCACCTCTTTTCTAACTCTAATTGTTCAGATTGTGTCGATCAGACCTATATGTGCCCTAGTGTGACTCAGCACCAGTGTTCTAATTGTGCAGTTCTGTCAGTGTACTCCTATAGTGTCGACGTGACTGAGCACCACTGATCTAATTCTCTAATTGTTCAGATGGTGTCGATCAGTCCTACCCTAGTCTGACTCAGCACCATTGTTCTAATTGTGCAGCTCTGTCAGTGTACTGTTATAGTGTCGATGTGACTGAGCACCACTGTTCTAACTCTAATTGTTCAGATAGTGTCGATCAGACCTATATGTGCCTAGTGTGACTCAGCACCAGTGTTCTAATTGTGCAGTTCTGTCAGTGTACTCCTATAGTGTCGATGTGACTGAGCACCACTGATCTAAATCTCTAATTGTGTAGATCAGACCTACCTTAGTGTGACACCGCTATAGTGTTCTAATTGAGTAGTTCGATTGGTGTACAGCTAGTGTCAACGTGGGTTCCTCCTTCTTCCCTCGGTGTTCTAACTGCGTAGGTCTACAAGTGTACAGATACTGTCGATCCCACTTACCTCAGTGTGAGCCACTACCGGTGTTCTAAGTGTGTCATTCTATAAGTGTACCTACTGTGTCGATCACAACTACCTGAGTGCAGCTTAGCCTTGCTGCTCTAATTGCGTAGTTCTATAAGTGTACAGCTAGTTCCGATGTGAGTCAGCCGCAGTGTTCTAATTGTGTAGTTCTATGAGTGTAGCGATAATGTCGATCAGATCTCTCTTAGTGTGACTCCGCTCCAGTGCTCTAATTGTGTAGTTCAATAAGTGTACCCATAATGTCGATAGGATCTCTTTTAGTGTGACTCCGCTCCAGTGTTCTAATTGTGCAGTTCAATGAGTGTACCAATGACATTGATCAGACCTACCTTTGTGTGACTTAGCTCCAGTGTTCTAATTGCGCAATGCGCATATACCTCCTCGTCAAGCAGGGTAACCTCAATGACACCAAACCGCGTACAGCCTTCGCTCGGCCAGTACTGTTTGCACTTTATCTAAAACGCAAACCAATGACGGAGGACACGTAGACTGAGGCACAACGTACTGGAAAATACTCTCATCATTGGTGTATACTTTGAATTCATTATACAATTTTAAATATTCATTAACTCAATACAACCAAAATAGTAAGGACCACGAAAGAAGGCTCCCATTGAAGTTTGCTTATCATTTGACTTAATTTCATTGTTCAAGCCAATTCGTCATTCCAATATTATCAACTAGTTATTCAAATACTTATGTGAAAACGACGTCACCTTTGATGTAAGACTTCATTCAATGGCATTTAGAAATTGAACTGGATAACATAACAAATATATGGATCACAACTTCTGCCTATTCAGTGAGCAACGTTTCGGTATAGGTAATAATGCCGGTCTTTATGCTTGATAAGTGTATTAGTCCCTATACCGAAACGTGGCTCACTCAATATATAGAAGTTGTGATCCATATATTTCAAGTTATGTTACCTTTGATGTAGGTATGGCCTGAATCAGGAGTGAAGCAGCTCATACCAGTGGGCTGATAGAATACCCTATCTAAGAACTATTTGAAACACAGGCATTTGTTTTTGTCTTAAGAGCAGTACATGCACAATGGAATATGCTATTAGAAATACCTTAGTTGCTTCGGTCAGATTTGTCACCATGACAATTTTACCCACGTTCTGTTCCCAGAGCATGCGCATGAAGTCGTTTATGATGAGATCGGTAGGCCCTGTGGAGATACATGTAAACGTGAACAGCGCAAGATCACGTGGGTGAGCATCAGGTAAAACATTACACCATATCATTTATGAGGCACGACTTTCTTTATGGCAATTAAAATCGTTATCTTTTTATTTGGAAGATCCTACTTTAATACTGATACTGACCTAATAAATACGACTGCATAAAATATGTTGAATGTGGCACCGTGACTAGCCAAGACACTTTATTTCAAACAGGAAGATCGTTAGTTTTTTTCATTTGTGGGCAAATGGCTTTTTCTCATCACCATTATTTTAACATTAATCAAAATAATTTTACAATTGTATATGTAAATATGTATGCTTAAGGTTTAACATCGTACTTAATAATTTTTCAGTTATATGACGACGAGGGGTCATTAGGTGTGTATACATATATTTTGTCTTTTTGTGCCAGGGCGACTCCATACTGCCGCCAGTAGTCATATCGAAGACACAAGACATGACCCCCCCCCCCCCCCCCCCCAACCCCCACCCAGTCACATTATGCTGACACCGGGTCAGCCAGTTATGTTTCCTTGCTCTAACCTTTCGGCGCTCAGCCCTGTGCATCAATTCTTCAAGGAGTAGAGGGCAGAGAGCATTGAGGGGTTGACAAGGAGAATTTTGTCCATCCTGGTTATACCACAGTTGTTACTGTGTACCTCATCCAACCCTTTTGAATTGTCCACATTTTTTCTTAGGACATGACGAGTATAAATACTATTACGTAAAGATTTGCATGGTCAGATTAAGAGTGAAAGAGGCGATCTTTACCTTGAGAGGCGATGAATTTCTTAGGCTGGTTGTAACCCTGAAATGTAATGCGTCAACAGTGAATGGGGAAGAACCGTTTACCTGAAGTGAGTATTAGTTTAGACTAAAAATGTGTATGGAAAAACCTTTAGTTGTTTTTTAAGATTTAAGTTTTAATTGAGTGGCATGTAGTAGTGAAATATTTTGGATGTATTGTAATATATGTCGCCACAATATTTCAATACCTTTTATAATTAGAGCTAAACATGCTTTATGTGAATTGTACTGATTGTATTGTTTGTCTGGGCATGACAAAAAGCCAAAAGAAAAAAACAAAAAACAAAAGCAAACTCATTGACTGCTTGAATCCTGGCAAGAAAAATGTCACTTTGACGGGACTTTAAGCATTATCAATAGGATTCAAGACGTTCAACATACTATCAGAACATTTGCCTCTGTCCAATCCAGTGAACAAATCTAAATAAAAAGGAGTGAGGATATTTTAGATACAATTTTCACTAATACTACCACTGACTCTTAATTCTTTTGACAGTCTCTTTCAGACAATATAGTTTTTTTTCTCAGTACCCGTGGTGTGTATAGACGGAATCTACCATATTTATATCTAATCCTTCCATATTAAATTAGCTGAATAGAAATTTAACTGGTGTTAAGACGTTTAAGTATTTATAGCATTAGGTACAGACTAAGACAACGTAGGCTATAGATATATTCTTACCAAGACGGTAGGCGTAAATAAGAACAGATAAAAGTAAGTCATAACATTAAGACTAAAGGATATATGTTAATGCGACTAGCACTCAATCTTACGTCAATGTAACAGGCGTTTATGTAATCTGATTTGTCATTGGGTCCATGGAGTCTCAAGACGACACGAGAGTGGTCATCTGAAAAAAAAATTGAAGTAGTGATGGAAAACAAGAATTCTGGAAGTATTGCTTCTACAGAACATGGACGTGTTTTTTAAGTGTTAGATAGCTATATTTATGTCCACAAAGTCCACAAGGGAACTTCCATAATGTTGTAGAAAACGGACGAAACCCCTGAAACTTGAGACTGACCTGTAACTTGGTGTACTCTCTCCAAGACTTTTTATCCATATCGGTAAAAACAGATCGAAGATTACCGAGGTTTGCCCAAGGAAATTAGTCAAAGTGAAGCGTGGTGTAAGGTATCAGTTTAATACGATGGAAGTGTTATACGACAGTTGTCCGAAAAGTGTTTCCTAACTGACTGACTGACTTGATAGATGGATTGACAGACGGGAAGGGGGGGGGGGGATCCGCTGTCTGCAGTTCGGGGACTAATACCGTTAAATTCTATCCATGCGTCCCTGTGACAACTGTTTAAAAGATGCTTAATTTTATTTAATACATGCATATTTCAATGACTATAAATATTTGAACGTCTCTTACTTCACATAAAAAAGGATAACGGTGGTCTTGTCATGGGACGGTCTAAGACACTGCATTAGCAAGGGTTTGTCACAAGGACGCAGTTAACGGGATAGTATTGTTTTGAATATCACAACAACGGGTTGTACATGTAACTAGCTTGCAACAGGGCATATGTTTTGTATGATTTGTGGATCAAAGATATAAAAAATGCTTTCAGATGATGCAGAAAGAAAGATCTCAACGATAGTACAGATAAAAATACAAGGTTTATTTCATCCAAAAAAAAAGAAAATCTTTGCTTTCTGATCTGACCTACCCTTTTTACGGCTGCGCAATTAAAATTTAAAGCTATTGGGCATGTGACGGAATATCATTTATTGCAAGTGTTAATTGGATGGCTATACATGTCGGTCCTAATTAAGGATATTCAGTATCGGGGAAATAAGGCATATGGTTTAGACTGGAAAAATGGACTCACTACCACTGAGGGCTTATTGCTTGATGTGTTACTGTAATTATTGCTATATTGCTTCTTCACTTTACTACCAAACACAGATGCTTACATGCGACAAGATTCTTGTAGCGACTTTTAGCCTTGTTGTATGGAAGGTTTGCCACTTCAGCTTTGGCATGGAGTCCGGCTGGAAATTTCTAACAAAAAAAAAAGCAACAATAGCTTAAGCATAATGTGTAAACAAAAGACAATGAGTTCAAAATACTTTTCTCACAGCGATATTTACGTGTACGTTAAAGTCATAATGGTCAGCGTTAACCAAGACCTATATATTGGTTTTAACATTCATTTAGTTAGTTGATTGGTCTTCCACGCCATTCAAGAGAATGCTTCACTTGTAAGACAGCGACCAGCATAATGCTGAAAGGAAACCGGGCAAAACCCGAGTAAATTCCTCGACCATCCGTATTAAGGTTGTTATCGTTAATAAATTTTAACAGCAGATGTTCAGGCGTAAACTAATGAATACATTGTTGAAATGTGTCGTGACAATCTAACAGCTTACTGCGAACTCGGCTTTGAAACCATCGGCTGCCATTTTCTCTTGGATGTAGTCCCAGAATTCCTCCACAGGAACTGACGTGCTCAAGTGATTCTCGTACGTTGTTGCCTCGGGATCCTCTGGGGCTACTTGAACTTCCGGGTCCTCTGCTTCATATTCTGAAAGTTAAATCAACATTGCTATTATGCTTACATAACTTGATGGTTTATTTATTTATTTATTACAGCTTATATAGTTTTTGGGTGCTGACACGCATGCGCAATTCAGTAATATACACCACGGTCAAGAAGAAAAAGAAGAACAAATCTCCCAAAAGAACAAGAACAACAACATCTTTCTCCCAGATTTTGTAACAGCTAATAATCGACAGTATATGATGGATCTAATTTTCTACAAAATTCCGAAAGCACCGACATGGAAAACATACTAAATATGTTTGCAAAACATGTTTGAAGAATACGCTTGTGATTTAGGGTATTGTAAGATGAACAACTTTCCCTCACTTCCATTTTGAGAGGCGTCTGAAACAGAGAAATGATGGGATTCAGTCCCCATTTACCTAGATCTGTGGTTGTTTTATCCACTATAAACACGGAATATATCAAATACATCGGTAGGGTAGTTTCGAGTTCGAACTCCTTTGTTGTAAAAGGTAAAAACAGTTCTACTGTATCATGTGGGCGAATACAACATCCTTAATTGGCATTAATTTACCAATCACCTGCATCATCGTATTCCACAGTCACAAATGACACCTCTTTCCTTCAAAAGCTTGTGGAGTTCAGAAACCTTCTGTTCTTCAGTTTTCTCCATCGTTCGTCTGCTCCGCACAACTTTTTGTAAAACTTATTTCAGACCCCATTGTAATAGTAAATCTAACTAAAAATAGTTACCTAACATATTTGACAGGTCACAGTAGGACTTCTTTACCTTTGGAGATTAACAGGTTCGAACTCAAAACTCTCCTACCGAATGCAATTACCTGTCATGTAGATGTAAAATCTTCAGAGACCATACAGCCACCCTTTTAACAGTTAACCATTAAACAAGCTACTTTGTTCTTAATTTATGTCTCTAAGTTTAGTATGTTAGACTTTTAAAAGTCAGGGTTGATATATCTCGTGCTTATAGTGAATAAGGTAACCATTTGTGTAGCTAAATGACAAGTGGTTATTTTTATTTCCCTGCTTTAGACTTCTCTCAAAATTTGTCTTCTTTAGTGTGACTTTAAAGAACTGTTCGCTTTTATTTTCTTACCTCTGTTGCTCTGTTGGTCCTCAACTTCTAGTTGAATCTCACCCATTGTCCTCACTGACAGCGAATCGTGGGCCTGTGCCTTATTTGTTGACGGATGATGCCTCCTGGTCAAAGGAGAAGAAAACTTAAATATCAATCAAATACCATTTTTACCATGCAGGTGCATGCCATAAAAATTCCAACATGTACCTCAAGCTGATAAATTATAAATAAAGTCAGCGCCAAAATCTGCTCTGGGCGATTCCATTTGGCCTAAGTACTAGTCCTGAAGTCTTCTGTGTTAGGAGAATTGCTGTTGGAAACCGAAGTGCAGTTCGTACATTTTCGGTAGAACTCTTC
The DNA here is from genome assembly GCF_032854445.1 of Liolophura sinensis. Lineage (NCBI taxonomy): Eukaryota > Metazoa > Mollusca > Polyplacophora > Chitonida > Chitonidae > Liolophura > Liolophura sinensis. The sequence goes on along the minus strand of NW_027017954.1, from coordinate 288,625 downwards.
TTCCAAAAAGATAGCGAACAGTACAGTTCGTTTTCCGCCTTGGTGATCACGAAGCTTTACATGTATGTCGAGGAAAAGTCGTAAAAATATGCAGCAGGCAGCACCAGATGGAAATGTGCTCTTTTCAGCCTATAGTGTCATGTATTTAAGTTTTCTTCTCGTTTAAACAACACAGACACGTTTGGATGTAGGGCAGAACTTGTAAACATGTTAACTCCCATGCCTTTTTTGGTTTTGTTTGTTGAGGAAGGGGGGGAGGGTAAGTTTTTGTGCCGTACAACCGACTGATCAAAATAACCCTAACGGGATACATAGAATACTGGTGCATGTTTATGTATAATATATACAATAATCATAAGCATGCTAATAATTATTATCTTCAAAGACAACCACACGGACGAGACCATCGGGTCCAGCTGGCCCCAGAACTAGGAAGCCGTCTTAAACTTAATAAGACATTTATTTAATTACTTAGTAATACTAAGAGTTATCTGAGATCTTCATGACAGATTGATAATTTGTGGTTAAATTCAAATCTAAGTTTAGGGGTAATACCAAAGTTTAGACAAAATTTAACTTAAAGGCTACATAAATCCCTTGGCTTTAATTTCTTTAATATGCAGTATAGGGTGTGGCCTGACCTATTCAAGGACCAAAAAGCTTGTCCGCTTTCTTATTAAGTGTGTGTATAGGAGTGGGGGGTGGGGGTGGGAGGGGATAAATAGAGTTTTAAGCCACAATTTTCTCAAGTCTCGACCGGAAATTAAGTAGCTTATTATTGTGGTGTCAGTTGGGATTTCTGTTAAAAAACACCTCTTTTGGGGGGACAGCCCGCATTGGGGAACCCGCGTTGGGGGCGCTAAGCTGTTCCTGCGTTCTCAGTATGTCCATCGATGACGTGGTTTCCGAATGTTCCCGACCACTGACGCAATACAGGCATAAAACAGATGGATTAATAACATTAATATAAACTATACCTTTACAGCGAAAAAATGTTTAAAATTGTTTTGTTTTGACATATCTTTTTTTTTCCTAATCCTTAAAACCATATTTTTCGTTTTATAGCACTCAACAAGTCTGAGGCAGGTTCATGATCCGGGCGCTAGAATTTCGTTACATAACTACAAGCACTGACAATTCAGCTGGCGCTGTCTTGACCCGCGACCCGCCCATCCACGCTGCCAAAGTTCTGCCGCCACTGAACTATCAACCACCCTACCCAATCACATTATACTGACACTGGGTCAACCAGTCCCGTAACAGTGCGTCTACAAAATCACTGGAATAATAAGCTCCGTTAAACAACTTTGCTTGAGAGAAGGTGTTAACAGAAGTAACGCGTTTAACCGAATTACCTGTAAATGATGATTACTGCAACAACAACGGCACAGGCTACAAGAACACCAGTCACGCCCCCTGCGATTCTCCCGACCATCGTGTTTGAAATTGGGACTGCAATAATGACAATAACAGTAACAAGAATTGTTAATAGATTTATTTATTTATTTATTTGATTGGTGTTTTACGCCGTACTCAAGAACATTTCACTTATACGACGGCAGCCAGCATTGATGTGGGAGGAAACCGGGCAGAGCCCGCGGGAAACCCACGACCATCCTTAAGTTGGTTGCTGTAATCGTCCGTTACTTCTGAATCATAATCTGATCGGTTAGGGTCTGTAACGCTCGTCATTTTCAAACTGTATCTAATACCGCTTAACCTGGGGCTAGGGGCCGTAAAGGTAGCCATGCTAATTACATCAGCATGATGCCTTTATGAACAGTTGCAACGAAACGCGACTGAGATACTTGTTTAGCTGTTATTTGACATGGAACTCATTCAAGCACTACGAATTTGAACTTTGATATGAAATTCATGCCTGGAATATTCATTGTCTGCCCGGCATCATTGAAAACTGATGACCGCTTCTCTCTTGTATGTTACCGGCTTTATTTCTTATTTGTATAATTTCTTGCATACCTTTGTCTTCGGGAGTTAATGTTAAACGTTGTTGTGGAAATGGATCTTGCGATTATCGACTTGGAACGCCTTTTACGGACTACGAATGGTATAGGAATGTCGGACTTGACGCTTATATTTATTTCCCACGTACGGCCGGAGAGGAAGCCAGCATGAGCTGGACTTGAGCTCAGAGCGACCGCATTGGTGAGTGCTTGGGGTTTAACGTCGTACTCAACAATTTTTCAGTCATATGACGACGAAGGAATCATTAGGGTCCATGTACGTGTAATGTGCCTCCTTGTTGCAGGACGGATTTCCACCGCTCTTTTATTTAGTGCTGCTTCACCGAGACGACTTACCGAAGGCAAGTAAGCCGCCCCGCCCGATCCATTATACTGATACGGGTCAAAAAGCCATTGCACTATCCCCTTTATGCTGAACGCCAAGCGAGGAAGTTACAACTTCCTCTTTTAAAGTCTTAGGTGTGACTCGATCAACGATTGATCCTGGATCTACCGGTTCCGAAGCGGACGCTCTACCAACTGTGCTACCCGGGCCGGTCGCATTGGTGAGAGACTCCTGGGTCATTATGCTGCGCTAGCGCGCTAAGCAAATGAGCCACGGAGGCAACGCCCCCACCCCCCCCCCCCCCCAAAAAAAAAACAACATGAAATTAAATAAATAAAAAGGTAAGTAAGTATATTTATGTACCTTTACAGCTGTCATCCACGAAGCCGTCAGGGCATCCTCTCTGACATAACCCATTGGTAATGTTACATCGTGTTCCACAGCCTTGGTTACATTGCTGGGAGCAGTTGTCTCCCCATGATCCTGATTCGCACGCTAAGGGAATGCAAAACAAGGTTACATTTAATGGCGCTACAATCCTCCTAGTCTAATAAATTAGACGTAGTATGCTAACGATACAGCGTCTAACAGACGCTGGGTATTTTCGGCACTTAGACCATCAGCTGCGTTGCAGCCTGACATTTTTTTTTTACATCGATCAATCTTCAGTGGAATAGATCACATTTTTATAGGATCACAATCGGCCCCAGTTAGGTTCATATCGAGCATTTCTCGTCCACAAACCAGCAAAACATTCGAACACAGCCGAGTTCGCCATCTCTGACCTTTACTCGCATGAGCGTGGTGCAGAGCGGCCTGTTCTCCACGATTTGGGATTTTCGTTTGTCATACACAGCGGACAATTTATATCTGTAAAGAACATCAGCATGGCGAAAAACTTCCATCGTGGAGGATCCTCGGAAAAGCATCGAGAGAACCTGTTCGAACTTTGCCGGTTTTCGGTGTAAAAATGACCAACTTGAGCAGAACAGAAGCCGGATTTTGAGCAAAGGTGGGATTCTCTAAGCTATGGATTGCTGATTGAGCAAATATTCGGTAGGAAAAGATCCTGAGGTTCTAAATGCGGATAGGAAAATACCAAGTATTTTGGCAAGGCACCTATGTTCGACGTTGTACCGTCTAATTCATTAGGCTACAAATTTTCCATATTTTGGGCGCCAATATTTATAGACGAGTGTCGTACATATACATGTACTTCACTCTTTGGAACGTAAAACAAACTGTCATGCAGGAAAGAGGTAGAATTGGCTAAATGAATACCTACGCAATCAAACCCGTCTTACTGATCAAATGGCGCCTGGTGGTTAGAAGTGGTTCCAAGTGCGAAATCGTGAACTCGTGCATTACACCTTTTTCAAAGGCTTTCATAACTGCATGAAATATGAAAAAACTATTTAACTTTTCCTTTTAAATCAGCCATACCGATGAATCCGCAATGTGCAAAGTGTTCAACGTTCTGTAGCATTCGCAATAGCTATGACAAAACTCGATGCCGTGTTGCACCCAGGACACACGTATGTTGAAGGGGCAGATTTTCAGATTTTTTTAAGAATGTTGAAATTCAAATGTTTGAAAACTATGGTGGGCGTTATGAGCCATACTGACGGTATCTAGGAACTTTGACGTCACATCCTCTTTTTTCCTGATGTTCACCAGAAGGAAGGCATTTTTTGGTAACATTATTTCAGTAATCTTTCGCTCATGGGTAAAAAGAGTTATTCTAACGTTCAGTGTCGTTATTAGAGTCGAAAAAATTTCCTGCGATGTCAGAGTTCCTAACATCTGATAGTTTGGTCCGTAAAGAGCACCCTAGAATTAAAATGTTTGGGCGTCTTTAATTCTTTTCACAAAAATCTAAAAAAAATAAATTAAAGTACATTGATGTCTAGTTTTAAGTGATGTATTTAGTGATGCCCACTTCCATTTCAAGCGGTCTTTACCTTTAAACTAAATATAAAAATAAGTTGTATTTGACTCCTAACTAAACCTCCTAGGCCTATAATTTCCGAAAAATGACAATTAAGAGAACTGAACAGGGGAAATTCGTCACTGGTGTAAAGCGAGATAACATGTAAATCAGGCAGCACAAAGATTCCCACGATACAACCTTTGCTTGTGGATCGCACATATAGACAATGACACATTGAAAGCGAATTATATTGAGGTCTAGTAGACTATATAGGATCTTCCTTTTTTATCAATAATGTATTATAAAGAATTCTTAATTCTCAACGAACTGTACTACATAACTGAAGTTACATGGTAGGTCTCCAACATTTGAAGTTCGCCAAACATCTCCCGTCGTCTAGACAACAAGGGGAGATAACCCAGTCAAAAAAGTCCGCCATCGTCCATCATCTAAATATAGAGACGTTGGTGAATTTATGGTTGAAGGGAAGCCCCGGATAAAACTGAACATTTCATTTTTCACTCAAAGTCAGACAAATGTCAGTAGACTTTATGGAGAGAGCGTCTTAAATAACAGCACATGTTTTTTCCCCGTCAGCAATATGTCTCTTCAAAGGATAGGATATCACGAATTCGACTAGAGTGACTGACACAGTGGCTTGTCGCAGCTAGAAACAGATTTGATAATATCAAACTGATATAGCGCAATGTTATGTCTTCATATGATGTACTCACGGGTGAGACACGTTATGTCTGTATACACGTATCCAGGTGCACACGATGAATTCCCCAGGGTAACGGGACATTCCCCAGACGTCTTGTTACATACACTACCGTTATAACAGTTACCACACTCCAAAGCACAGTCCCCGCCCCAAAAACCATTCGCACATTCTGAAACCAAGAGTGATAAAGACAGTGGTATCAATATGTACATGTATTCCTGTCACTAGTTTAATCATGTTCCAGCAGTTTTGCAAAAATTTCGGATATCTAATTTGTAAAGTCTTAACTCTTTAACACCGTGGCTTAGTTATAATTTACAGACAACAATTGACAACATGGTAAGCAGAGCAAGTCATGCTTATCAGGGCGTTTTCCATTGAAAACTACATTGTATACCGTGTATCTAAGGCAAAAAAACAATAAATGTAGAACTGAGTCTTAAAGTGAAAGAAAGCTAAAATAAAAACAATACACATAGCTCATCACAATCAGCTGAAAACTGTCCAAAAATTTCAAATTAATTTTTAACATTTTAACAATAATAATGTTTAGGTACTCTGAAGTTTCTCTCCATGCTGAACACCACTTTCAATGTTGGAATATTTCTTATTACCCACAAGTAAAAAATTATTTATGTAATGTTATTTTTTTATCAGTATGGTTCTACAAGGTGAAATTAATGAAGAAATGTTATGAGATCCTACAGTGCCTTGCCACTGGCAGTATTGTTCACACAGTCAAGCATTTAACAGTGGCAGCGTTTAATTCCGCGAAAAAAAGTCAAAATAAATATGTAAATTTTAGAGATAATTTTCAGCTGGCTTTCTTGTCATGTTCACTTCATTATTTTCATCCGGTTTTTTCCTTTAAAGTAAAATGGCTTGATTAGTATGTATAAAGAACGGGACAGAACGAGTTCAACGAAAAAGGCTGTCGGTATTACAGGTGCATGGAAATAGCTTGACACCAGACTGGTGATTATGGGTACACACTGGCAAGTCGCGACAATAAAAACTCCTATAAAGAATTATATTTCAAAACTATAATGTCTATGTTGACCTTAGCACACTGATTGATCGCCATAAAAGTTTAACTGGATTGACATCTATTAAACCGCTGTAATCGGTACAAAGCGAATCACATGTTCAATAACACGGTCATTCGAATATATATTCATGAACTTCTTTCAGTAACTGACCACACACAAAATACTGAGAACATACAGAAACCCTACCACCAATACGGTGGTGGTGAGTTCAAGTCCAGCTCATGATGGCTTCCTCTGCGGCTCTACGTGGGAAGGTCTGCCAGCACCTGCAGATAGTCGTGGGCTTGCTCCAAGCTCTGCCTGGTTTCCCCCCACCATAATGCTGGCCACCGTCGTATGAGTGAAATATTCTTGAGTACAGCGTAAAAGAAACCAACAAAATAAAAAAGCAAGTAAATACTTCTGGAAGATCATGTTACAAAGATTACGTATGCTTCCAGACGTCAGCACCAAAACCATTGTGCCAAATAACATATTGTGGCTTTACATTATACAACAAAAAAGTATCGCTTTTTTCTTTCGAGTATCCCAGCATGCATACAGTCTGATTTTCTCTGCGCGAACAGAGCCCGGATGACGTGTTACAGGCACTGGGGCCCTCAACACAGGAACCGGAAGTTTCCGAGCAATTTAATCCATATGTACCATTATCACAAGCTGAAGATGAAAATATTAGATAGACATATGACCACTAGAAGAGGCTGCGACATAAAAAAAAAATTTAAAAAGTTGATAAGAATGCTTTATAGTATTCTAGATTAGATCACCTCAAAATATGCAGGAATATTCTACAAGTTGAAATCCGATTTTACAGCAGTTGTAAATATCAAGACGTATCCTTTGAACACATTGATATAGATATATGATGACCAAAGATTGCAGCATTAGAAAAACGATGGGTTAAAATATGACTTAATGACCCGTATAGATAACGGGTACTAGCATAAAATCCACATTATGTCGGGGAAAGTCAAATGCCCATGAATTATCGAGAGTTTGTTTGTATGTTGTAGCCTTTAATATTCAAAGCATACTGTTTTAATCCTACAGAATTCTAACACAAAAAGTCCACAGCGTTTGGTTTCCCTCTAGCATACACATGGGTGAAAAAAAAAACAGTAAGGGAAGTGAAAGTACAGGGAACATGTACATTAATAAGCGTAATATGCGTTTTATTGATTGGTAAGTGCTAATTTACAAAGTACAAACTCTATACGTAAGCAAAGAATGCGTTTTAGCTGTTAGGTATGATAAACCCTGTCGGGTAACGTTCAGCATGGGTTTTGAGTCGGCTTTAGTACAATATCGTAGAAGTAATGAGATACGTTGATATTTCCAGCGCACATATGGCCAACCATAGAGATGTTGGTATAAAAACAATCGTCAGTTGGGACCACTTTTGTATTATTCCACGTGCCATACACGTGTCAACAATCTAAGCGTCAAGTCCGACATACGCATACCACTCGTAAACCATAAAGTATTACCCCGAGTAGATATCACGAGATCATTTACACCAAAAACCTCTAACACAAATTCCCAAAAGAATATACATGTGTACAAAATAATAGATATAAACGATTAGTAAATCTAGGGACACGTATGGGACAAACATGTAAAAAACAAGATATTCCGGTCTCACCTGTTTTACATTTCAGACCAGAATATCCCGGCAGGCATCTGGGATCACCCTGACAGTGCCCGGATGTGGTGTTACAGCTGTCTGATCCACTTGCACACGATCCACAGGTCTCGTTACAGTCGTGGCCATATTTACCTGCTTCACATGCTTAATTCAAGTAAAACGAGAAATTAAAGCTCGATTTACAAGTCATTTTATTGATGTTGTAATGAATCAAGATACACAAGCTATACGCTTAAGCAGGAAATAAAAGTTGATGTACTGGATGTACCTGACATTTATATTTATGTATTTATTTATTTGATTGGTGTTTTACGCCGTACTCAAGAATATTTCATTTATACGACGGCGGACAACATTATGGTGAGGGAAATCGGGCAGACCCTGGGAGAACCCACGACCATCCGCAGGTTGAGGATAAATCTTCCCACGTACGGCCGGAGAGGACGCCTTGTGAGTACTAATGCTGGCCGCCGCCGAATAAGTAAAATATTCTTGAGTACGGCGTAAAACACCAATCAAATAATTAAATCTAACATACAGTATACGTATCAGAAGAATGGTGTAAAAGATTCTGTCTCTGTTTTGTCTGGAGTTAAATACCTTTGATTCAGTGCAATATTACAAAAAACGCGTAAGTCTAGGACACATGTTAGTAAGACCAGGACCAGACAAAAGTTACAAAAGTTCTGGGCTCAGTTGTTCAAAAGTATATAATAGCAGTTAAGCCCGGTATTGACTTTAGTCAGGGCCACAGTGCATTTAGTTTTGTATCAGGCCAAGATCAGTATTAACATTTAAACCTGATTTAACTTTTACTGCACTGTTAAACAACCGGCCACTGGATACACAAGTACGCAAAACTGTGTATGATCGTAACAGTGATGAGATACAATGATATTCCAAGCGTACATATGGGCAGTCACTCTCACAGAGGTGTTGGTATAAAAAGACTCAACCGGAACTACTTGTACATCACACCGCGTGCCATATAACGCACAATCCATACGTACCCTACGTAAACAATGAAGCGGTGATCCATTTCCAAAAAAACATTATCACCATTTCCTTAAATAATTTGTAAAAATTAATACATATAAATGATAAATAAATCTAGGGACATGTGAGAAAGAAATATGTAAAACACAAGATATTCCCGTCTCACCTGTTTTACATTTCAGACCAGAATATCCCGGCATGCATCTGGGTTCACCCTGACAGTGCCCGGATGTCATGTTACAGCTGTCTGATCCACTTGCACACGATCCACAGGTCTCGTTACAGTCGTGGCCATATTTACCTGCTTCACAGGCTTAATTCAAGTAAAACGAGAAATTAAAGCTCGATTTACAAGTCTTCTCAGTGATGTTGTATTGTATTAAGATACACAAGCTGTACACTTAAGTAGGAAGTGAAAGTTGTTGTACTGGATGTACCTGACATTTATATTTATGTATTTATTTATTTGATTGGTGTTTTACGCCGTACTCAAGAATATTTCATTTATACGACGGCGGCCAACATTATGGTGGGAAGAAACCGGGCAGAGCACTGGGGAAACCCACGATCATCCGCAGACTGATGACAGATCTTCCCACGTACGGCCGGAGAGCAATCTGACATTTATACTAGATATAAAACATAACAAACATGCCTGGTTTGGGCGCAGGCAAAAGCGTGTAACCTCCTTTGGCAGTGTGAGAGGCCTCGCTAGCTGAGATGGGAAAAGCTGGGGCTCCCTGTAAGTACTTGACTCTTGACCATTGAGGTTGCGTGTTCAATGTCCGCTCAGGCTGTTTACACAGCGGCTTTTTTTGTCCGGTTTGCAAATTTTCTGTCAAAGATCTGGGTTACTCCGGTTTCCTTCGCCCATTTACGTGAGAAAATTCTTGAGCACGTTGTTAAAACACTGATCAGTGAAATCAATCCCTTGGCAAAGGTAATAGCTGTAATGTACACTACGACATAATTGCTCTAACATACAGCAGACGTATCACAAGAATGTGTAAAAGATTCTGTCTCTGTTTTGTCTGTACTTAACTAGCTTTGATTCAATGCAATATTACAAAAAACGCGTAAGTCTAGGACACATGTTGGTCAGACCGAGACCAGACAAAAGTTACAAAAGTTCTAGGCCCAGTTGTTTAAAAGTATATAATAGCAGTTAAGCCCGGTATTGACTTTAGTCAGGGCCACAGTGCATTTAGTTTTGTATCAGGCCAAGATCAGTATTAATATTTATGCCTGGTTTATCTTTTAGTGCACTGTTAAACAACAGGCCACTGGATACACAAGTACGCAAAACTGTTTATGATCGTGACAGTAATGAGATACATGGATATTTCCCGAGTACGTACGGGCAGTCACTCTCACAGAGGTGTTGGTATAAAAAGACTCAACCGGAACTACGTGTACATCTCTCCACCTGCCATATAATTTTTTTTTTTTTTTTTTTTTTGATTGGTGTTTTACGCCGTACTCAAGAATATTTCACTTATACGACGGCGGCCAGCATTATGGTGGGTGGAAACCGGGCAGAGCCCGGCGGAAACCCACGACCATCCGCAGGTTGCTGGCAGACCTTCCCACGTACGGCCGGAGAGGAAGCCAGCATGAGCTGGTCTTGAACTCACAGCGACCGCATTGGTGAGAGGCTTCTGGGTCACTACGCTGCGCTAGCGCGCTAACCGACTGAGCCACGGAGGCCCCACTGCCATATAACGCACAATCTATAATTACCCGACGTAAACAATGAAGCGGTGATCCATTTCCAAAAAAACATGATCGCCATTTCCTTAAATAATTTGTAAAAATGAATACATATAAATGATAAATAAAACTGGTGATATATAAGGGAGAAGCATGTAAAACATTATTCCCGACTTACTTTTACATTTCAGACCAGAATATCCGAGCATGCATCTGGGTACACCCTGACAGTGGCCGGAAGTAGTGTTACAGCTGACCGGTCCAGATGCACACGATCCACAAGTCTCGTTACAGTCTGGGCCGTAAGTACCTGCCTCACAGACTTGATGCAAACAGAAGGAAAAAAGAAATAACATCATAATTCGGTGGCTATAGCTTTATGTGTCAAAGAATAGACGACCTCTTAACAAACAAAAAGTGACATTTATATGTTGTTCTTTTATATATATAAGACAGCAAACACTTGGACTTCACCACTTGGTCAGTATCCCCCTTGAGACATATTAAAGCTTAAATCTTAAAATCCTTTCAATTAAAGAACAGGACAGCACCTTGCCAAACATATTTCAATCAAAAGCAGGATTCTCAAGCGTTGTAAAAAGGATCATACTTTATTGTTTTAATGAGATTTAACCGAATAATATGTAAAACAAAATGACATTACTGCACAAAATTGCTGGAGTGAGACGAGTCAACCATCTTGAGAATTTTATCCAGTCAAACACGTTGCTATAAGTTTGCGCGGCCTAAGCTGTGACGTAGCGTTTACTTATTCGCTCCATAAAGTGACAGATCATAACACAGAACTACTGCATAAGACATCATTTTGAGACTGTGTACAACAATTTAGTTCCGTCTAGGTGAAGGGCCATTTCACAAAGTGTTGTGGGACAGGTCTGTATCATTTGTGGACTACCACAGATGTAAAATAGATGATTTTCAAGCCGTGTAATATTCAACGACGGTATCACGAAGTATGTGAGACAGTAGCATACCGTCTCGGCTAAAACCTCATTCATCTCCCCAAATACATTTTTTTGCTCCGTCTGTCGCATACAAGAGAAGTTTTTTTCCTATTTTTCATTATGAAATGCAGTAAAATTATTGAAACGCCATATTTTAGCTGAGGTGCTTTCTCTGACATCCGCGATAACTGGGTCAGCACAGCTTTCTTCCCTGAAGCCACCGCTAGAGTGGAATGCCTAGATCAACGTCAGTGGTGCTTACACTTATTTCTATTTTGCTTTAGAACATGTTTCCGTTTGTTTTTGAGCATAATTCTAATTGTGCAACAATCCTATTGTAATTTTGTAAACATTTAACTGGGGCCAAAATCACTAGAACACCCCCTCAACAGGCTATGTCCTGAACCAGGAGTACCCCGGCCGTGCGTCTACAGCTGGCCATTTATAGAGGGTCTCTGGAGTTCCCTGTAAATGATATACTAGGTCTACTATATCAACAGTTCAAGCAATGGAAGAAGTATTCTTCCAGTATGTCCATTTTCTGACAAAACTATATTTATAACTTGGGCCTTCATCGCCAAGTCCACAACTTTTATCTGTTATAGGCTACTGCTTAGACTATTATACGGAAAATACCTTCGACGTTACACACCTAGACTGAGCTTGACGTCACCTTGCTCTCGATAACAGAGACGTGCTAAAGCTATATTAAGACGAAGTGTGAATAAACTTTTACTAGATTGAAAAAAAAAACTAAAAAAATATGTAATGCCGGTTTAAGACACTTTCAATGATAGCCTTTCAGCGGACATAAACATTAGTAAGGTGCTGTCTTTCACTTTAATTTGGAGGTCATGTATTTCAGGATAATGTATCGCCTTACATTGTACTGAATCCTACATAATGAATACTACACACACATTGAATGCCGGTCTGAGACACTTTCAGTGATAGTATTTCATTTGATTTTAACAATAGTCAGGTGCTGCCTTTCACATTAGTTAACACATTTGGAGGTCATGTATTTCAAGATAATGTATCCCTTCACATTATACTGAATCCTACACACTTACCTGTACTGCACCTGTTACACATGTAGCCAGTGTCACATACTGGCTTTCCTCTCTGTTGTACTCAAGCTTTTATATACCTGCCTATCCATTACATGTTACCCATATAACTTCTTGTGTTTCGTCTCTGCTGTACTAAATCCTACACACTTAACTGCACTGCGCCTGTTACATATGTAGCCAGCATCACATCTTGGCTTTCCTCTCTGTTGTACTGAATCTTACATACCTGCCTATCCCTTACATGTTACCCATGTAGCTTCTTGTGTTTCGTCTCTACTGTACTAAATCCTACACACTTACATGTTCTGTACATGCTACATATGTAGCCAGCATCACAACTTGGATTTCCTTTCTGTCATACTGAATTCTACACACTTACCTGTCGAACAATTCTTACGCATGAAGCCAGCATTGCATCTTGGCTTTCCGTCAGTTAGAGGACATTCTCCAGTAACTTTATCACATTTGTCGGCCCAACAATGGCCACAGTCCCTTTGACAATGTTCTTCCCATCGACCGTCAACACATTCTGCGAAAGTAATAGAATGACATGTAGCTGTTTTACCCAAGACGGGACAGAATGACAATGAGTTATTGACGTTGGAAAGAAGGAAACCAAGGAGTGCTTGTAGGAAATTACTGTCCTGTAACAAAGTAAATAGATTTCAACATGCTACTTCACTTTTGTTGATACATTTAACATGTTAGAATATAAAATAATTTTAAAATGAAGACGTACAGAATGGAGAGTAAAACCAAAGCAGGGACAGTGTGATAGTTGGCAAATTGCCACACGTGGTCAGACCTGGCTTCAAAGGATGACAAATCAGGACAAATAAAACAAGTGAAATTTACTTGGACCCCCCCCCCCCCGCCTCCAAAAACCAAAAAAACCAAAAACAAAACAAATAAAGATAACAAACAAATCCCGTGGAGATTTCTCAAATAAAACCATGGGATACTTCTCATCCACAAGTGTTGTCGACAATTCCTGATAACGTTTACTTTGAATAGCTCGCTTTGCTATTCGATTTCAACTTTCATGTGATGCTTGTGGACATTGCTTTACATGAAAAAGCAAACTCTTCCTGGTGGGCTCACCTTACATACTTAAATATCAATTTTCAACTTCCCGTCGTCAAAGAACTGTAAAGGATACGTTGATTTATTCATCTGGTCGGTGTTTCACGCTGTACTCAAGAATATTTTACTCATACGACGGCGCCCAGCGTTTATAGTGTGAGGTAACCGGGCAGAGCCCAGGAGAAACCCACGACCATCCGCAAGTCTGAGGTATACATGTACATGACTCAAGACAGTTTAATTGTTTGGTCATCAATTCCCACTTTCAATAGAAACCAAACTGTGAATTGCTTTCGAAGCATGTTGTATGTTACTGTTCACTTCTTTGTGATATTTAATCAGGGGTAAAAGAAGTAATGTCAGAGTCCACAGGCGTTTGACCCAGTGATTTTGCTCACATAAACTTTTACTGATAAAATTTTCAAGAATTCGAGTACAGTGTGTCTCCGTGGACGAAGATTATCAGGCCTCGTGCGATCAGTGCTGTCATATATATACGCACAGTGCTGTGTGGTCAACCGTTAACGTGTACAAAACAAATGGAAAATAAATTGGGAAGTGTGGCCACATAGCGTTCGTACATATTTGAATTGTACAATAGCGGAAATCGCTCATACTTTTCACAAGGGCTTATTGAACACAAACTGACACGATAGGATACAGATATTATACACTGCTGAAGTTGTTAAATGGAAGACAGTAAAATGTATCCAAACCCATTCGCGCTGAACAGACTTCATCAATGTGCTTGATCGGCTTGCCTGCAGGGTGCGGTAGCAGCCTATACAAACCTGACTGTCGGTGTATGCGTTAGGTGCCCATCGCGTTCAGCAAATTTATATACCAGAAGAATACCCGACATTTAAGCCGTAGATATGACAGTTTACATTACACACATTAGGTATAATTTAATTTCATATAAAAATTGGCGAAAGTGGTATTATACTGGATTTAACTTGAAGGCAAACTGAGAAGTGATTGGCTGTTGGTCAGTGATTTCTGCTTGAATCCAGCTGTCGCTATTTCCAAGTCGGATTTAAGTGTATAGATTTGTCTGGTACGTAGCAAAGGTGGGTGGCTGACTCCAGGCAATCCAATCACCTCTGCACCAATAAAGCTGACAGTAGTCATACAACAAAATACTCTTCAGCACTCTTGGTTAAACCCCAATGAAATGTATAAAATTCGAAGTGATTTTTTACAAATAAACATGCTGTACAAGTTTTGAGATAAAAATTTGCCAATTAGGTATTGGTGATCAGTGGAATTTCTTCTCTCTTACAAGATAGAATATAACTCCATCTGACAGTTTTCCAGATTGGTCATCGCTTTCGTGTATTACCACATTTATCTTTCTACTCTTAGTCAGCATAAGTCTATAATTTATGTTAAAGCCATTTTACCTGTACATCGTGTCCCTGTGACGTCACATTTGGAACAGGCTGTCGTTGTATTACATTGTTGTCCACACATTTCACCATACCATCCAGCGGAACACACTGTCAGGAGTATAATTAATTTGAAACGTTTATCCTAGTTGCCACAAATCGTCATTGGTTGAGACTAAATTTCTAACAAACTCATCCTTCCTTCTAAGCATTTCAGCTATGTATTGTCTATACATATTTAACACCACATAACATCAATAACGCCTGTGTGTAGTACAATGGGTTGATACACATAGTTTTCTGTTTCATACTGAATATAGTTTTCTGTTCCCTCACGTAGAGATTTGGACGGAATTTTGAAGCCGTTATAAAGAAACCACCTCGGTGTGACGGTCTTGTCTCACCTAACTTGGGGCCTCCGTGGCTCAGTCGGTTAGCGCGCTAGCGCAGCGTAATGACCCAGGAGCCTCTCACCAATGCGGTCGCTGTGAGTTCAAGTCGAGCTCATGCTGGCTTCCTCTCCGGCCGTAAGTGGGAAGGTCTGCCAGCAACCTGCGGATGGTCGTGGGTTTCCCCCGGGCTGTGCCCGGTTTCCACCCACCATAATGCTGGCCGCCGTCGTATAAGTGAAATATTCTTGAGTACGGCGTAAAACACCAATCAAAAAAAAAAAAAAAAAAATCTCACCTAACTGTGCACAACTGTGCCATATTAAGTTACATGCTGACAGGGTGTTATCACAGATCCGTCATTGTACCGTAGATAAGCACTTCACGAGGCAAACCTGGCCCTGGTCATACCAAAGACTTTGAAAATAATACTTGTTGCTGCCCCTCTTGGCGCTCAGCACTGAGAGGTTAGGGCAAAGAAATATTAGTGGTCTGCCCGGTGTCAGTATATTGTGATTTGGTGAGGGTGTCATGTGTGTTGTGTACAAAACACAGTACGAGTATATGTACACACACACCTAATGATTCCTCGTCGTAAATATGACTTAAAAATTGTTAAGAACAACCTAAAACCCCAACCATATATAGATGCAACACTTCACAAAATGTTAGCGGTACACCTGATTGTGATGTTATCCTGACGTGGTCTCCTGACAGCGGACTGGAGGGAGCTTTTCCACTTCATCACGTGATATACTTTGCTATCGACAAGCAGATTATACAAATAAATGTACATCAACCAGATATACAAATAAATGTATACAAATAAATTATACATCTACCCCATAAATGCAGTGTGCGATGATTAAGTTAAGGAACTATTCAAACGAACTCGTAACGAACACGAACATGAGAGACAGCAAAGTATGCAAATTAGGACACGATCCATAAACGTACCGTAGATGAGAACTTCACAAAGTGTTAGCGGTTCGTCTGGCCGTGATGTTATCCTGACGGTGTCTCCTGACACCGGTCCTCCCGTACAGTGTCCGGATATGATGGCCCCGGGGGTCTTGGAATAGTTTGTAGTGTCATTATAACAGGTCTTGTAAGCCTGGGAGGAGTTTCCCACATACAAAGTGAAGCCGCTGAGTCGACGTCCTACTGTAAAGAACATAAAGCTATACATTCATGTGTTGTAATAAAAGGAATTCCTAAATTCTCGTAACACAACGGAATTTTTGTCAGTCTTCTGTGAGGAAGAAAACACTCTTTGGTGAAAAATCAAAAGGTAAGATTCCAACACACGAAAATAATGGTTACGAGCTGCATACCTCTATTGCATAACGCGTATCATTCCACCAACCACGTATATGCTGACATCGTTTTGAAAACACTCGATGTATAATATTATAGCGACCAATAAATAATTTGAAACGTTTATCTCTCAAATTAAATACTGAATAGCAGCTTCTGCTTTTTATATATAAACATTTTGTCATTTATCTGAATGTTGCGTAAGCGCGTGCTCAGGAATATTACACTCGCACAATGGAGATCAGGTCTTGCGTTGAAGAAAACGGATTGCACGGGAGAAACTACGAACCTTTGGCAAGTTACTGACGAACATGTTAGACAAGTGATCTTCAACGAACGTTGTGGCTCAGTTGGTTAGCGCGCTAGCTTAGCGTAATGACCCAGAAGCCTCTTACCAAAGCGGTCGCTGTGAGTACAAGTCCAGTTCATGGTGGTTTCCTCTCTGGTCGTACGTGGAAAGATTTGTCAGCAACCTGCGGATGGTCGTGGGTTTCCCTCGGGTTCTGCCCGGTTTCCTCCCACCATAATGCTGGCCGCCGTCGTATAAGTGAAATATTCTTAAGTACGGTGTAAAACACCAATCAAATAAATAAATAAATAAATCAACGAACGTTAAAAGGTGGACACGAAAGTCGTCAAAAGCTTACTTTTACCAAGATTAAACGAATTGCCAGAACAGAGGAATGTACACATTGTCTGCCCAAGGCCAGGTTCGAACCCGCACATCTTTTGTCCTAGTGACTGACAGGCAAACGCGTTTATTCATTTACACTGTAAGTGTTAAGCACCTCACTCATTTATATGACGACCATAATGTCTATGTATTCGAATACGAGGCAAATGTAAAGGGTCTGACAATCACACCGTGGCAGTGTTACTCCTTATAACTTTCAACTGGTTTACATTATGTTTTTTTGTAGAGAAAAGAGAATAATACTGAAGCAAATACGGTATTTGTACAGAAATCTCTACACTGCAGAGATAACTTGTTTCGTTCTCTTTGCGCAGTGTTGCGCCAGTCCCATTATTAAAAGCGTTGAAAATAGCATAAAGTAGAAGAAAACAAAATGCCTATTGCTGTGCAATTAACCAGAGAAAACAGAGACATGGAAAATAATCAGACTAAACATGGTTACTTACAGCCTTCTTCTCTGTTGTATATGGTGAAGTTGTTAATCCAGAACACGGCGTCAAGTGTTACTCTCCAGGAAGCTGGACTTGGTGCCCTCCTTGTGTGCGTACAAGGTGTATCCCGGTTAGAATGTCCCAGTGTACCGTCGACAGCCAGCTCAGATGTGTGTCCGTTGTAGTTTGACGATTGATTTGTTGGTTTTCCCAGAGCGACATTTCCTATAAGCATCAAGCTATTCATGATAATGTTGTCGTGGATGAGGATATATACAGCTGTCAAACAAGTAAACAAAGCTGGTTGCTGTCGTATAAGTAAAATAAAACTCCAATCAAATAAATAAATCAATACGTTATTATTTATATGAAAGATGGAATATTCTTAATCATGGTTCCTTTTCTGATAGTTCTTTCTGATAAAAACCACAAAGCTTTCCGGGCAGACATGCACCACATGTAGCCAACACTGGTGTACAGTGGATCCTATTGTTACTTGTGCACCTTCACTGAGATGAGGCAGGAGTAGAATGTACCTTCGCTGCTGAGTGTTTGCTGGTGACCGTTTATAATACTGCCAAACAATGCAGTTAAAGCCTTTTTAACTACTTACGCCTTTGACACGTGGGCCCGTCCCAACCTGCAGCGCAGTTCCCGCCACAACCATTCCGAGGGTCACATGTCACACTAGTATTACAGTGACAGTCGTATTTACAGTCTGGTCCGTATGTACCGTTGGAGCACACAGCTGAAACTATAATATAAATGGCACAATTACACGGAGCGTAAGTCACACTGTCCTAATTACACTGTTATTTGGCCGGGTAACACGCGGGTCACAATGACAGACATACCTACAGCCTAAAGTACGATGTTACTACATGAATTTGGCGATAATTCACATTGTCTCGAACACAGGATAATAGTTTTTATTAGCCCTTATATTTATACTTCTCGCCCATCTGTGTTTCGTACTCCTCACAAGCAGACTCAGTCTGTGTTGCAATATTAAGGTTATCAGCGATGATATTTTTACATGGACAGTAAGTAAAAGTCCGAAGACTGACAGGCAATACGACTCAACTGCTTATTAACCCTCTTTATTCTGGTTGTGAGAAACGTTGATGTGCTCTTGCAAAACGAACACATTCCTTGGAGGTAAATGTGTAAAACTGAAGGCCGGCATTGCCCACGATTCTGCTTGGTTCAGATTGTTTGAGATGGTTAACAGTGCATATAATTGTAATAGTGTTGTTCATATTTATTGGATTGGTGTTTTACACCGCACTAAAGAGTATTTCACTTATGCGACGGCAGGCGGTATTATGGTGGAGTCTGTGGAAAACCCACGACTATCCACAGGCTGCTTCAAGTCCTTCAACGTACGACTGGAAATAGGAAATTAGTGCTGTTGTTAAACACATCCGATGGGCAGGTTCAAATCCTTTTCTTACTCATTAAATTCAATTATATCATGATATGTTTTCTTTGGGACATGGGAAATTGCAAATTATTATTATTTACACATAACTGGTTGAGAGTTGCTAAAAATGATGTCCACAATTAATAGACATCTACATAAAAACAAGACAGACGGAACAGATCTTGTTAATAAATAAGCCACCAATAGAACGTTGAAAGTTTTGCAGGTCTTGAATACAAAGGAAATTATTGTAAGGGTTCAGGCAAGTCTTTTAACAACAACAAACTCTCAAATGTAGTAACAAAATGGTTTAAGCAGAACCTGGTCTAAAAATGCTGTGCGTGATGTTAAATGCAATGTGAGGAAGATCACTGAGCAACAATTACTTGATGTGTTGTGTCGTCACATGTCATAGACATTTACATATAAACAATACCAAGAAACCAAGAATCGGGACTAAGTTTACCAACAGAACCCTGGTTTGTGCCATACAAAGGACATCAGCATGGAAAGTAAAACTAGATTGTCATCAAAATTATCATCGTAGTCACCAAACTCAATTAAATATAAAGGATTCAAACTCAATTAAATACAACAAATTAAAACGTAGAGAGTGAAACCAGAGCACCGATGACATTGTGATAGTTGGCAATTGGCCTTATGTAACCGGTGAAATACGGTCTGTTTTCAGAAGACTCAGCTATTATCTTTTCTCTATTCTTTATTGTACATGCTCATTTCGGTGAACATTTACTTGAAAATGTCGGCAACCATATATATTTCTGAAAGAATAATGCAGTGTTCTGCTGCCATTCAAGCTAAAGGTATTTGCCAGTCAATAAACCGAAGTGGACACGGTGTTCACTCACTAACCGAATGTGCGCTTTCTGGTCTTCAAAAAAGTATTTCTCTCTAAACAAATCTCTCGCTCCCATCCCTAAGCTTTCTCTTCTAAACATACATGCAAGTCATGTAATTTAATATAATTTTTTATTAATTGTACAGCGATTATAATACTCCGACTGAGGGTAAAATATGAACAGAGCGTTCAGTACCTACATCATAGTTACTGATGCAACAATTGCGAGTCCAGCCTAATACGAATGCGTACCAAATAGCCATAAGCCGCGTAAGTTGCCCATTTAGTTAACATAGTAAGGGACTATCTACAGCTTATCTCAGATATACGCCTCTTCACAGTTCAAGTGGCGCGATTGTATATACAGTATATACCTTTATATTGCAATATATCAAAAAATCAAATCCACCAATTTGATTGCTGTGAGTTCAAGTCCAGCTCATGCTGGCTTCCTCTCCGACCGTACGTGGGAAGGTCTGCCGTCAACCTGCGGATGGTATGGGTATTTCCGAGGGCTCTGGCCGGTTTCCTCTCAGCATAATGCTGGCCGCCTTCGAATAAGTGAAATATTCTTGAGTACGGCGTGAAACACCCATCAAATAAATAAATAAATCAAAAAATTAAATAAATCAAAAATCAAATCAATCCAATATATTTAGTAAGTTCCGCACTGACTTAAAATTAGACCCCAGGATCTCATTTAAGACCATGTTAAATGTGTGTCATTTAACTTTCTTACAATATTTAAGGCATCACTCAGCTAATGGCGAGAATGATGTATTTGCCGCCATGTAATACGAGAGTGTTTTTGGAAGATTTTGAATACCTTTAAATAGATCCCTGGTGCGTTAAAAATGAGTAAATATCAACTGGTCCTAACAGAAATGGCAGCTAGCAGCGAGACAGACCCAGAACACCCATTCTTGGGATTCGCCCTCCAGCAGGACGAATGGAAAGCCGTTGTTGATAGAGCGGATTATAAGTGATACACATTGCTTTACACACTAATTGCACGGATTATAAGCGATACACATCCGTTAATAGTCGCTCATAGCAGGGATCACTAGGTACTGGGACCAGGTGTCTCCGCGTTTCGCCTACCTAAAATCGATTTAGCGAAATGTGAATACCAGGTATCAGTCAAATTAACACAAGGGTTACACATATGACACACATGTGCTATTTAGCAGAACGCAATTAGCAGAACACAATTAGCAGAACACAATTAGCAGAACTCCGTTCGCAGAACACAATTATGAAAGGTATGTTTATTATTTACAAGTTTATTTACAAGTCACATACAGCATAAAGAACAGAACAAGTTTTCGATAAATTATTCTTATATATGTATACAGTGACGTAATATAAGGCTTTATTCAAGTATGACGCTGCATCTGCAAACTGGATGAGCGTTTTCAGTTCACTGGTCAGAGCTCTGGTCAATGAGGATCATCAATATTTCGATACTTTCTCGTTATCAAGGGAGGAAGGGCGCCACTCTCGAGCTGTAGTATCCTTATCTCGTTTAAAGCCTGTTCTTTTCTCAGACTCAGTGTAGTCTTAAAGACATTTGGATGGGCCTTCATCACCACCGTTCAGTTTTCTGTGCCATCCCTCCGAATGATTTGTTTTGCAAGGTCCATCGTTTCTGTGTTGATTCCTGACAGGGGGGAGAAAGTGGCCTTCAAATCAACTTTGAGTGACGCAATCGGCCAGGTTTGATGCTGCTTCAGTGAAGTTTGCTTCTGCCATAGTCTCGATTTAAACATCGTCCAGCCCTCCACGAAAGCATGCAAGGTGTAGATCTGTTGAGTAACGCGCGGTGATGCGAAGAAGGTCCCATCCCCGAGTTAGTTGAAATGCGAATGGGCGAGTTCAAAAAGTAGAAGATGCGAGATGACGTGTTTTAATTGCTGTTTAGCGCCGTCTGATTTTATATGGTATAGATTTTGTATGGGTTTTAAATGCGCACAGTAAACACACACGTTAAACTCTGAACAAAAAATGGATAAAGATTTGGTAACAATCACATCAAATTTCTCAGAAAGGTGTTTGGCAGCACATTATACACATGTGTGTATTTTCAGATGTCTTAGGACAAAGCTTTGAGTTCTTTTGAGCTAGGGTAACAATTACTGTTGGTTGTGGTAACAATTACTGCAGGTTGTGATAACGGTTACTGCGGGTTGGGGTAACGATAACTGCGTGTTGTGATCACAGTTACTGCGGGTTGGGTTAACGATTACTGCGTGTTGTGATATCGATGATTGCAGGTTGGGGTACGATTACTACGGGTTGTGATTACTGTGGGGTTGGGTAACTATTACTGTGAGTTAGAGTTAACTATTATTGCGGGTTGGGTGACGATTACTGCGGGTTGGGATAACGATTACCGCGTGTTGAGGTAACTATTACTGTGGGTTGGCGTAACGATTACTGCGAGCTGTGATAACGATTATTGCAGGTTGGGGTAACGATAACTACGGGTTGTGATTACTGCGAGTTGGGATATCGATTATCGCGTGTTGGGGTAACGATTACTGCGGACTGAGTAAAGATTACTGCATGCTGGTGTAGCTATTACTGCGGTTTGGTGTAGCGATTACTGCGGGTTGGTGTAGCGATTACTGCGAGTTGGGATAACCATTATCGTGTGTTGGCGTAACGATTACTGGGGACTGAGGTAAGATTACTGCGTATTGGTGTAGCGTTTACTGCGTGTTGGTGTAGCGATTAGTGCGGGTTGGTGTAGCGATTACTGCGGGTTGGTGTAGCGATTACTGCGGGTTGGTGTAGCGATTACTGTGAGTTGGGATAACGATTATCGCGTGTTGGGGTAACGGTTACTGGGGACTGAGGTAAGATTACTGCGGTTTGGTGTAGCGATTACTCCGGGTTGGTGTAGCGATTACTGCGGGTTGGTCTAGCGATTAGCGCGGGTTGGTGTGGCGATTACTGCGAGTTGGGGTAACGATAATCGCGTGTTGAGGTAACGATTACTGGGGACTGAGGTAAGACTACTGCGGTTTGGTGTAGCGATTACTGCGGGTTGGTGTAGCGATTAGTGTGGATTCGTGTAGCGATTACTGCGGGTTGGTGTAGCGATTACTGCGAGTTGGGATAACGATTATTGCGTGTTGGGATAACGATTACTGGGGACTGAGGTAAGACTACTGCGCGTTGGTGTAGCGATTGCTGCGGGTTGGTGTAGCGACTACTGCGGGTTGATGAATGTATAAGCATACATGATGATTACACCGACCTTATGAACAGGTACACTCCAGGCGTATATGACATTCTCAAACCTATTACACTTTACCTGTAAATTATTCACGGACCACATATTTGAAATTGTTCCAGGATATCCTGTTCAGAATCTCAGAAAGAGAGAGGGTAACCTCTGTTATGCTCAATCTACCAACTGCATACCGGAATTTTACGATCAAGGAGGGTCAAGAAAGTATCAAACTCAAGGCCGAAACGTCAGTGATAAATATACAATTATTCCGGTGGACCAGTAGTACATTTCTTTCCGTTTTAGTGCTATAAACGTTTTAAATGGATGTCTTGTAACCTTCATTGTAATTTAGGTTGTTTAAAAAAGTCGACCGAAGATTCTTAATCCAAGAATGCCTTTGAAAGAACCTTAATAAGAAATCGGCATGGACAAGGTGGATTCCGTAGTGATGTTAATTGCTATTTATTAAACGTCACTGATCTAGAACTACTCAAAATATTGTGTTGTCATCACATTTAACATACAATCACATTAAAAAAATGAAAAGGAACCCTGCCTCGGGGATGCTTAGTCCATTAGCAGAATCCTGGTTTATGCAGGAATACAATATAATTACAGGCGTACAGCATAGAGAGTAAAACGAAAGCAGTGACGACAGTGTAATAGACGTACAGCAAAGAGAGTAAAACCAGACCAGTGACGACAATGTGATAGACGTACAGCATAGAGAGTAAAACCAGAGCAGCGATGACAAGTCTTTTTGAAAGTTTTGTTGACCGATTAGGCCAACTTGGGACACTTCTGAAGTTGACAATTTAAGGAACGGGAACTTGCAGCACCAAATATTAGGGACGATCGTTGTCCACGCCTAGGCCATGTCACGCAAGGTTTAGATGTGATCCGCGCTTAGTTGAGCATCTCAAAAGCGTTATGACACTGTGTGCGACAAATGGATAGTAGTTCGTAAGCAAACCTTATCTTCAATGAATTAAGTTACAGTAACCATATGTATAAAGTGGATCTGTGTATTTCTTTCGTACGTGAACCCACACTGTAAACATACCAGTGAAAGGTAGTGTATGTTTGACAGTGAAGTAGTATATTGCTACATATTTAGAACACACTGTAATATACCATCTGCCAAAACTCCATAATTGTATCTACTGCCACAGTGATAGTTGATATATCACGCGTGGAAAAAGTCACAATATTATAGAACGTTTTGGGGATTCTCTAGTAGACACTTATAATTCCCTTTCAGTGCACATTATCATTGGTTTATATATCGGTGTACATTTGTCAAATGTATTAATATCTCGGTCAGGTTAAAGGTTCTTTTATCGCCCAGTCAAGCCTCTTGTTATTCCAACAATGGGGAACTACCTCGCCTTTCCAAATAACCAGATGATATTACCACAGCTTATACGAAATGCCAGGCATTAATTGTTTTATCTAGGGCAAGTTAAGATTTGCTCCGAGGAGAAATAGGGCGTAACCTGTACACTCTGTCAGACCCACACACTGGGTAGGATATTTGCACTGGGCAGGATATTTTGTCATCACTGTAACAGACAAGGCTCCTAATAATGTCATCTTTATTTGCAAGAATTATTATTATCAAATTCTTGTTGAAGAACTATGCACATCTACAACAACATCCAGGTATTCCGCTACTACATGTACTCTGGAGGAACTATTTAACAAACACAAAACTTTCTTAAAGAAAGGCGTATAAATATACCTACCCGTCATACAGAAATACCACAACTTTACTGGATTGCTAAAATGCATAAATCCCCATACAAGGCTCGATTTATTGCGGGTTCAAGAAGTTGTACCACCAAACTCTTCTCAACCCTACTTACGAGAGCGTTACAAGAAGTAAAGTAATTCTGGAATAAGTATTGTTGTGCCATAACAAAAAAGTCAAGTGTCAACTGCATGTGGATTCTTAACAACTCCAAACGTCTTACAGAAGAACTCGATGCTCATATGCATATACCGTACAAAGACGTATCCACATGAGATTTCTCTACTCTCTATACTACGATTCATCACAAAGATCTTATTGAAAGAATATCGTCTTTAATTGTCTCGGTATTTCCTAAAACAGGTCACCGTTACATTAACGTCAGAAGCAATAAGGCTTTCTTTAGTTCTACTCTTTATTAAAGGTTACTACTCATGGGATGATACATTATTTATTGAATTACTTCAATTTCTCATTAATAACATCTATGTGAAATTCGGAGATACCATTTGCCAACAGTGCATAAGTATTCCAATGGGTACGAATTGTGTGCCTCTTTTGGCAGACCTATACCTGTTTTCATAAGAATACGACTATATGCAGAAATTACCTAAAAGTAATATCTTTAAAGCTCGATCCTTTTCATTTACCAAGCGGTATATTGATGATCTACTGGCGTTAAATAAGCCCCATATTGCTGAGGCGGCGAAGGAAATCTATCCCCCTTCATTGGATTTAAAGGAGACAACAAATAGTCCTGATGGTACATCTTATTTGGCTCTATATCTGTACAAAGACGAACAAGGTCTCCTTTCACGCCGCCTTTACGACAAAAGAGATAATTTCAATTTTGATATTGTAAATTATCCTTATTTGGATAGCAATATACCAAAGGGTCCTGCATATGGCGTATACATATCTCGCCTTTAGCATTTGTCAGATTTTGCGTTAATTGTGATGACTTTAATCTGCGTCAAAAGTTGCTAGTTCAAAAACTACATGTAGTTTGTCAAGGATACTCCATCAAACGCCGTCATTCTAAGTTTCTCAAATTTTACAATGAGTATAACACGCTCCTTGGCAAATATGGACAGAGCGTTCAGAATCTCTGGCGATCTGCATTGTGATCAACCATATAGATGGCGCTGTTATCCTTATGTACATATCTATCACGTACACGGTATTTAACAACATAGATGGCGCTGGTTGCCCAGTGTAACCGCCTATCTTGTATGTAATGTGCAACATCATAGATGGGGCCTCTTGTAGCATAAGATCTTTACATATTAACAGGAAAGACGTAATCGTCCGTTACTTTTGAATCACAATCTGATCTGTTAGGGTCTGTAACGCTCGTCATTTTCACTGTATCTAGTACCGCTTAACCTGGTGCTAGTGGCCGTAAAGATAGCCATGCTCATTACATCAGCATGATGCCTTTATGAACAGTTGCAATTAAAGCGCGACTGAGATACTTGTTTAATTGTTATTTGACCTGGAAACCATTCACGGACTACGAATTTGAACTTTGATATGGAATTCATGCCTGGAATATCCATTGTCTGCCCGACATCAATGAAAACTGATGACCTCTTCTCTCTTGTGTGTTGCCGGCTGTATTTCTTATTTGTATAATTTCTTACATACCTTTTTTTGGGAGCTAGTGTTGAACGTTGTTTTGGAAATGGATCTTGCGATTATCGACTTGGAACGCCTTTTACGAACTACGGATGGTATATGAATGTCGGACATGACGCTTATATTAGGAACATTTGGTAGATTAGATTTGTAAATAGCTTCACCTGCAGTCTGTCCATAAAGTAATACAAGGTGAGTTGAATGCTGTCAATATCCATGCTGCATAGCATTGGGTTATACATCGCTGATGACATAATATTCAATGTAAACAGCCTAGTTTACCTCCTTTTATGAGAGTGAGCATCCTCACACCACTATGAATCCCCCAAAGTTATCTGACTACAAAATATGTTGTGTTTTCTGATGCCTTCTCAATGCACAGAAGACCAGTAAAGTTGTATTAATGAATGTCATCTGGTGTTTCCAGGCATAGATACTATACCCAGTGTCATCGTATTATGCCTACCATCAACATTTGCTACATTTATGTATTCACCATTTGTTTCGAGATAAATCTTTGTATTCTTTGTCCAGTTCAACATAAATCCTGAATAAACTGCCCTCCGTGAAATATTTATTGTCTAAGTCGTCGAAATGGCATTTTCTGCAACACCACAAAGCCGTCAGTTATAATAATTTCACTTTATAAAATACTTGTGTTGTTAACAATTTACAACGTGGAAAATAGAAATTGTTCCAAGGGAATGCTAGCAACAGTTTCCATAGTGCTGTGTAAACTTAACACTCAGACGGAGAAAACGCCCCTTCACAGAGTCAGTTTGGCGTTTCACCTAGACAATGTATATCCCCGGACAAATGTAAACGTGGAAATCACACTGATTTCATTTATTTATTTTATCGGTGTTTTACGCCGTACTCAAGAATACTTCACGTATACGATGGCGAACAACATTATTTTAGCAGGAAACCCGGCAGAGCCCGGGGGAAACCAACGACCAATCGCAGGTTGCTGAGAAACCTTCCCACGTACGGCCGGAGGAAAGGCTGCATTGGTGAGAGGCTCTTGGGTCCTTCCACTGCGCTGGCCCGCTATCCACTCGGCCGCGGAGATCCCAAAGTCATACCGATTGTGCATTGTCGCCTGTGTAGTATCCTTTTGTATAGTGGTCTTTTTGATTATCCTTTTTTTTAAAACAATCTCCTCTATTTTTCCCTCAATAAACGCCACAGATTACTGCAAAAACTAATGTGTCAAGGGTATTCCATCAAACGCCACCACTTTCTTAAGTTTTGCAAAGAGTATAATTCTCTGGTAAGTATTAAAATATAGACAGAGCGCCCGCGGTATCTGGCGCTCTACTTTATGTTTGTGTTTAATTCCGTTTGACCTGAGATTAGGGGCTCAATGTTCATCGTGTTGAATCACGTCGCCACTTTGGTTATATGAACAGTTGCAGTCAAAGTACAACTGAGATAAATATCTTGATATCGGCAACTGATTTCTACCATGGTAGACGAATTATACTGATTTCACTCAGTCGCCTACAACATACCTTGCGTCTTTCCAACATCGTTGAAAACTGTTGACTGTTCCTCTTTGCATGATTGCGTCCTATTTCCTATTATATTGCGTACTTTATATAATTTCTTAGTTCTTAGGTTGTGTGTGGTACACATCGTGACCTGGAAAAACTTTATTGTTTGACGGCTGGTATACGAGTGCCGGTTTCGACGCACAGATTCTAAACAATCCCAATCAAAACATATATACTTTCTGAACAAATACTTTTGGCACATAGTAAACACCAATATGGTGGTGAGGGAAATAGAAGGGCAGTGGCGGCAGGCTGCATCATCGCCAACCATAACACGTGCATTAACCTGTTGTCAAGAATACGTAATACCTAATATAACTAATGACAACCCAACATTGATGAGAGAATCCCCGAGCACAAAGTATCACCGTCATTGACGTCCATAATGCTTAACTGGTATTACTGAACGATAGCAATGAACTAAAAGAGACTAAGAATGTTTCTAAAGGGAGACGGAAAGAGAACAGGTAGTAAGGCTTTTAACATTCCAAAATTTAAGGAAAAACTTCTTTCAATCTCCCAGTGCGGGATGGTTTGCCATAAAAGAAATTAACATAATATTGTTTTTTCATTCCAAAATCAACGTCTGAGCTCGGGATTTATCACAGAGTGTGTTATATGTACTTCACACTGCAAGACGCTATCTATCGTATCAAATGTCTATGGTATGTCGGACTGCAAGATACTTGTAGTTAAGTTGGAGCTAATCCAAACTACTTTCTGACAAGCAAATTTATTTAACTAAAACTGGCACTGGGATTCATGAGCCCATTTGTTATTGCCCCCTCCTCCCCTCCCCCCCCAACTGTCTCCCTCCCGGCCCCCTCTCACCGTTATGCTGACCGTCATTGCAAAAGTGAAATATTCTTGAGTACGGCGTGAAACACCAACCAAATCAGTAAATAAATTTCTTTTGTTGAATGACTTAAATAGTTTGCATGTCCCTTTCGCTAAAGGGTAAACTCCGCTGTACTGGTAAAGTATTAATGTTATAAACCAGTTAGTAATCATACGACAGGCTGAAGTAACATTCTGTGTGATTTGATGCGCATTAAGTATATCCATCAGACAGACATACGTATATTCCAATATTTGCTGCAGCATACTAACAGAAACAACAAAACAAGAGAATGGGTACATACCGGATGAGATATCACTGATGAGGAGATACAGGACCGGACAGGTGGTGATTAAGATCATTGCTACCAGAAAAGTTTCAAAGTAACACTTACTGAACCACTGACATACCTTAAGCTTAAAGGCATTCAGGCTCTGTGTCGTATGCCTAGTTGTATAGGGTTAAGACGATGTGGGGTAACGCAACAACTTGACACTGTTCTCCACGGGTCACCAGGTTTTCTGTACTAGCAGTAGCCTATCTCAAATGCCACAAATATGGCGTGCAAAAAAAAAAGACTTGAAAGAAATCATTGTATTAGTTGAAAGGTGATGAGTGTGTTTCTACTTA
This sequence comes from Liolophura sinensis, assembly GCF_032854445.1. Classification (NCBI taxonomy): domain Eukaryota; kingdom Metazoa; phylum Mollusca; class Polyplacophora; order Chitonida; family Chitonidae; genus Liolophura; species Liolophura sinensis. The sequence continues at coordinate 258,989 of NW_027017954.1, read as the reverse complement.
CCTCGCCGTTTACTGCGTCCTTCTACATGAACACCATTATACTATATAAGAGTTCTACAACCATCAATCCGCTTCTGAGTTAGGAAATAGAGTATCCATGAAATACGTTCCCATTTTTATCTGACTCCTGATCACATATCTATGAACAGATATGATTATATCATAAGAACACATACAGTAAAGCATTCACAACACAATGTACGTAAGTTACTTAAAAAAACGCCAGTGCTTCACTCAGCGCTTTCTTCTACCTTTAAAATTTAGCCAATTTATTTTGAGCAGTAAATGAAATAAATCTGCGGTTAAGGGTACAATATGCAGCGGAGATATGGAACGAACTTGAAAAGTGTAATCTCTCTTCACAGTAACACACTATAACACCCAAATGGAAATTAATTCTAATGCTCTCTATATAAGAACACTGTCATGTGTCGCGGGTACCATGTGAGTCACAGTGACAGACATAATCACAGCTTGGCTCATATCAAGACTTATAGTACGGTGTTACCACATGAACTTGGCGATAATTCACATTGTCTCGAACACACGATAATTCTTTTATCAGCTTTCATGTTTATGTTTCTACATAAATTTTGGTATTTTATGCTGATCGATCCAAGACCATTGGTCAGTCGGTCAGTCGGGCAGTCTTGGAGTCAGTCAGTAGCAACAATTTACACGACGATCCAATTTTTTATGCACAATCTACCAATTCTATATCGGCTTTCAGGATCAAGGAGGATTAAGGAAGTGTCAAGCTCAACACCGCAACGTCAGCGATAAATATATTTTTCCCAATCGGCCAGTCTTACATGTCTTTCTGTTTTAGTGCTATCCTGAATGTCTTCTAAAATTCATTGTTACTTAGGTTAAGAAACTCAACAACGACGCATAATTCAAGTTTCCTTATCTGAGAATACATTCTTAGAACCGTAATAAGAAATCGGCATGAGGAAAGCGGATTCCCCAAATAAATTCAAAGCATCAGTAAAGCGAAGCTCTTGTTAATAAAGAAATAAGAAATCTGTTCTCCGTACGTAAACCCAAATTGTAAACATACCGGTTAAAGATTGTGTATGATTGACAGTGAAGTAGTATATTGCTTCATATTTAGATCACAGTGTAATACACCATCGGCCAAAACTCCAGAATTGTATCTACTGCCACAGTGATGGTTGATATATCATGCGGGGAAAAAGTCACAATATTACAGAAGGTTTTTGGAATGCTTTAGTATACTTATACTTCGTCTTCTATACATTATAACTAGTTTATATATCGGTGTACATTTGTAAAATGAGGAAATAATGAGGTTAGAGATTTTTTAATCATCCAGTCAATCGCCTAACTCTTTTCATTCCTACATTGGGGGAACTACATAGTCTTTACAAAGAACTAGATAATATTACCACAGCTCATACGGGATGCCTGATCTTTTATCTAGGGCAAAATAAGATTACCTCCGAAGAGAAATAGGGCGTAACCTGTACACTCTGTCAAACCCACACACTGGGTAGGACATTTGGAAGGCGAGAAGTAAATAGCTTCACCTGCAGTCTGTCCATCAAGTGCTACACTGTGAACTTAATGTTGTAAATATCCACTCTGCATAGCACTGGGTTATACATCGCGGATGACATAATGTTCAATGTAATCAGCCTAGTTTACCTCCTTTTATGAGAGTGAGCATCCTCACACCACTATACATGGGTTTTCGTTCCCAATATCCCCGAAGTTATATTACTACAAAATATGTTGTGTTTTCTGATGCCTTCTCAATGCACAGAAGACTAGTCAAGTTGTATTAATGAATGTCATCTGGTGTTAGATACTAAACCCATAGTCATCGTATTATGCCTACCATCAACATTTGCTACATTTAAGTATTCGCCGTTTCTTTTGAGTAAATCTTTGTATTCTTTGTCCAGTTCAATATAAAACCTGATTAAACTGTCCCTAGGTTCACGGCTGGTATATGAATGTCTCTTTCGAATCACAGATTCTAAACAATTCCAGTCAAAACATATATACCTTATAAATAATTACTTGGCACATGGTAAAGACAATCTATTGGGGTTTAAACTAGGAATTCCCCGCGTTAAGATCATATAAAAACATTTTTTTTATGTTTCGTTTCTCTTACCTAAATGTTGATAGGGTATGAGGTTCCATAGCTTGGGCAAGAGAAGGGCTAAAGTAACATATGTGGTGGTGGGGGAGCGGAGGGGTAGTGGCGGCCGGCTACATCATCGCCAAGGATGACACGTGTATTAACCTGTCGATAATATCTAATATCTAATGTAAGTAATAATTTCTACCTGAACTATAATAATGATCTAAAACTAACTGAAAATGTTTATATACAAAAACGCAAAGAGATTACGAAACATGGCTTTTTTAAACATTCTAATATTTAAAGAAAATCTTAGGGTTCATCTCCGAGTGCGAGATGGTTTGCCGTAAGAGAAGTCACCAAAATATTGTTTTCTCATTCCAAAAATCAGCATCTGAACTCGGAGTATATCTCACACTATGTTATAGGTATTTCGTAGTCCAGCTCATATATTTTCTTGCTTCCAATCAGCACTCGCAAACACATACATGGCAGCTTACCATTGATGGAACCATCCCGGATCCCGACATAGCTATCACGTACTACCACATAATCATACTCTTGTTATCTTTCTACCTATATTCAAGAAAAATGGAAAAAGAAGCGCTATCTACTTATCCGTTTTTTCATTGAAATATTCTTGACGACGGCGTAAAACACCAATTAAATAAATAAATCAAATTCTTTTGTGGAATGGCTTAACAACTGCGCATGTCCCTTTCACTGAAATGTTGGTGTTGTAAACCAATTTGTAACCATACAACAGGCTGAAGTAACGTTTTCTTCAGTATGGAGACAACGTGTGTGTGATTTGATGCGCATTAAGTATATCCATCAGATAGACATATGTACATTCCATTATTTGCTGTAGCATACTAACAGAAACAACGAAACAAGAGAATGGGTACATACCGGATGAGATATCACTGATGAGCACATACACGATGGTACATGTGGTCAAGAACATTATTGGTACCAGGGAGTTTCACAGTAACACCTACTAAGCATCCGACAAGTCTTAGGCGTCCAGGTATTTAAGGTCAGTGTGAAGTCGTGTGCCTAGTTATATAGGGTACAGACGAGGTGAACTAACGCGACAGACTGACACTGGTCTCCACGGGTCACCAGTTTTTTCTGTACTAGCAGTAGTCTATCCTTACAGACGGAACGATGATAAGAAGTACCAAAAATATGGCGTGCAAAGAATGACTTGAAAGAAATCATTGTGTCAGCAGAAGGGTGATGGGTGTGTTTCTACTTACCTCGCCATTCATTGTGTCGTTCTACATGAACACCATTATACTATAGACTTACAGCATATTCCAACGAGGAAGAAGACGGCGTGAATATAGTTTCCAGTGATTTCCAACATATGAGAGCACTGAAACCGTCACTGCTACATTCATAGTACGGTTTTTGAGCGTGCTAATAGTCAAAGTATACATGAAATGCGTTCCCATTTCTATCTGACTTCTAATCACTAATGGTGTATTGTAAGAACACATACAGTACAGCATTTACAAACACAATGGTGTTTTACACTGCGCTTTCTTTTACCTTTATATTTTACCGCTGTTAAATGAGTGAACTGTTATTTTGAGTGATGAATGAAATAAATCTGCGATTGCGGATTCTATAAGTAGCGGGGATAGCGAATGAACATGAAAAATGTGAACTCGTCAAAATAACACGCAGTAACGCTCAAATGGAAAATAATTTCTAATGATCGATATAAGAAGGAAGTAAAAATGTTAACACGTGCACTGTAGCCATGTTTCAATTCAACAACGAACGAATTATTTATACTTTGTGCACTGGTCGGATATCTCATAATTTTGGAGACTTAAAATGTGTTTGTATAATTTCTCGCTTGAGTAGCTATGCGTAGAACCAATACTTCGAAGGAAATAAGCGACATGTTACATGTACTGCTCTGTGTAGGGATACTATATTCAAGTGTAGCGCTAGAAAAACGTAGAGGTTGAATTAAAAACAAGGAAGTAGCACTGTACATGTTAAGGCATATGAATCCATAGACAAGCTCATTGTTACATTAAATGGAACTCACTGTGACAATTGGGGCCTCCGTGGCCTAAGTGAGTGAGTGAGTGAGTGCTTGGGGTTTAACGTCGTACTCAACAATTTTTCAGTCATATGACGACGAAGGAATCATTAGGGTGCATGCACGTGTAATGTGCCTCCTTGTTGCAGGACGGATTTCCACCACTCTTTTATTTAGTGCTGCATCACTGAGACGACTTACCGAAGGCAAGTAAGCCGCCCCGCCGGGGCCATTATACTGATACGGGTCAACCAGTCGTTGCACTATCCCCTTCATGCTGAACGCCAAGCGAGGAAGTTACAACTTCCTCTTTTAAAGTCTTAGGTGTGACTCGACCAAGGATTGATCCTGGATCTACCTGTCCCGAAGCGGACGCTCTACCAACTGTGCTATCCGGGCCGGTCCGTGGCCTAAGTGGTTATCACGCCAGCGCGCCGCAGTGTCTCAGCAGCCTGTCACCAAGGCGTTCGCTGAGAGTTCCTCTCGGGCTCCACATGGGAAGGTCTGTCAGCAGCCTGCAGTTGGTCGTGAGTTTCGGTCGGTTTCCGATAGATTTTACTCTGCTAACGAAGGCACTACAAGAAGTACAGTCATTTTGGAAAAAAAGTACTGTTGTGCAAATTGAAAATAGTTCTGTTAACTGTACGTGGATCCTTAAAATCTCCAAAATCTGACTGAAGAACTAGACGCTAAAATACACGTACAGTATAAGGATATCTCTACATGGGATTTCTTTACTCTCTTTACTACAATTCCTCACACAGATTTAATTGATGGAATTTCATTCCTAATTGTTTGGATGTTTAATAAAACTGATTGAAAGAAAACCATAGGCTCTCCATTTGGTACATCTTATCTGGACTTATGTTTGTACACAGACCAAAACGGTTTCCTCTCTCGCAGACTTAACGACAAGAAGAATAGTTTCAATTTCGACAATATAAATTATCCTTTCTTGGACAGCAATATACCCAAGGATCCTGCACATGGCGTGTACATATCACGCCTTGTAGCATTTAGTAGATCCTGCGCGTTGTGTGACGATTTCAATCAACGTCACACGTTATTACTGCAAAAACTTGTGAGTTAAGGTTATTCCAGCAAACGCCTTCACTCCAAATGTCTTAAGTTTTACAATGAGTATAATTCTCTTGTAAGTAAATATGGACAGAGTGTCCAGCATCTCTTGTGCCTTTTTCATGTCAGTATCTAATTCTGCTAAACCCTGTGCCAGGGGCTATATATTCATTGTGTTGAAATATATCTCCATGTTGGATGCATGAACAGGTGCAATCGAAGAGCAATCGAGATAAATATTTTGTTATCCACAACTGATATTTTAACATGGCACGCGATTTGAATACTGATTTCACTCAGTCACCTAAAACATACCTTGAGTCTTTCCTGCATCAATGAAAACTGTTGACCGCTTCTCTTTGTATGATTCCGTCCTATACTCATAGATCCAGCCCGATTTCCTACCATCATAATGCTGGCCTCCGTCGTATAAGCGAAATATATTTTTGAGTAAGGCTTAAAACATCAGTCCAGTAAGTAAATCAACGTGACAGGTTGTTACAGCGGTAACTAGAGTTCTTTCGTAAGGAAATATGAACTGAGCATCCAGGTTCTCTGGCACTGTTTTCAAGTTAAACACTACATGTGTGTAAACTATTCTTGGAATGTGTCAAACGCTCTGTGTGAAGATTATGTGTATGGAGAGGTTTATTTGATGGGTGTCTCACGCCATACTTAAGAATATTTCACTTATAAGACGGCGATCAGCATTATGGTGAGCCGAAACCCAACAGAAAATCACATTGTTATCCGCAGATTGTTGGCAATGGATAGAGAGAGATTAAGGAAATTGCGATTAAATCACCAGGACACACAACGCTGGAGTTCACAAATTGATTTGGACATTGGATTTGTACATTCCGCCATCGTCGTTGACAATGAGGCTTTCGTGACAATAAGTGATGCGGTAGATCTGTACGTTACACGTAGAAAATTTCTTCAGTAACTTACTACAGGTTAACAGTTTTCCGCAAGCACATCAAATTTCTCCACCAGCAAAAGTAAACGCCATCGTATAAGTGAAAACCTCTGGAATATGGCGTTAAGCAATAAACAAATCAATAAATGTATAATTGTGCGACCCACATCCGCTCATCCGCTCATAATTCATCGGAATTATCCAACTGTCATTGACGCCAGCCAAGGTGAAACGCTAGATGAGCGCCTGGGACCTGAAACTTCGAGAACTGGGACCTCGTCGACTGATGTAGACCTCTGAAGTATTTGGGGTGCCATGAAAACAACTATTTTCCAGGCAACATAAGATGAAAAAAAATGACATCAGCCGATGAGAGTTGCGGGGCATGCGTTGCCGAGTCATTATTGTTTCCGCTGTATAATTACTTGGGAACCTTTCACCAATGCGGTTGCTCTGACTTAGAAAATAGTGTTTTATTCCCCAAATTAAATTACGCGGACTCATACATCTTGCACAGCGGGTTTTTCCTCTATACCCCCAATAAACATAAAATCCATTGTAGTCGATATTTAATACCTTTTGTATTATACATGCATGTTAGTCCCACGTGCAGTGTCGAGTTTCCTTTAACTATATATAAAAGATTCTGGCGCACGGCGAAAACACCATTAAAATAAATATATAAATAAACTGTATTTTGTCACTATCAGAAGGGTGGTGACTGCCACTGAATGGCGACTGCCACTTTGTGATAATTGGCAAATAGTAACATGAAACGGTTGAAATACGCTCGGGTGTTATTCTAACTGTTCATGTAAATGCCCCCCTCACCTGCCCAGCACCATGGCTTTACTCTAATGGGCAGAATTAGGTAAACATTTTACCTGATAACAAAAACATGGCCTTGGGGACACTTAGTCCACCAGCAGAATCATGGTTTATGCAGGAATAATAACACATGATACAAAAGTAAATAAAAAAGTATTAAAATTAATATTTGAAGAAAACTTGAAGGTACTAAAAAGCCTTTGTCAACAAAAGCATCCAGCTTTGTTTAAAAGTAACAAATATGTATAAAATGTATTCTATAGTTCTTAAATTTTCGTAGATGCTTACTTTAAAAATAATTTAGTCATATGACGACGAGGAATCATGAGGTGTGTGTACATATATTGTATAAATATGTACTTTAGTTAAATAATATGGCTATCTAATGCTGTAAACTTTTTACATTAACATTAGACCTACTCATGGTACTATAGACTCGTTAGAATTTTGCAATATTTTGCGGAAATGTTGTGGGTTTAGCCGGAAAATTACCATTCGAAGACCGATTTGACAATCAGGGTCTATACCACGGAACAGTTAACTGATGAAAATGCACTGTAGTAACCTCACGCATTTAGATCTGTCCACTGTGTTAAACAAAAGCATATCTTACATGCAGTGTAGTTACAAATACAAATGAAATATATCAACATGTAAGTATTCTATGCACAGGATCATACAATATTGGAAATGTAACAGATAGTCTCCGACACCATCTCTTAATTCTGTTACGAAGGCTTGGTAAGTGGGACTTAAGCGACTTGAACAGATGACGAATACAAAGGGTTTAAATCCATGCTTCGATAATTACTACTCCAAGTCACCCTAAACCACATACAAGAAGTCCAACTTTATTAATTCTTCAATACACTGGAGGTCATGAAACTGACAACGCTGCACAAGATTGCAGATATCAATTCATTCATACTATGTAACTCTCACATACTAGTAGCATCACGTTCCATTTGGAATAAGGTAAAAGCTAAGATAAAGTTCTTCGATTCTTTTAACTGGACAATGTGATTTAGTCACGACATTAGAAAGTATTTAAACTGCACAGCAACCATCTATGTGGCAACAGAGCATCTCCGCCAGCTAGCGCTGATCAGCGATCTTCTTCGTTTTAGTGAGATATTTTCTGTGTATGTATAATTTTGCCCAGAAGGTTGGAATTTAAATTTGATACGGTTATTATAATTATCAAGTCAACTTTTAGGACATTTTGGTACATGAATCCCATTATGTTGTTCTGTATAATTAAATTGAACACCAAGTCTGCCACTACATATACATAGAAAAAAATATATAGGACACAGTTTTTCATCAAAAAATATGTAAAAAAAATGTGTAAAGTTTTGAAAGCTGAGAACATGAATTTCAGTATTGGGGATGAGGCACTGACGGACACTTCACTCCAAGTAGCCATGTTGTTCAAGCCCTTGTGAACTAGCCCTGAAAGCGTCACGTGATAATTTGCTGTCACTTAAAAAAAACCTATTACCTCTAGATTGTCAAAGTGGCTTCTTATAGTGGATAGACAGATATCGGTGCAATACATTGGATTTTGCCGTTAGTTTAAGTATAAAACTGATGCATTTAGAACCAAACATTTAAGAGCAGGGAACCAGAGAACTGCCGGTCACAATGCGTACATGTTGGGCAGGATACTGCAATAACTTGTCTTGTCAGGGTGAGCTGGCAAGGAAACCGCCTCGGGGCAGTCACTGGTTGGAAAAGCCATTGTGACTTTGAATTATTTTTCCTGAATAAAGTGAGATTTTTTTCGAAAATATCTACCCAAATTTGAATGAAATTGTCTGTTATCAATCAGCAGATCCCGCTATGTGAGCTAAATTCCCTGAGATCGGTACAGCCAGCTAGGCCAAATGCTTACACCCCTGCAGGACGAGGATGAGAAGGGCTGCTGAAACACGACGCTTGTGTCAACGAACATCGCCCTGACTGAGCGCCAAACTAAAAGAAACATTGGGCCTTTGAGCCTTTGCAATGTGAAAAGAAAGTGTAATTTTTTTTTTTTTGAGTGAATTATCTGATTTGAACTATCGATATGTTCACAACTTGTCTTTTTTAACCAAGGCCATGCAGTTGAGTAAGAACTGTGTGACTGTCCTCGGGGTCATTACACGAAAATAGTATTTTGTCGTATTCATTCTCATAAACGTTCTCATACGGGTTGCTGTCCACTAGAGTTGAAATCCGCGCTTCTCTCCCTTGATTAGAACTCTCCTGATTCTGGACGTGGACTGGATCTGAAGGGACCGGAGGTCCTTCCTGACGTTTTAACATGGCATCTTCTCCTGCAGAAATAATGCAGTCTATGGTCACCTAAATACTTTCAGCAAAGATAAGCTAACTTAGTGTGAGGTCGGCCATGTTTGTTGCAGAAAGAATTTCAACCAAAACGCCAAATTCCGCCACACAGTTGTAACAGTTTATTCGGTTCTGAGAAACACCGGTGAGAGGAAAAAAACCAGGGGAGGTCACCCTGACCTGAAACGACAATAACAATACATACTATAAACCTTCCATGTATTTACCATACATAACATAGGCTTACACCCAAATATCCTGTACCTATATACTGTCCTAGAATACACTTATACCATATATCAACACTAACTTAATAGTCATGTACCATGGTGAAGGGTTATTATGACCGCAACCACACGGGTAACTTGATAATGACTGTATATGCTATGGCCATGGACATATATAGACGTGTAACAATTACAGCACGAGTATTTAAACCTGTCAGTGCTATACATTGTTCCTGTATTGCCACTTAATTATAGACCGGTTCCCACTCAAACAAACTGATAGGCATCTTATATTTTTTTACAGTGAACAAAATATTTTCAGTGTACAGACACAGAATAAAGCTAGTAGCGAATGACTAGTTGTGTAATCACCACTCCATTAATTACCAAGAGTGAAACATTTAACTTCGTCGGACCTTTCATTTTGGATCTACATATAATACCCATATTTACTGAATGTAGGGCTCGTAACATGCATTTGTCTAAAACATCCGTATGCATCTAAGAATACAAAAAATATTCAAACACATTTCTGAAATGCTATTTAATCTCTCATAACTCTCTACTAATAACTAACAGTAAAAGCAAATACTCGCTTAGGCGTTTCTGTTTTTCACAAATACTAACTAGACAAAATATGTTGCGCCGTAAGAACCAAGGCGTTGTGTTACTGAGTGCTCAATTACCGTTACATAGCGACACTCGGCTACGTATAAACTTTTGGCATTTACAACTCGCACGTTCACAGTTACAGTCGAGCGATTGCACTCGAAACATCGTTAAAACATCCTTGCATAACTAAAACGGTCATACAAGTTTACTAAGCTTCTAAAATAATATACATTACAAAGAAAGTTCAATTTACCTGCTGGTCAGTGAATCGTCATGCCGATGACGGTGCAGGGATTGCTGGGTATACAATTCCTACCTCCTTTTACAGAAAACTTACCAAGGGGGAATTAATCATACGCTAGACCTGTTACATGCCTCCCCTTGAAACTCTATCATGTCCTCATGATATACTAGTAATACAACATATAAGACGCTATTCTGCGGAAACTAATTTACATCTCCATGAGCTAATACTACTGACCTAATACTGTACGCGGCAAATGGTTAACATTCGAGTGAGTTCCTGCAGTGGTGCGCCTACTTCTCCTTAGTTCACTGGGTGAATCACCTGACACTGTCGAGCTACACTGATCTGTCGGGCGAGCCGCCTTTTGGGGCACCGGCTGCATTAGAATGTACCTAGGCCTGTCACAACTGTAGTTCTCAGGAGTATCCAACTCATCATTGAGTTCTGATGGTCGGTTAGATGAATCCACTTCAGATGATACGGGACATCTGGAAAGCTCAACTGGTGTTATTTCCTTACGGCCAGTCCGTTTGATGTCACCACTGCCATCTGCCAGTTCCAGTGTATAAACATCGTTATGTTCATCTAAAACCTTATACACTTCCGGTCCAAATTTATCTGTGATCTTCCGTCTTCCTGGAAGATGTTGACGAACGTACACCAGTGTACCAGCCTGGATGGGGGGTTTCACACCTTTCCTTTCATGTCGCTGTTTTCTTGCCAAATACTTGGTCTCAAGCTGTTGCTGGACGTGCTGCCGGGCTTGCCACAAGCGGGCTTGATGTAAGGAGACCCATGAATCATTGTCATTACTGCAACTATCCAAGTCGTGCACTCCAAGCAACTGATCGACGGGAAAACGTGCTTCAAACCCAAATAGCAGGTAGAAGGGGCTGTACCCTGTACTTGCATGTGGTGTTGCGTTGTAAGCAAAACACAACTCCTGAAGGTGCTTTGGCCACAACCTCTTCTGTTTTTCTGGCAAGGTCGACAATAAATTGTGGAGGGTCCTATTATATCTCTCGGTTTGCCCGTTCCCCTCCGGGTGGTAAGGGGTAGTCCTACTTTTTGTGATTCCATAAAGTTTACACAGTTCTGAGATTACTTGCCCTTCAAAATTCCGTCCTTGATCAGAGTGAAGACGTTGAGGGACACCATAGCGTGTAAACCACTCACGCACTAAAGCCTTGGCTACGGTTGAAGCCTTCTGATCGCGGGTTCCAATCGCGATGGTAAATTTTGTGAACCAGTCAGTTACCACTAACACGTTCTCCATACCATTACTCGCCTTTTCCAAAATGGTGAAGTCGATGGAGACCACTTCCAGTGGCTTAGTAGCAACCAGCCGTCCCAATGACGTCTTAGGTGGGAGATAAGGACCTTTGCCTCTTACGCATCTCTCACAGCCTCTGATGTAGTCTTGAACACGTTTAGAGATTTCTGGGAACCAACAACGTTCACGAATCAGAAGTTCTAGGCGATCTGCACCCTGATGTCCAGCAGCATCGTGAAGGTCATGCATCACCTTTTCCTGTAAGCACATGGGTAAGAGCACCTTAGCACTTCTAATTCCATTGTTCCCCTTCACCTGGCGATACAACACACTGTCACGAATCTCAAGGCGCTCCCACTGCTTCAGTAGTAGCAGAGTTTGTTTCGACTCTTTACACCGCTCTGAAGGGGTGGGACGACGATCCAACTTCAAGTAGTGCTTTAGCCTTCCGATCGCTGGGTCGTTAGACTGATATTCAACCATATTCTCCCTGTTCCATCTTGGAAGTTCAGTAGCACTATCTGATGCTAACCCGGTGTCAGCAGGGTCAATGCTGTTGATTTGTACACATATGCTCCCCAATGCAGCTTCCCGCAATTCATCAGGGATAACATGATTCCTCAGTATCGTACTTGCTAAGTGTTCTACGTTATCGGGGTCTAGGGCATGTCCAGGGAGTCTTGAAAGAGCATCCGCTGCGATGTTCGATTTTCCAGACCGGAAACGAAACTCAAAATTGAATCCAGACAACTCATTAACCCAGCGTTGCTCTAATGCTGGCACTTTCGGTTTGGAGAGGAGATACGTAAGCGGGTTGTTATCCGTATATACGACAAACTTCCCTCCTGTAAGATAAGGCCGGAATTTGTCGCATACAGCCCACTTAAGCGCTAACAGCTCAATTTTTTGGCTTGAATACCCAGACTGTCTCTCAGGACGACGGAGGCCCCTAGATGCATATGCCACTACTTTCAGTTCACCATCCTGTTCCTGGCTTAGCACAGCTCCGATGCCACGATTACTGGCATCAGTTTCCAACACAAAAGGTCTTGTGAAGTCAGGAAATGTGAGTACAGGCGAACTCGTGAGCTTATCCTTCAGCAGCTGAAACGCTTTCTGACAGTCTTCTGACCAAAGATGTTTGATCAGACAGTCTTTCTGAAGTTTCCGGTGTCGTTTATGTTTCGATTCGCCACACTTTCCGATGACATCATACAACGGGGAAGCGATGGAGGCAAACCTTTGAACGAACCTTCGATAATATGATGCAAAGCCAAGGAACGACCTTAACTGCTGTAGTGTTTCCGGAGTAGGCCAGTTTGTCACGGCCTCAATCTTGTCCGGATCGGTTGAGACACCACTTCTAGACACGATATGTCCCAGAAAGTTAACTTCATGTTTGAAGAACGAACACTTTTCAAGGTCAGCCTTAAGCCCATGTTTTCGAAGCTTTTGAAAAACGGACTCCAGTCGTTCGAAATGTTCGGAAATATCACTCGACCAGATGATGATGTCGTCTAGATACACGATCAAATGTTCCATTAAGTCCCCATGAAACACATGCGTCATCAAACGTTGGAACGAAAATGGCGCATTTACAAGCCCGAATGGCATACGGTTGTACTCGTAATGTCCAAATGGTGTGACAAATGCTGTCTTATGACGGTCACTTTCTTCAACCTCGATCTGGTTGTATGCCGATCTTAAGTCCATGGTCGAAAAATATCGGGCACCACACATAACATCCAACGATTCTTCCATTCTTGGGATGGGATAAACATCTCGAACGGTCTTGCTGTTGAGCCGCCGGTAATCAATACATAGACGCAATTTCCCACTCTTCTTTTTGACTAATACCGGGGGAGCTCCATACCTGGATGTGCTATGTCGTATTATTCCCTGATTGAGAAGATCCTGCAAGTGAGACTTAACCTCTGCAACCTGATGAGGTGGTATTCTCCTATAAGGCACATTTACCGGAATTTCATCGGTAGTGTGAATGCGGTGCTTTATAGTTTGCGTCATGCCTAGTCCTGGAGAAAACACATCCTTATAGTCTTCAAATAACTGGTATGCCTTACTGAGCTCTTCAGGCGTTCCATCAAAGTCAGACAGGTCTGGGGTAAGACCACTGGGACTGCAGTCAACAGCTGTCTCCACCACAATTTCATCAACACCGGCTGACAAGTTGACTACTTCTGCCACCTCACAGTCCTGTGTTCTACCCAACATTGTTCTAGGTGGTAACCAAATGTCCACATCAGTCACATTTAAGAGTTCAACATGTCCATTAGATAATGTAGGAGCTACCATTAACTTGCCTCCTGCAGGAGCTTGATTTAACGGTTCAATAAGAGTGAACTGTCTTGGCGGAACGCCATTACATTTAATCCGCGCGATAGAACATGCAGGGATTAATACTTCCTGATTATCTGGTGTTCGAACAATTTTAGATTTGTGCACTTTTGGCTGCTCAGCGGAGACTGACTGCACTGGAATATTCTGAAATGCAGGAACATGGCACAAAACATTCATACCAATTATGCCTGGTCTTTTAACATTAACAGAATCAGACCCAGGTTTATCTTTAAGTACCAGTACACCAACGTCATTTACAACTGTCTCACAAATTTTCACACTTGTGACCATATACCCTATATATGCAAGTCAATACCGTTTGCAGCTGTAAGCTTTAAATTTAACAAATGGTCAATGGGTTGGTTACTCAGATATTTGTCATAGAAACCTTCTGTTACTGTGGTTACTTGTGAACCCTGTGTCAACCAAACCAAGGACACGACGCTGTCCACCAATAACTGCATCAACTTCAGGACAGGTGCCTACTATGTGGCGTCATAAGCTTTGTGAACCAGGACAATGAATGCTGAGTTGCACCACTTTCAGGGTTACCATTACTTTTAGCTGCACGCCTTTCTAAATCACGCTTCCGTTTACGACAATCAGCCTTAAAGTGGACCTACTTTGTGACAGTAAAAACATGCATAATTCTGTATTACTAACAGCAGCATTCAATGGTTGATTAACATGGCCACTTGGTACCGTTTTGGGTTTGCGACTGAAACATATTAGCATGGATTTTCAACATTTGTTTGGTCAAATCAATTAACTCTCTTCCCCATGTGGGGGTTTCATCAACTTTTACCGAGTCCTGTTCAGCAGACACTTCCTTAATATGCACTTTACCAGTCTGTGATTCTTCACATTCCTCCAAAGCAAGTTGCCTCAGTTCCAAGAACCCAAGATGACGATTATCGCGTGTACGTCGCTTTAAGAATCTCTGAACGGCCTGGTTTCTGATACCCTCCACAAACTGTTCCTTAAGCCGTTCTTCACTTTCGGTTGAGTCAAGGTCCATTTTTTCCATCATTGACACAAGTGCATGAGAGTACTGAGTAATTGTCTCTGTTGCCAACTGAGTTCTGTTATAAAACTCCCTCATCTGCTGTGGCCTTGAAGCGCGGCGACCAAACACACTTTTAAGAATGTCAAACAAATCATATGGCGACTGGGGGTCTCTGTGACGAATTTCATCTTCAGCGGTTTCTTGAAGATAGTCTTTGAGAAACTGGACACCATCCTGGCCATCTAAATGTTGTGTTGACAGAGTTCGCTTCGCTCGCTCAATCCAGGAAGCAGGATCCTCTTTACCACTGTAAATTGGTAATTTAACGGTGGGGGCAGGACAAGTCTAGTTTCAGGCAATGCAGTCTGTGTAGCACCTGACTCTTTGACAGCAGCGGCCAAAGTCACACGCAATTGTTCCATCTCCCTGCGCAGTTCCCTGACCTCGTCTGTTTCCGTGTTGGCCATAGGGACAGTTCTGTCTTTCCCTCTACCCTGGTTTTCTCGTATCTCAGCTTTTGACTTACTGAACTTAACTTTGCCTTTGCTTGTTTTCTTTCTGCCTAATCCCACTTCTGACACCAGTGTGAGGTCGGCCATGTTTGTTGCAGAAAGAATTTCAACCAAAACGCCAAATTCCGCCACACAGTTGTAACAGTTTATTCGGTTCTGAGAAACACCGGTGAGAGGAAAAAAACCAGGGGAGGTCACCCTGACCTGAAACGACAATAACAATACATACTATAAACCTTCCATGTATTTACCATACATAACATAGGCTTACACCCAAATATCCTGTACCTATATACTGTCCTAGAATACACTTATACCATATATCAACACTAACTTAATAGTCATGTACCATGGTGAAGGGTTATTATGACCGCAACCACACGGGTAACTTGATAATGACTGTATATGCTATGGCCATGGACATATATAGACGTGTAACAATTACAGCACGAGTATTTAAACCTGTCAGTGCTATACATTGTTCCTGTATTGCCACTTAATTATAGACCGGTTCCCACTCAAACAAACTGATAGGCATCTTATATTTTTTTACAGTGAACAAAATATTTTCAGTGTACAGACACAGAATAAAGCTAGTAGCGAATGACTAGTTGTGTAATCACCACTCCATTAATTACCAAGAGTGAAACATTTAACTTCGTCGGACCTTTCATTTTGGATCTACATATAATACCCATATTTACTGAATGTAGGGCTCGTAACATGCATTTGTCTAAAACATCCGTATGCATCTAAGAATACAAAAAATATTCAAACACATTTCTGAAATGCTATTTAATCTCTCATAACTCTCTACTAATAACTAACAGTAAAAGCAAATACTCGCTTAGGCGTTTCTGTTTTTCACAAATACTAACTAGACAAAATATGTTGCGCCGTAAGAACCAAGGCGTTGTGTTACTGAGTGCTCAATTACCGTTACATAGCGACACTCGGCTACGTATAAACTTTTGGCATTTACAACTCGCACGTTCACAGTTACAGTCGAGCGATTGCACTCGAAACATCGTTAAAACATCCTTGCATAACTAAAACGGTCATACAAGTTTACTAAGCTTCTAAAATAATATACATTACAAAGAAAGTTCAATTTACCTGCTGGTCAGTGAATCGTCATGCCGATGACGGTGCAGGGATTGCTGGGTATACAATTCCTACCTCCTTTTACAGAAAACTTACCAAGGGGGAATTAATCATACGCTAGACCTGTTACATTAGCACAAAATATAAACCAGACAAACTGAAAATTATTACAGCAGCATGTTGCAATATTCTTATCTCTCATATCGATTTCCTCGCTTATTTCGTCACATTTTCCGAGTACATGTAAATGTGTTAGGATTTAAATTGCACATTATTCTGTATCCCACGACGATTACCACGTACATAAAATATTACAAGCATATCTAAATCCTATACCGTGGAATAAACATTCATGGTCCTATTTTAAGTTGGTATCACTTACGTGTACATCAGTACAATAACGACGATTACCACAGCGACCACCACAGCCACACAGCCTATAACCACTCCTGTGTAGTTATAGTTGACGGCTACAAACGGTAAAATACACATTTAAACAAAGCTGATATTGCTGATTTTATTGTCCTACATCGTAATTAGTTTTTTGGTGAGCAATGTATTATTTTGACGTTGAACATTTCAGCAGCACGGAAATGTCCATTTTGTGAACAAAATCGATACACAATGGCGATGTGGGACAATGCGTACACTTTGACATTGACAGGCATATGCTATTAAAGTGAGACGTGTGGGGGTATTCCCTAGTGCGGTGCAACTTTGGCGCAATATGTTAGAAATTTAAGGTGGGACTGACTTTGAGCTGCGTGGTGAGCAAGAAAATATGCAATGGATTGTTGTTATCCTGCCTTCCACATGCAGACAATTATCTGTTGCAGGACTAAAACCGAAACAGCCTATAAATGAAGCGTAATCGGCAGGAAATGCTGATCTTTGAGATATTAATAACATTAACATACTCTTGTGTGTATAATCACTAAGCCTTAGGAATTACCTTTCGACATAAAATTATTGGCGACGTTCTACTTTCAGTTGAAATGTCACAAAAAGAGTGTATTTATATTCATAGAAAATCTTTTCAATGTATTGGTCATCAGATGTTTCCCAAACTGACACTAAAAGAGAATTCATGTGAACTGATGCTTACGTGTACAAAATCTGCCTTTATGTCTATCTGTACAACCTCCAACACATGCCCCACTGCTGCCGTCACATCCGGTTGGACCATTAAGACAGTTCAGACTACAAGTAAGTTTGCAGTTTTGTCCCCATGTGCCAGGGGAACATGCTGTCAAAACAGAATAACACAACATTTTAGGAAAAGAACGTTCACAGACCTTACAAATATTAAACTGTCTGGCAGACCACGACAATTGTTTTTACTGATAATTAGGACAAACATAATCATAATAACCTGAAAGGCCAAACATAAGTAGTTATGTTCTCTCCTCTTATATTTTCGTCTGTCAAATGTGTTTATAATAATATTATTATATTATTAATAATATTAGGTCCATGTTGGAGGTTCTCTAGACAGAGTTGTCTTTTCTCAAGTGATAGGAATACAGGAGCCCTGCAAGTTTTTGTTTATATGCGTATATTACTTTTGTACGTGTACCAATACTGGAGATTTATTTATTTATTTATTTGATTGGTATTTTACACCGTAATCAACAATATTTCACTTATACGACGGCGGCCAGCATTATGGTGGGTGGCAACCGGGCAGAGCCCGGTGAAAACCCACGTCCATTCACAGGTTGCTGCCAGAGCTCGGAGAGTGAAGATGAGAAACAAATGGCTTTTTTCACTCTGAGATAAGCGATAGGTCTTACACAAGGAACACGAAGACGCTTGAATATGTTCAATACATATATTTGAATAAAATACATATGCAGCAATCGCGGGCCATGCCTAGAACGCATGCGCACCAAATAGCCACTAAGCGGTATAAGTTGCCTATTGAATTAACATGAGACGGACGCATCAACAGCTTATTTCATCTATACGTCTCATGGTAGTTCAAGTGCCGCGATTGCAATATTAGTATGATCTTGTATAAAGAAAATATTAAAAAATGAAATACATTCAGTACGTTTTAGTCCCATTTTGACATAAAGTTAGACTCGATGCTCTCATTTAAGTCCATGTTTACTATTCAAATCTTTCACATTTGAGACGTTATTGAGCTATTTGCTAGAAATCTGAAACATTTGCCACGGTGTGTTACAACAGTACAATAATAATACCCTATTATTGTGAAGGCCTTTGGCTACATTTAGATAGTTCCCTGATGGTTTGAAAATGAGAAAATATCAATCAAATCTCCAAAAGTCATAGCACAAATGGCTGGGAGCCAGATATAACCAGCTCCTCCCGTCGGGGAATTAGCCCTTCCCCAGAAAAAAACGGAGAGCTGTAGTTTTAGTTGGGATTACACGCGGTACACACTGCTGGTCTGTGATTATGTCAACAGCCTATCCCCACAGGGCTCACCAGGTACTTGGACCCTGCATACATTGTGTAAGGCATTAGTTCATTCATAAGTTGCTGCTTAACACCGTGCTCAAAAAGTTGTTTAGTATCGAAATTCGCGGATTTATTACATAGGGTTATATGTATAGGACATGCATTAAACCCTCTACTCATGACATGTAAGAGCTTGGTTTTACAATAATCACAAAGACTTTCTCAAAAACATACCCTGCAGCACTAGATATATGTACAATCACAGCACACATGAGCTCTGAGAACTCACATTTTTAACTCACATCCAGGAGTTTTTGTTTTGGCCTTATTTTCGTAATTATTCCTAATTCTCTAACACTTTGTTTTGTTTCTAGAGTAGTCATACTTTCAACAAAGCTTTCATCTCCCAAACGGTGGAGAAAAATGTCCCCTTCCCACTTTTTTTTTCATGCACACGCTTTTCTCTTTCCAAAATAAAGAATATTGGTAAACTTTTCAAGAAATTTATGGCTGTCAAGTATTGAACTCTCTGTCATGCGTGAATAAACTTTAACACTATCTGATTGCGTTGAAAATCAAAATAAAATATAAACAAGAAATAGTGAAATTAACATGTCTAGGTTAAACACGGCCATGGCTAATTGCCAGGTGATGTCATTACGATACATACATCCACCGCGGCTTTTTAAGTCTGGTTTGCAAATCTTCTGACAAAGGTCTGGGTTACTCCGGCTTCCTCCGCTCATATACGTGAGAAAATTCTTGAGCACGTTGCTAAAACATTGATCAGTGAAATCAATCCTTTGGTACAGGTAACAGATATAATGTACACTACGCCATAACTGCTCTAACATGCAGTAGACGTATCACAAGAATGGTGTTAAAGATTCTCTCTCTGTTTTGTCTGGACTTAATTAGCTTTGATTGATATTAATACAGCTGTTAATTAATAGCAATATGACAGAAACGTGTAAGTCTAGGACACATGTTGGTAAGACGGGGACCAAACATAAGTTCTGGGCCCAGTTGTTCAAAAGTATATAATAGCAGTTAAGCCCGGTGTTAACTTTAGTCAGGGTTACTGTGCATTTAGATTTGTATTGGGCCAAGATCAGTATTAACATTTATGCCTGGTTTAACTTTTACTGCACTTTTAAACAACCGGCCGCTGGATACACAGGTACGCAGAAGTGTGTATTATCACGACAGTAATGAGATACACTGATATTCCTTGTGTACATATGGCCAGTCACTCTCACAGAGGTGTTGGTATAATAAGACTCAACCGGAACTACTTGTACATCACTCCGCGCGCCATATAACGCACAGTCCATACTTACCCCACGTAAAGAATGAAGTGTAAACAATGAAGATCCATTTCGAAAAAAACAAAAACACCAGTCTCCTTAAGAATTTTTAAACAATAATACATATAAACGATAAATAAATCTGGTTACATGCAAGAAAGAAGCATGTAAAATATTTTTGACTCCCATTGACAGTTCAAACCAGAAAATCCCGGTGTGTATCTGGGATTACCAGGACAGTGCCCGGATGTAGTGTTACAGCTGTTTGGTCCACGTGCACACGATCCACAGGTCTCGTTACAGTCTGGGCCGTAAGTACCTGCTTCATAGGCTTGATGCAAACAGAAGGGAAAAAGAAACATTATTATAAGTTGTCTCCTGTGTCAATGAATAGGCGATCTGTTAACAAACAAAAAGTGACATTTATATGTTGTACTTTGACACAAGAGCATGTACAAGGCAAAAAAGATTTGGACTTCACCACTTGGTAAGTATACCCCTTGAGACATATTGGAGCGTAAAGCTGTAAACTCAACATCCAATCACTTAAAGGATGTGCTAACTGTCTCAGCCAAAAACCTAATGCATCTCCCAAATACATTTAGTCATGTGCTGTCTTTCACATTAATTAACGCATTTGGAGGTTCTGTATTTCAGGATAATGTATCCCTTTATATTGTACTAAATCCTACACACTTACCTGTCCTGCACCTGTTACACATGTAGCTAGTATCACATATTGGCTTGCCTCTCTCTTGTACTGAATCTTACATACCTGCCTATCCCTTACATGTTACCCATGCAGCTTCTTGTGTTTTATCTCTATTGTACAAATCCTACACACTTACATATCCTGTACATGCTACACACGCATCCAGCATCACATCTTGGATTCCTTTCTGTCATACTGAATTCTACGCACTTACCTGTCCAACACTTGTTGCGCATGAAGCCAGCATCGCATCTTGGGTTTCAGTCAGTTAGAGGACATCCCTAGTGACTTTATCCCGTTTGTCGGCCCAACAATAGCCTCAGCTCTTTTGACAATGTTCTTCCCATCGACCATCCACACATTCTGCGAAAGTCATAGAATGACGTGCAGGTGTTTTACCCAGACGGAAAAGTTTGAAATATTACAAAATAACAATGACTTATTGACGTTGAGACAAACCAAACCAAGCAGCGCTTGAAGAAAATTACTGTCCTGTAACAAAGTAATTGGATTTCAACATGCTACTTCACTTTTGTTGATATATTTAACATGTAAGAACATAACTATAATTATATAATTAAGACGTGCTGAATAGAGAGTAAAATCACAGCACCGACGACAGTGTGATAGTTGGCAAATGCTTACACGTAACTAATGAAAAACAGCGTCTTGTCAATTTGTCTCAGTCAGGGCTTTTATTCTGACTGTTCGTGTAAATGCATAAATAGTAGCAATTTAAACAGACCTTAGCACCATGGCTTAAGCAGAATTAGGTATAAAATGCAGTACGTATATATCTGTGGGATGTCTGTCTGTTACTATGTTTATTACTCAACATTATCGTTGGATCTAAAGAAAGGAACAGAAAGTCTTGACGAGAAATCTTATTCGGGCCTGTTTCTGTAGGAGGCTATCTGTACCGCTTTTCTCACTCCCTGATAGTGCCTTATAAGAGAAAAGGGCAAAAGCAATTATTCCAATATTGATAATATGAAATATCCGTATTTGGACCGTAGTATACCAAAGGGTCCTGCATTTATGGTGTATAGGCCCCTTACATACCTCCCAATGCAGAATTTGTTAGACACTGTGTAAAATGTGATGACTTCAATCTACGTCGCCAGTGTTTAATTAAAAACTAATGTGTCAAGGATACATAAAACGCCTTCATCCGTTTCGGGAGCGGTAGATGCAGAGTCAATTCTGGGTCGAGTCACACCTAAGACCATAAAAGAGGAGGTTGTACCTTCCTCGCTGGGCGTGCAGCATGTGCAACGACTGGTTCCCCCTATCAGTATAATGGCTTGGGCGGGGCGGCTTACTTGCTTTCGGTAAGGCGTCTCCTAGCTCTCACTCACTTACTCACTCACTCAAACACAATCACTCTAAGTCTATAAAGTTTTGTGATATTTGCAACACTCTTGTTGGCAAATATGGACACAGCGTTCAGGGTCTCTGGGAATATCAGCCCTAGTTGTATCGAAGTCCGCTTATGGCCCGAGGCCAGGGGTGTATAAGTACCGAACTGGGGACTGTATAAAGCTTCAGGATTGTAACATGAACAAGATGATTTTATGAACAGTTGCAATCTAAGCGTAACTTAATGACCCAGGAACCTTTCATCAATGTGGTCGCTGCTATTTCAAGTCCAGCTCATGTTTGCTCCCTCTACGAACGTACGTGGGATGGTCTGCCAGCAACCTGCGGACTGCCGTGGGTTTTGACGTGCTCCGAGCGGTTTCCTCCCACCATAATGATATTCGCCGTAGTATCAATAAATATTTTTGAGTGAGGCGTAAACACAAATTTATGGGTAGAAGAGCTGACTGCATGGCCTGAACCACAGCTCTCTGCCATGTAAGCACCTGACACACCTTTCGACTTACAGCCGTTTGCCGAACCAGCCAAACCTTGGGTGGTGACTTCATCTCGTTAGTCATTGCTGAGATATTGAACAGATTAAAAGGCCCAGTCTATGGGCAATGTATAAAAATATACTAAATATCTAAGCCGTATAAGTCAGTTTCCGTCTTCGAAAGGCATCAGATCCTATTTTTATAATAACCACTGGTCGGGAACCAGCAACAGAATAACGGAATCTCCCGCGATTTTAACCCAAATTGACAGGTCGTAACTTGCCGTTGGTCGTCAAGTTAGGCCGTACCCATTACATCTTCCCCTGTTACAGAATGGTACTGTTTTTTTTCATTGCACATTTTAGAGAATGGTGTTACGGTACATCTAATATAAAGTGTCTTTCGCACGGTGATCCAGCACTATAAATATATCGACACTGGAGGCGACCAGTTACAAGGAGACACCGTCGTATTATGAACGACATGGTGTTGAGCGAACAAATAGGATAAATCCTAAGAAACAACGGGATCCACTCATGTTTGTGTTCAAGCCTTCCACAAATTGAAGTTTATCTTTGTTTAACAATTATGATTCACAGCGTTTTTTGCTGTTTCGATATCAAAGATTTCACATTCAATAATAAGAAATGTAATTATTATATTGTAACCTCCACAACACTCAAATAACGATAATTGCTTTTATGTCACTAGAATCAACACATCACTAAACAATGAAGAATAATATCTTTATTGCGAATACTGAGTAGCCATAGGCGACTAAAAGATGGAATATCAGACACCATACGTACAGTTACATGTACAGACTGATAAATAGTTAAAAATAGGGATCAAATTTGGATCAATCAAAACGGCTAACAAAGTTAAGGAAACAAATTGTAAATAGGAGAGGAAATGTGCATATACCACCGGCAGGCCAGTTTTTATTGTGTCAATAAACAGCCCAATTTCAGCAGTATTTGTTAGATTTGTTCTTAAAATGTAAATATCAAAAAATATATCACAAGGTAAATTTAGAGATTAACAACTATCTCTTACATGAAAAAATAAACCTTTATAATAGCTAAAAACAAATATACTGTTTCTTTAAAGGAAAAGACCCATAAAAATCGAAGTGGGCATAGCTAAATAGTCCATTTAAATCTATGCATCAGTAAACTTTCATTTAATTTTTCTTAGATTTTTGTGAAGAGAGTCAAAGGCGTTCAAGCGTTTGAATTCAAAGATGGGCTTTATGGACAATACTATCAGAGTTTAGGAACTCTGACGTCACAGGAAGTTCTTCCAACTCTAATCATGACACTGAGTGTTGTAACAACTTTTTACCCGTGAGTAACAGGTTGCTAAAATAATGTTCTCAAAAATTCCTTCCTTCTAGTGTGCATCAGGAAAAAAGGTGATGTGACGTCAGAGTTCCTAGATACCGTCAGTATGGCTCATAGAAAGCCCACCATAAAATTTTAATGTTTGAATGTCTTTTAACACTTTTCAAAAAATCTAAGAAAAAATAAATGAAAGCAGTTTTACCCCAAATTTTCAGTTGTCTATATGATGAAACTTGCTTCATATTTTAGCTTCCTTTAAACAACTGTTAAATAACTAAAATATATACTAAATGAAACACAGATATCAGTAACAACCCACTCAGTTTAAGGCTAGAAAGTACATTTATATTAAGAGCAGCGTAACTACAAGTAACTTGTTCTATACACATGGCTTTATAGCAATACAAAACATTACCAACATGGCGTAAAATATTACATCACAATATAAACAAAATGGCATAAAAATTAGGTTCAGCAAGACTTCAAGAACGAAAGTTTTACACCTATAACAACACATTCATTAAGACCTGAAAAGGCACCTTTACAGCAATAACAAATACAGTCAACATGACCTAAATCCTGCACAGCAATAACAAAGCAATAACCATACCCAAAATCCTGCACCTTGACAGCAATAACAAAACATTATCAATATGACCTAAATCCCGCACCTGTATAGCAATAACAAAGCAATAACCATGGTCACAAACCGTATTGTATCTATACAACAATAAAGATGACCACAAAACTGTGCCTTGTATTCCAATAACAATAGAACAGCATAGCCTAAAACCGTGTCTGCGACCTACGTCGCTGAGTTGGTTAGCGCGCTAGCGCAGCGCAATAACCAATTGGCCTCTCACCAATGCGGTCGCTGTGAGTTCAAGTCCAGCTCATGCTGGCTTCCTCTCAGGCCGTACGTGGGAAGGTCCTGACAGCAACCTGCGGATGGTTGTGTGTTTCCCCCGGGCTCTGCCCGGTTTCTTCCCACCATAATGAGGCCGCTGTTGCATAAGTGAAATATTCTTGAGAACGGCGTAAAAACACCAATCAAATAAATAAATAGATAAAACCGTGTCTTTTCTCCAATACCAACGGATCCAACAGAACCTATAACCATGTTTTTACCGCAATAACAGCAGACACAACATGCTCTATACGATGTGATATTACAACAATAAAAAAAATCGGCAGGACCAAAACAACCTCACCTTTATATCAATAACATCTCATCCAGCATGACTAACCCCAGTGGCTTTACATTTCGCAAAACCTTTCCTTGTTATAAAAAGTTGACCACTCCAGTTGTAATAATATAAAATCGTCACACAACACACTGTATCTAAGAAATGTCAAAGATATGCTAAATATCCAAAATGCTAGGAGTCTTTCAAACGAATGCCCCATTTGTTTAAAACAGCTCTAAACATCGTACGAGGAAGATTCCATACTTCTTACAGGTAAATAAGTGTTTACTATGCTGTATATTTCAATGGATTGACTAGGTTTGTTCTCGTAAATATTTATTTATGTATTTGCTTGGCGTTTTACGCCGTACTCAACATTTAACTTACACGACATTAGACAGTTTTATGATGGGAAGAAACAGGGCAGAGCCCCGCAGGAAACCCATAGGCATTCGCAGGTTGTTATATGACCTTCCCGCGTTAAGTTCTTGCAAATAAATTTAAGTATCAAAAATATATTTCAATGTGAATAAAGCAATTACGATGCACATGTTTGGAGAAGTAAACGTTTATAATAGGTATGTGAGAATATGGCTGGTGCATAAAAGCACAAGTCTACCAATGGCAACAAATTGAACTTAAAGGTCGAGAAAGCAAAAAATACATCAACTTCAGATGAAAGAATGCGGAAAGTTAGTTAGTTGAAAATGTGGAAAAATTTTTCTTTTAATAGAGAATACCAAAAGGTGGTCCCACATACCCAGCATACAAAAAAAAATTGTATTACCCTTTCCTCCTGCAAAAGAAAAATAAGAAAAATATTAAAGACCATATTTGCAGAAAACTTTTAACGCTCTTCATCTAATTTTGACATCATTGTTATGTTTTCTTCTCCTTTAAACCTAATCAATACATTTACGGTAATGACGGCATAACTGATTTGTTATAGAATCAGAGTTTCAAATCAATAAAACATTCAAAATCGCACATTTATGACAAAAACAAAAATAACCAAAACCCGAAAATTTTGTAGCAATATAAGCATAAATAATGACCTATAAGCCGTAAATTTACACCAATAACATAGCTATTATCATGACTTTATCAACAGCACAATCATCACGGCCTAAAAACGTAAATTTACACCAATCACCGCACTATTATCATGATCTGAAAAGGAAAACTTACACCAATCAAAAACACTATGATCATGACCTAAAAGGCGTATTACTAAATCAATAAAACAATCACCATGATCTAAAAAGCCTAAATATACACCAAACATAGCACTATCATCATGACCTAGAAACCGCATTATTAAATCAAAAACTTAATCATCTAATTGACCGTTACAGGAACAAAGCATATTTACAGCAATAAGCACACAATAGTCATGATTTGAACGCATTTTCACAACAGTTACAACCCTTTTCGTCCTAAACCCCTACAAAGTGAGCAGCAAGCCCAACACAACACAGTTTTAATCAACACCAACAGAATCAACAGTGACAAACCATTGACATAAAAGCTCATCAGTTATGGCATAAAGTTACACAAATATACAGCACTGAGGCCACAGCATGTTTGGCGAATGGAAATAAGAAACAGTTTTGATTAATCCACTCATAGCGTAGAAACTATTAGTGGAATCTTTGCTGAACTTATTTTACATCGCCTCCGAAACTGTTGTCATTGGTCTGAAATTAGCGTAGGTTTGGAAGTTGTCCAGATATCCCATAACGACCTGGTGGACGAAGTTAAGCTGACCCTAAAAAAAGGGTAAAGGATGAAAAAGACATATGGTAAATGGTAAGCAATCTGACCATAAATGGGGTAGATGAGGGGGAAAAAAGACAGATGGCAAATGGTAAGCAAGATGACCCTAAAATAGGGTAAAGTCTAAAGAAAACAGATGGTAAATGACAAGCATAAGGTTTGAAGCACATGAGTTTCTTATTTTTTGACATTCAAATTCTAAATGCATCTACGCCATATACATTATGAAGACATTAATCAGTCGACGTATGATGCTTGTCTTTCTCCAGAAGTCTCTGAGCATTGAAATAGACTCATACGCGTAAGGCCATAATTATATTTGTGTTTTTTTATTTGACAATTAGAAGTACTGTGGTTCATTTAGAGGTCCACGTTTAGCAATGGTACCAGCATTAGTACATCATTAAAAGGAAGACTATCACTCATATGCTTCATACGAAAATGACACTGATATAGTTATCTGTTTAATAATGTTATAAGTAATCATACCACATCTGTTATAATCTCCGGTCTGTTGTTCCTCATCTGCTTGACAGTCTGTAGGATATTGACGTTCTGGTCAACCTTCAGTCTTTCTAGCACAGTCCAAACCACACAGAACAACCACTCTTTGTCACGCCATCCCTGGGTACAATCGGGGCATATATTATTTTAATCATACACGTAAGCCTGTATTTCTTCATCATCAATCTTAAAGCAAGTAATGCGCACTCACCACATGATCGTATAATTTATATCATACATATGACATTAATTTACGGCTAATTTCTCATCTTTTCGTTAGGTTTGTTGGCTTACATACAAGTAGGGTGGCCTTTCACAGCTGAGTTTATCAGTTTTGTCTAATTTGTTTCTGTATCTGCGCTGATTCGCTTTTAGAAATATGCTACACTCTTTGTTCTTAACGATCATTTTGTAATAGTAAAATCTATGAATCAAACAGGCCACCCTTTAAGGACAAAGTTTACATTCCCAATCAAACCAATATCAAATGTGAGATAAACATAATTTAAGACCTTATGATTACATAGGTAACCAGGACAGCCGTATGCAGACGGCCCATGGCTCAGAGCATAAACTACTTCTGTCTACATACGGTTATGTTGTTTATATAAGCTTATTTCCCAAAATCTGATTTTGGCTTTGTTACATTTTATATGGAGACCTCGTTTTCAACAAATACTAAGCATTATTTACATTTTAATACTATATGGGCAAAAATCCTGAGGTGTCTTTGCCTTATAAAATACAAAAACCCGCTATATTTCTCTGGAGTGAGAATGCATAATTTTGCATGTTATAGAAGAGAATGTACAATGGCAGCGGGCAGCTGTCTACCATAGAAGAGCTCTATTGACAAACACCATATACGAGTAATGCTTAGCTAACCTGCAATGAACCAGTACAGGTCCGTCGCCAGCCTTATCTCGCCACATGTCAACACTCTGCAGTACAGTCAAAAGCGTTGGTATAGTCTCCAGTGTTGGTTCACTCGTGAAAAATGGGCAGCGGAATTGTTTGATGGGCTGAGGTGCTTTCTGGAAATATTCATCAAATTTGATCATAAATAAAATTTACAGTATTCATCAGGATAATGTAGAACGCTCAGGAAGACTCTGCATTTAAGGTGTGTAAAATACACACTTTCTCTCTTGTGATGTACAACGCAGGTTTCTTTATGCTGTGAATGCAGGGAGAAGTCAGTAATGGTCTCCTCCCACTATCCTATGCTCACTGCTTCAGTCATGCCAGTCACCTGTAATTTGTCGTGCATACCACTTATATAGGTACAAGTCATTTTACTTTTTGCCCTTTTGAATAGTGTTTTCATGTCTGTGTGAATAGTTTGTCATTTGAATAACTTGCCGTGAATAACTTGCCGTGTGAAATGTATTATATTACCTAACTTGTTTGTTTTGCAACAAACATAGCTTAGATTTATTACCATTTATATGACTTCCTTTCCCTCCGAGAGTCTCACGGAAGATCAGCCTGGGCTGAGTCTCTCTCCGTGTCTTATGCATTATTTTTATTATAAACATAATAACATAAATTACAATGAATTATAGACTCAGTTATTCCTGTACTAACATGACACCACTGATCGGATTTATATCTGTACCATTCTTTATCGTGGGTATCCCCTGGGCTTTGTCCGTTTTCCTACCACCATAATGCTGGCCGGCGTCATATAAGTGAAATATTCTTGAGTACGACGTAAAACACCAATCAAATAAATAAACAAATGAAGAATGACATTTCGGGAAAATCCCTGTCGGTGAATGAGGTTGAATCCACATCTGGCGTGATCTAGCGCTAGGTTCTTGTGTTTTGAGTGGCCTCTTTGCTAGTGAAATTCCTTTCGTCTTTCCATGATCGTTGGAAACTGCTGACTGCTTTTCTTTGCATGATTGCGTCCTATTTTGGTATATTATATATACTTTCATAGTTCTGTGGTGGTTTGTGTTTGTGTCCTTTTGGGAATGAGCCATGCGATTATTGACCCTGATCGTCCATTTCGTCCAACGTCCAACAGCTGCTACACTATAGGCTAATAATCGTAGTTTCGCTATATACTGGACACGAAGAGATATGCTTCAGATTTTACGCGTATTTTTAAAAAACAAGGACAAAAAAGCGCTCGACAAAGAAAAGAATCGATTTTGAATTTAACCACAACGTTGCTGTTTCAAAACATTAGAATTCTTTTTTGTATAGGGTTATAACATCCCACTGGTTTATAGGTTGTGGTGATTGGTCATGTTTTATATGTGTTGTTATGAACTAATTTTCTTGGTTACATTATGAGACATTCTTATGAAGGGTTCACTTTTTATTCTGATGTGATCAGTCCATAATGTCTTGCCCAAATTTGCCCTGTGACCGAAAGTAAAAATCGACAAAATTTTTGCATGGGGATTATCAATTCTATTCTTTATTTTCAGCTGCAACGCGCATTTGTGTTGGTGAAGTGTGTTCAAGCTGTTGTTGGAGTTAGTATTCTTCCTGTTCTTGGGCGAGTTATGTTTATGCGTCGCAGCTTGTGACAAGACATGGGGCATTCTTCTTTCTTTAAATAAAGGTGTTATTACAGTTAGATGTGCACCGCCAGCCCTTTTGTTTTGTTTGATTTATTTATTTGCTTGGCGTTTTGCGCCGTACGCAAGAATATTTCACAATACGATGGTGGGAGGAAACCGGACAGAAGCCAGACAGAAGCCGAGGAAAACCCACGAACAACCGCTGACTGTTGGCAGACCTTCCCAGGTACCTCCAGATATGAAGCCAGGATGTTCTGGACTTGAACTCACAGCGACTGAATTGGAGAGAGGCTTCTGGATCAATGCGCCGTGCTGGTGCGATAACTACCACGGCCACAAA
This sequence comes from Liolophura sinensis, assembly GCF_032854445.1. Classification (NCBI taxonomy): domain Eukaryota; kingdom Metazoa; phylum Mollusca; class Polyplacophora; order Chitonida; family Chitonidae; genus Liolophura; species Liolophura sinensis. The sequence continues at coordinate 228,331 of NW_027017954.1, read as the reverse complement.
GGCCCCGTTTTGTTTCTTGTTCTTTTGCTTCTTAAAAATGTCGCACGCGTATAAACTGATTTCTTCAAACTTTTGCACAGGACAGTACGTACGTGAAGATCGTACACTTAGTTCAACGGAGACGTTCAGTTCGGGCTTGAACACTAGCGCTAAAAGCGCAACCGAGATATATATTGACTATCGACAACCGATAAACTGGCATAGTAGAAGATCTGGATCTTTGGATCTTTCCATTACTATTGAAAACCGTTGTATGCTTCTCTTTTCATGAACCCGCCCAAATGTCGGACTTAGTACATGGACAAAGACCTTTGTAGATTGTGTTGAGGGTTCTTTTGGAATTGGTTTTAAGGTTGTTGACCCGGAACCACCATTTTATTTGGAAGGGGGGGGGGGGGGGGTGATGTTGGAATATCAGTTCGATGCCCAGATCCAGAATATGAACTTTCAGTCATGCAAAATAGCAACTAATACATCACAAAGATAACAGACATTTTTCTTTTCATCTCTGAATTAAAGTTCTCAGAAAAAATTGCATTTGTTTGACATACTGAACAGTATAGAAGGGCTTTACCTTGTCTTTGTGGCTCAGTTCGTAAGTCCAAGTGGAGAATTCCGCTCTCTGGACAACATCTGTCACCTCCATCTCGAACGGTTTAAACGTTTCCTTCCTATCTGTCCAATACACCCCAACATTCTGTGTGCAAGAAAATAAAGTATAATAAATTTATGTATTGTATACTTGACTTTTTATTGCATGATGTAATCTGCAGATTATTTCTGGCCACGGCATCATTAGGCGATCCTAGATTTAAGTCAAATGTTCAAATCACTTTAAAATTTTTATTTCCAACGTACCAAGGACAAACTATTGCTTGACAACGTAAATTATGGGTAAGTTATTGTAAAAGAAATAACAGCTAAAATAATGCAAAGGAACATATCAAATTTAATTAGTTAAATTTTGAATTAAGTCTAAGATCGCTTCGTGATCCTGGGGCCAGGAGTTTTACACCAATATACACTTGTATCAGGGGACAGGTTTTATGGGTGGAAGAAACCTGGGTACCCGTAGTGAGTACTTTCTCACTCGCGCATAAAATATGAAGTACAGAGACAGTGTTACGTGTGCCGAATTTGGGAAAGCCAACTGATCTCGAACTAATTCCAAATAGCGCTTATTGCCATAATGGAACTTGAAAGATTGGAGGATAAGCAATCTGAAATGTCCTGATGTTAGGGTTCAGTTGAGTGAACCCCTCGGGTTTTCGACAGACTGAACTGTTATTGAATGTATAATAAAGCAAATAACAATTTGCCGCGCGCACTTTTTCGCTGCCTTGTAATTCTCGATAGTCACACACTCAGAATATTCTCAGCATTTTATGCAGCACTTTGTGGTCAATGTGACAGACTACCTATATGTATGCACCTGATCCCCTCTGTTGGGGTCTATCGCCTGGACAACTTTCATTGTGACAAATTACCTCCTTGTCTCTTGTTTTGTGGGCTTTCAATGATGTGCACAACTTTCATTATGACACATTACGTACCTTATTCCCTGCTTTGGGTTTTCCATTATCTGCACAAATTTCAATGTGACACATTAACTACTTATCTTCTGTTTTGGGGCCTTCCATAATGTGCACAACTTTCAATGTGACACATTACGTACCTTATTCCCTGTGTTGGGTTTTCCATTATCTGCACAACTTTCAATGTGACACATTACCTACTTATCTTCTGTTTTGGGGGCCTTCCATAATGTGCACAACTTTCAATGTGACACATTACCTACTTATTTTCTGTTTTGGGGGCCTTCCATAATGTGCACAACTTTCAATGTGACACATTACCTACTTATTTTCTGTTTTTGGGGCCTTCCATAATGTGCACAACTTTCAATGTGACACATTACCTATTTGTCGTCTATTTTGGGGGCCTTCCATAACGTGCACAACTTTCAATGTGACACATTTCTTACTTACCTCCTGTTTAGAGTGAGTGGGTGAGTGAGTGAGTGAGTGCAAAGGGGTTTAACGTCGTACTTAACAGTCATTTTTTCAGTCATATGATGACGAAGGAGTCCTTAGAGTGCATGTACGTGTAATGTGCCTCCTTGTTGAAGGACGGTTTTCCACCGCTCCTTTATCTGGTGCAGTTTCAGTGAGACGACTTCAGTCGTGCGTATGTCGACCTTGCGACTGGGAGCAACTCGGTTTTTGGCAACTGGAAGCAACTAGGAGAAGTTGGCAGCAACTGGGGGCATACGATCGATCTACGCGCGTTTGCGATCACCGACAACTGCTGACTCTGCAGCTGCTCAGAACTGAACAAGTTCGACTTTTCCGCGAGTCGAATCATCCAGTTGTACCAAGTTCCGTCGATCTACACGTGCTTGTGTCCACTTGGTAACAGTTGCTCCCAGGAATGCACGTGTTGCACTATGGAAATGGCGATTATAAAGCGGACCGATGAGCTGGAAAATAAGCTTATCGATATTTGCAATCTTAGACTGTGCTTGTACGACACCTCTTCCAAGGTACAAAGCTTATGATGTACATGGGGAGTGTAGAAAAGTTGGAATAAATGGACAAGAGAATTTTCCAAGAAACCTTAAATTTCCACAGCAAAGACAACTGAAAGGTATATTATATATTGTATATAATATATTATACATCCACGCACCGTGTACACGGCCTCCTACATCATTAACGCTGCTATAAGTATTTGCTCACAGGTGCCTCCAGTCGCGGTCGATCCACGCGCAACGAAACTGAATCTGATGAGACCCCGCCAGTCGCTCACGATCTTAAGGTTTTGTCAAACTTTTCGACATAACCGCTACGCGCCCTGCTTTACCGATGGCAAGTCAGCTGCCAAACCCGAGCCATTATACTGCTGTGGTGTGAGTGGATCCAGGATTTACCCTGGATCTACCGCACCGAAGCGGATCCCTTGATTAGAGCGTCTTCCATTATCTACACAACTTCCAATCTGACACATTCTTTACATTATTCCCTGTTACATTATTGGGATTTCCCAGTATTTGCACCTCTTTCAGTGTGACACATTACCTACCTTATAACCCTGTTTTCCGTTATGTGCACAAGTGGTCACTGTAAAAGACCACTTATCTTATCCTGCAATGTGCACAAGGGGTCAATGTGGTAAACTACGTATCTAATCCTCTGTTTTTGGGGACTTCCATTATTTTCACAAGTGGTCAATTTGACAGACTACCTACCTTATCTCTTGTTTTGGGGGTCTTCCGTTATGTGCACAAGTAGTCAGTGTGACAGACTATTGATTTTAACATGTTATGTGCACAAGTGGACACTTTGACAGGGTACCTATCTTATTCCCTGTTTTGGGAGCCATTCATTTTCTGCACAAGTAGTCAATGTGATAGACTACCCAACTTATCCCCTGTTTTGGGCGTCTTCCGTTATGTGCACAAGTATTCAACGTGACAGACTACTTATCTTAAACTGTTATGTGCACAAGTCGTCAATGAGACAAACTACGTACCTAATGCTCTGTTGTGGGGGACTTCCATGGTGTGCATAAGTTCAATTTGACAAACTACCTACTTTATCCCCTGCTATGGGGTATTCCATTTTCTGCACAACTGGTCAATGTGAGAAACCACATACCTTAAACCCTGTTATGGGGTATTCCATTTTCTGTACAACTGGTCAATTTGACACACTACCTACCTTATCCCCTGTTTTCACGCGGTCCAACATGATGATGGTACTGACTTTGTGATCATAGACCAGACGCCAGAAATCCACGACCGTGTTGGGTAGAGGAGTCTGAGTTAGGATAAAACCCCTCTTCTGTTTGTATCCCTACAAGTAAAAAACGGTATTTTCATTGAACCAAAAATACACAAACATCTGTAATTTTCCAAGGGTAAATTCATACACGTCATACGCCATTCAGGTTCCTACTGTTTACAACAGAGAGTCCAGGGAAAACACTGAAGGCAGAGGTAATTTCGTGAGTTTCAAATAAGTGGAACTTGAACACGTTTCCAGGCAGCCACATCAATAGTTCTGCCAGCAACTAACAGATGGTGAGTGGGTGAGTGAGTGCTTGGGGTTTAACATCATACTCAACAATTTTTCAGTCATATGACGACAAAGGAATCCTTAGGGTGCATGTACGTGTAATGTGCCTCCTTGTAGCAGGACGGATTTACACCGCTCTTTTATTTAATGCTGCTTCACTGAGACGACTTACCGAAGGCAAGTAAGCCGCCCCGCCCACGTCATTATACTGATACGGGTCAACCACTCGTTGCACTATCCCCTTCATGCTGAACGCCAAGCAAGGAAGTTACAACTTCCTCTTTTAAAGTCTTAGGTGTGACTCGATCAAGGACTGATCCTGGATCTACCGGTCCCGAAGCGGCCGCTCTACCAACTGTGTTATCCGGGCCGGTTTACAGATGGTCATGGGTTTCTCTCGGGCCCTGCCCGGTTTTCTCCCACCATAATGCTGGTCGCTGTCGTATAAGTGAAATATTTTTGAGAACGGCGTAAAACACCAATCAAATAAATAAATAAATCAATCACTACGTAAGGACCTTTGGAAGTTATCACGAACCTATCTTAAACTCAAGTCAAAAATTTAATCATTAAGTCTGGTGCGTTCCTTTCCATTATATTTGCCGAAATTTATTGCACAATAACTGATAGAGAATCAACGTTGTCAAGCAATATTTGGATCTTCTTACATTACAAATAGCAATACTGAAGTCATTTGAAATCTTGACTTAAGTCTAGGATCGCTTAATGATCCCTGGGCCAGATCTTGGTGTGATTGTTGCCGACTTCACATACATCAACGAGGCTGCTAATTAAAAATTGCATGAAACAGATTTAAGCATCAAATTATCAATGGAAACGGGATATGTCCCGAGCGCTGAAGATGTTTTCTTATCATTCACTAGGATATGTGATATTCTATGACAGTTATATATAATATATTTGAGGTAGGTTGTATTTGTGAAATAGAGTATAGTGTCGTGGAGGCAAGGGAATAAATCCTAGGTTCATGTGACCGATGGAATCACTCCTTTACCTAGGACTTGATATACATTCTACAAAAATGTGGATGTGGGTCAACTCCATGCCCCCGCAACTGTAGGAGCCTGGGCAATAAATGGCCTAACAGTCGATAAAATTATTTATTTATTTGATTGTTGTTTTACACCGTACTCAAGAATATTTCACTTACACGACGTCAGTCAGCATTATGGTGGGAGGAAACCGGGCACTGCCCGGGGGAAACCCACGAACATCTGCAAGTTGCTGGAAGAGCTTCCCACGTACGGCTGGAGAGGAAGCCGGCATGGGCTGGACTAGAACTCACAACGACCGTATTGGTGAGAGGCTAATGGGCCATTACGCTGCGCTAGGGCGCTAACGAAGTGAGCCACGGAGGCAGTCACTGGATGAAAAACACTTGTGTCCCAACAGTATCTTGCACATATCTATAATTGGCAAGTTCATCGGCCACTGTCAAAGGTTGGTGGTTTACCACGGACACTCCAATGAATATGACGTCATATAACGACAAAGTACATGCATACGTTGTAAATAATTAATCAGTTTGAAAAAATTAAGACCAATGATAATGGCATTTCAGCTATTCTGTCATAAGAAGGAATCATAATTATATGTGGTGTTATTCTTTACCACAGGAGCGGTAGTTCCAGGGGCAATCCTGAGTCGAATCACACCTAAGACCTTAAAGGAGGAAGTTGTAACTTCCTTGCTTGGCGTTCAGCATGAAGGGGACAATGCAACAACTTGTTGACCCGAATCAGTATGATGGCTCGGGCGGGGCTGTTTACTTGCCTTCGGTAAGGCGCCTCAGTAAAGCAGCACTAGATAAAAGAGCGGTGGAAATCCGTCCTGCACCAAGGGGGCACATTACATGCACTCGAAGGAATCCTTTGTCTTCATATGACTGAAAAATTGATAAGTACGACGTTAAACCCCAAGCACTCACTCAGCACTCTTTACCACGCCTAGAGAGGATTAATAAAACTGTGTTAGTTTTAACTTAGTGTACCGTATTAATATCTAGGTAAAGTACCTTGCAGTTAATACTACCTCTCCACTTTCGAACATACAAACCACACTGTAGGGTCACGTCTGAGATCCTTACCGGAAGATACACAGCATTGATGTAGTCGTTACAGTCGGACACTGGCGTGGACAGGTATGGCCTGCAGCTATCAACTGAAACACAACAATCACAGGTTTACTCCAACGAAGATGCTGTGCTGCAACAACGTGTTATTTGCAACACATATTACGCCGTTTACAGCTTTCCTTCACGTACCTGACTGTTCATGAGGCTTAGACTTCATAAATTCCAAAGACAGAACCACGAACAACGTGGGGAGAATGTTGTAACACTCTGAATACAAGGAAAGAAAAACAGCCCTTAATCGCACTAACTGACGAAAAAGAATGATGTGAAATGGGAAGTTACAGGGGCTTGATGCTAACCAGGTAAGTGTTTGAGCTCTTTACCGGGGAACGCCGACCCTGCTCTCGATCACATTTAAGGCGAGCCATCTTTCTGGATGCTCACTGTAAATGTATATAAATTTGGGGCATTTCCGCTAATCAAAAATCAAGTGTAGAGTCTGTGGACTGATAGGAAGGTTGCATACCAACCATTTGTCATTGTGCCTTGAGTACTGCTGATTGTCATCTGGATGTCAGTGTTATCTTTCACTCTAGGAATTCTCGAGAATCAGTGGATCTACCTCTATATGCTGAGACTTCCTATTGAGATTGTGTGTGTTTGGAAAGGTGTTGTGTCTGCTCTAATCTCCAAAGGAATCTATATTTTGTTGTTACCTACATTGTTTTATATGCTGTAAAAATGTTTTACTATTTAGTCTAAGATTAGACTATTTTATTATATGTATTTAATTTATTTAAAACTGTTCGGTTATTACTGTCTGAGAGTTGAACAAATCATTACTTTGCAGATTGACCTCTCTGATAACGATACCTTAACAGGTTACGCTGCTGAACAGCGAGATGAGCTATGAGTTTTCACATACTTTACAAGGATGTTTAGAGGGCACATGGAAACGGTGTCTAACACATTATTAAATCAGAAGTTGATATCGACATACAAACCCTGTTAGGTGTGTTGGGAGTGTACCTCAACTGTCGACGAAATAAGGCTTTGTCACAAAAGACTTACGGGCTAAAAATTTGGAGTATCTGTTCTTGGAAATGTTGTCCGGATGTCTGGCGGATTCCACTTGCATCTTGTTCGCGGGTTGTGAGAGTTCCCGGAGGACCTAAAACGGACGGCGATAACTTCCATTTTAAAATGTTCTGTTTTATTTGAACACTTTGTAAAGAGGTGTCGGACAGAACAATCTCATCACAGACCCACAGTAGCCATGAATAGACTAGCTGTGTAATGTACCACGTAATTCCCAATATTTGTATATTTGCTTGACCACACTTTTACGCCATATTCACGAATATTTCACTTTATATACCACGGTGGCTTAATTTTTTTATGTATTTATTTGTTTGCTGTTTTACGCCGTACTGAAGAATATTTCACTTATACGATGGTGGCCAGCATTATGGTGGGAGCGGTGGCATAAATGACAGTAAATTTAGAATTCTAGTAGCCTCAACAGTTTGCAAATATTTCTTATTCTATTTTCGCAACAGACCTCAAACTGTGCGACCATCTTGGACTGTCCGGTCTCGGGGTCGACAGTGCAAAGGTCAGAGTACACGGTGGTAAAGTTCACAGATGGAATTGAACTGTCGCTGAATTCCAAGGCTTCTCCCAGGGCTGCGTGTAGAAACTCGTACTGTTCCTGGTTAACATGAGGGCAATTTTTTTTATACTTTAGCAGAACTTTCCTGCAATGCATAATGTTAAATCATCTTTCGGAATACACCCGTCAGATCAAAATTCATGTAACCACATGTTATATCTTATGAGTACTTGTCATTCCGTTTTATTCCATCACACATTTGGCACAATGAGACGATCACGCATTGTTTTTATTTTCTATCTCATCATTCAATAAAAGTAATGTTTGCAGGTAAATACCGTTTCGATGACATATGCACAATGCTTGTTTCAACTTTAACAAGTGATGTGAAGAAAAGTATTATCATGATAACAGATAATGTGCAAGGTAGAAAAAGTTTGACCTAAGTGCGATCAGATATTGCCTTCAGAAAACAGTCCCGTGGTGTGGGAGCATACCCTAACTCAGGTAAATTGACAAAAGTCACATGTCACCGGATACGTCTGATCATTTGGCAGCTACATGCATCACACTGTCGTCGCTGCTCTGTTTTTTCTCTCTATGCTGTATGTCTTAATTATATTACACAATTACGTTTCCTGTGGTATATCAGTACACTCAGAGGAGATTGGAATTTCCAAACCAGATCTGCAGTCTTTCTATGACTAATTGTACCTGTGTCTGCACCATGTTGACCCGCTGCTGTCTCAGAATCATCACACAGGCCGGCACATTCACCACATTCTCTTCTTTAGCCTGATTGATCAGGTAATCCAGAGCTATGAACGTTCCCGTGCGTCCAATCCCAGCACTGTTCCAAGACACGCATGCGTACAACAGGTAGAATCAAATCATTAGGCAAAAAGTACTCCACAATAGATATCCCAACTCTTGACAAGATCGCTTCTTTAATAACGGGCATGCGCACTTTGAAGGTTTACCTTGAAAAAGATTTAAAGACTTGGCTGTGCCTTTTGAGAGACAATGTCGCCGGTAACTACCACAATTCAAGAAAAGGACTGACACCGTTGAAGTCATGTCATGCCGTACTATATTTTACAACCACATGGACATAGGTTTTAAACGAAGTCTGGGTGCTATCAATCCCGATCTAACACAGAACGTGTCTTGAATCACGTCGGGATTAATATCAACTGCGCATGTGTTCTTCTTTTGGAAAACAAACATTTTCATGCCAATTTTCAACCATAATCGACGTCCACAACCGCAAGATCAATTTGCAAAACAAAGTTTAATTCGTTCCCTCCCGAAAATAATATTTATTTATTTGATTGGTGTTTAACGCCGTACTCAAGAATATTTCATTCATACGACGGCGGTCAGCATTATGGTGGGTGGAAACCCACGACCATCCGCAAGTTGCTGTCAGACCTTCCCACTCACGGCAGGAGAGGAAACCAGCATGAGCTGGACTTGAACTCACAGCGACCGCAGTGGTGAGAGACTACTGGGTCATTACGCTGCGCTGGCGCGCTAACCAACTGAGCCACGGAGGCCCCCCCCGTAAATAAGAAGAATGCGTATATAGAGAAAGGAATTAACACGGAGCCATGAAAACAGGCATCATTGATGCTAGAAAGACAAGACATTATTCTAGACGCGGAAACGTAATCAATATTCAATTTACTTGCATCCTAGTTTAAAAGATATCGCGAATCTGAAATATAATGGTTTATTTTTAAGTGAAATTAGTGCACATCATTATGACTTTTCACAGATCTTGCACACTTTTTCCATATGTACTTATGAGATATTCTACTCTTTGCGAATTTAAGAAACAAAGAATGAAGGTGTTAGATTTCCTATACACCCTCCATCATTTGTTTATCAAAAATGGTTAATTTATATTTCATACGTAATCTGCCTGATTAGTGCAAAAGTATAAAATGTTTGATTCAGATGAAGAACTCAAAAGTGGTGTTTATTTCAGAACTAGCATTCCATTTCAAAATGTTTCTTTCTAGGTTGATCTGGATTGTTTGTTCCCACGCCTACCTGCAATGGACGAGAATTGGTCCAGGTAAAGTCGAGTTGTACTCCAGAACCTTATCTCGAAAGTCAAGCAGAATTGTGGCATCGGAAGGTGCCCCGTGATCTGGCCAAGCCGAGAAGTGAAACTGTTTGAGAATCTTCGTCTTGTTTTTCACCTGAGGAGATTTTCCGATCAGATGCGTGACACAAGTAATGGCGGTAAGGAAAGCATAAACCAACAGCTAACAGAATTTGCTCATCTTATAGGCAGATTCTCATCTTGTATCCTCTTCTTTGATTGTGTTATAATACCAATATATTGTACATATGTTACAATTACATTTTGGTGAAGCTCTGGGCATGTTGGAAGAATCTATTTGTTTTGATTGGTAGTTTACGTCGTACTCAAGAAAATTTCACTTAAACCACGGCAGCCAGAATTATGGTGGAAGGAAACCGGACAGAGCCAGGACGATACCCACGACCATTCACATGTTGTTGCAGACCTTCCCATGTACGGCCGGAGAGGAAGCCAGCAAAGAGACGGACTTGTACTCACAGCGACCGTACTGGTGAAAGGGCCCTAGGTCATTGCGCCGCGCTAGCGTGCTAATCCCCTCTACCAAGTCCAGCTTATGCTGGCTTCCTCTCCGGCCATATGTGGGGAGGTCTCCTAGCAACCTGCGGATGGTCCTGGACTTCCTCCCACCATAATGCTGACCGACGTCGTATAAGTGAAATATTCTTGAGTACGCTTTAAAACACCAATCAAATAAATAAATAAGTAAATAAATAAATAACCTACAGACATTTTGGACAGAAATTGAGAATTGAGGGTAATCATGCAATAATGAACTATATGCACAAGTATTTTGAACACTTTCTTACATGTGCAAAGTTACAAAGGGGTATACAGGGATACATGCGATCAAACGATGACGGGAATACTGGAAAGTGGTGTGTGGTCACCTACCTTGTTATTCGGCTCTAGTGCTCTAAGTGTACAGTTAGTGTACAGCTTGTGTCGATATTACTATATGTAAGTACCAGTGTTGCATTTGTGTAATTCTATAAAAGTACAAATAGTGTCGATCAGACCTACCTTAGTGTGACTCAGCACCAATGTTCTAATTGTGTAGTTCTGTCAGTGTACTCCTATAGAGTCGATGTAACTGAGCACCACTGTTCTAATTCTCTAATTGTTCAGATGGTGTCGATCAGACCTACCCTAGTGTGACTCAGGACCAGTGTTCTAACTGTGCAGTTTTGTCAGCGTACTCCTATAGTGTCTATGTGACTGAGCACCACTGATCTAATTCTCTAATAGTGTCGACCAGACCTATATGTACCTTAGTGTGACTCAGCACCAGTGTTCTAATTGTGCAGTTCTCTCAGTGTACTGTTATAGTGCTGATGAGACTGCGCACCACTGTTCTAACTCTAATTGTTCAGATAGTGTCAATTAGACCTACCCTATTGTGACTCAGCACCAGTGTTCTAATTGTGCAGTTCTCTCAGTGTACAGTTATAGTGCTGATGAGACTGCGCACCACTGTTCTAACTCTAATTGTTCAGATAGTGTCAATTAGACCTACCCTATTGTGACTCAGCACCAGTGTTCTAATTGTGCAGTTCTGTCAGTGTACTCCTATAGTGTCGATGTGACTGAGCACCACTGATCTAATTCTCTAATTGTTCAGATGGTGTCGATCAGACCTATATGTGCCCTATTGTGACTCAACACCAGTGTTCTAATTGTGCAGTTCTGTCAGTGTACTGTTATAGTGTCGATGTGACTGAGCACCACTGATCTAATTTTCTAACTGTTCAGATAGTGTCGATCAGACCTATATGTGCCCTATTGTGACTCAGCACGAGTGTTCTAATTGTGCAGTTCTGTCAGTGTACTCCTATAGTGTCGATGTAACTGAGCACCACTGATCTAATTCTCTAATTGTTCAGATGGTGTCGATCAGTCCTACCCTAGTCTGACTCAGCACGAGTGTTCTAATTGTGCAGCTCTGTCAGTGTACTGTTATAGTGTCGATGTCACTGCGCACCACTGTTCTAACTCTAATTGTTCAGATATTGTCGATCAGACCTATATGTGCCTAGTGTGACTCAGCACCAGTGTTCTAATTGTGCAGTTCTGTCAGTGTACTCCTATAGTGTCGATGTGACTGAGCACCACTGTTCTAATTCTCTAATTGTGTAGATCAGACCTACCTTAGTGTGACACCGCTATAGTGTTCTAATTGAGTAGTTCTATTAGTGTACAGCTAGTGTCAACGTGGGTTCCCCCTTCTTCCCTCGGTGTTCTAACTGCGTAGGTCTACAAGTGTACAGATACTGTCGATCCCACTTACCTCAGTGTGAGCCACTACCGGTGTTCTAAGTGTGTCGTTCTATAAGTGTACCTACTGTGTCGATCACAACTACCTGAGTGCAGCTTAGCCTTGCCGCTCTAATTGCGTAGTTCTATAAGCGTACAGCTAGTTCCGATGTGAGTCAGCCGCAGTCTTCTAATTGTGTAGTTCAATGAGTGTACCGATAATGTCGATCAGATCTCTCTTAGTGTGCCTCCGCTCCAGTCTTCTAATTGTGTAGTTCTATGAGTGTACCCATAATGTCGATCAGATCTCTCTTAGTGTGACTCCGCTCCAGTGTTCTAATTGTGTAGTTCAATGAGTGTACTGATAATGTCGATCAGATCTCTCTTAGTGTGACTCCGCTGCAGTGCTTTAATTGTGTAGTTCAATGAGTGTACCGATAATGTCGATAGGATCTCTTTTAGTGTGACTCCGCTCCAGTGTTCTAATTGTGTAGTTTAATGAGTGTACCAATGACACTGATCAGACCTACCTTTGTGTGACTTAGCTCCAGTGTTCTAATTGCGTAATTCGCATATATCTCCTCGTCAAGCAGGGTAACCTCAATGACACCAAACCGCGAACAGCCTTCGCCCGGCCAGTACTGTTTGCACTTCATCTAAAACGCAAACCAATGACGGAGGACACGTGGACTGAGGCACAACGTACTGGAAAATACTCTCTTTGCAAATTGCAGACATCATTTGTGCATACTTTGAATTCATTATACAGTTTTAATTATTCCTTAACTCAATCGACTCAAAATAGTAAGGACAACGAAAGAAGACTCCCATTGAAGTTTGCTTATCATTTGACTTGATCTCATTGTTAAAGCCAATTCGTCATTCCAATATTATCAACTAGCTATTCAAATACTTCTATGAAAACGACGTCACCTTTGATGTAAGACTTCATTCAATGGCATTTAGAAGTTGAACTGGATAACATAACAAATATATGGATCACAACTTCTGCCTATTCAGTGAGCAACATTCCGGTATAGGTACTAATGCCGGTCATTATGCTTGATAAGTGTATTAGTCCCTATACCGAAACGTGGCTCACTCAATATATAGAAGTTGTGATCCATATATTTCAAGTTATGTTACCTTTGATGTAGGTATGGCCTGAATCAGGAGTGACGCAGCTCATACCAATGGGCTGATAGAATACCCTATCTAAGAACTATTTGAAACACAGGCATTTGTTTTTGTCTTAAGAGCAGTACATGCACAATGGAATATGCTAATAGAAATACCTTAGTTGCTTCGATCAGATTTGTCACCATGACAATTTTACCCACGTTCTGTTCCCAGAGCATGCGCATGAAGTCGTTTATGATGAGATCGGTAGGACCTGTGAAGATACATGTAAACGTGAACAGCCCAAGATGACGTGGGTGAGCATCAGGTAAAACAATACACCATATCATTTATGAGGCACTTTCTTTATGGCAAATAAAATCGTTATCTTTTTATTTGGAAGATCCTCCTTTTATACTGATACTGACCTAATAAATACGACTGCATAAAATATGTTAAACCTGGCACCGTGATTAGCTGAGACACTTTATTTCGAACAGGAAGATCGTTAGTTTTTTTTCATTTGTGTGCAAATGGTTTTTTTTCTCATCACCATAATTTTAACATTAATCAAAATAATTTTACAATTTTATATGTAAATATGTATGCTTGAGGTTTAACATTGTACTTTTTTCGTCATAATTTTTCAGTTATATGACGACGAGGAGTAATTAGGTGTTTATACATACATTTTGTCTTCTTGTGCTCTAACCTTTCGGCGCTCAGCCCTGTGCATGAATTCTTCAAGGAGTAGAGGGCAGAGAGCATTGAGGGGTTGACAAGGAGAATTTTGTCCATCCTGGATATACCACAGTTGTTACTGTGTAGCTCATCTAACCCTTGTGAATTGTCCACATTTTTTCTAAGGACATGACGAGTATAGATACTATACTACTATATACTACTATACGTAAAGATTTACATGGTCAGATTAAGAGTGAAAAAGGGGATCTTTACCTTGAGAGGCGATGAATTTCTTAGGCTGGTTGTAACCCTGAAATGTAATGCGTCAACAGTGAAAGGGGAAGAACCGTTTACCTGAAGTGAGTGTTAGTTTAGACTAAAAATGTGTATGGAAAAACCTTTACTTGTTTTTTTAAGATTTAAGTTTTAATTGAGTGGCATGTAGTAGTGAAATATTTTGGATGTATTGTGATATATGTCGCCACAATATTTCAATACCTTTTATAATTAGAGGTAAACAAGCTTCTTGTGAATTGTACTGATTGTATTGTTTGTCTGGGCATGACAAAAAGCCAAAAGAAAAAAAAAACAAAAACAAACTCCTTGACTGCTTGAATCCTGGCCAGAAAAAATGTCACTATGACGGGACTTTAAGCATTATCAATAGGATTCACGACGTTCAACATACTATCAGAACATTTGCCTCTGTCCAATCCAGTGAACAAATCTAAATAAAAAGGAGTGAGGATATTTTAGATACAATTTCCACTAATCCTACCACTTTTGACAGTTTCTTTCAGACAATATAGTTTTTGTCTCAGCACCCGTGGTGTGTATAGACGGAATCTACCATATTTATATCTAATCCTTCGATATTAAATTAGCTGAATAGAAATTTAGCTGGTGTTAAGACGTTTAAGTATTTATAGCGTTAGGTACAGACTAAGACAACGTAGGCTATAGATATATTGTTACCAAGACGGTAGGCGTAAATAAGAACAGATGAAAGTAAGGCATAACATTAAGACAAAAGGATATATGTTAATGCGACTAGCACTCAATCTTACGTCAATGTAACAGGCGTTTATGTAATCCGATTTGTCATTGGGTCCATGGAGTCTCAAGACGACACGAGAGTGGTCATCTGAAAAAAAATAAAAATGGAAGTAGTGATGGAAAACAAGAATTCTGGAAGTATTGCTTCTACAAAACATGAACGTGTTTTTTAAGTGTTAGATAGCTATATTTATGTCCACAAAGTCCACAAGGGAACTGCCATAATGTTGTAGAAAACGGACGAAAACCCTGAAACTTGAGACTGACCTGTAACTTGGTGTACTCTCTCCAAGACATTTCATCCATATCGGTAAAAACAGATCGAAGATTACAGAGGTTTGCCCAAAGAAATTAGTCAGAGTGAAGCGTTGCGTAAGGTATCAGTTTAATACGATGGAAGTGTTATACGACAGTTGTCCGGAAAGTGTTTCCTAACTGACTGACTGACTTGATAGATGGATTGACAGACGTGGGGGTGGTAGGGGATCCACTGTCTGCAGTTCGGGGACTAATACCGTTAAATTCTACCCATGCGTCCCTGTGACAACTGTTTAAAAGATGGTTAATTTTATTTAATACATGCATATTTCAATGACTATAAATATTTGAACGTCTCTTACTTCACACAAAAAAGGATAACGATGGTCTTGTCATAGGACGGTCTAAGACACTGCATTAGCAAGAGTTTGTCACAAGGACGCAGTTAACGGGATAGTATTGTTTTGAATATCACAACAACGGGTTGTACATGTAACTAGCTTGCAACAGGGCATATATTTGTATGATTTGTGGATCAAAGATATAAAAAATGCTTTCAGATGATGCAGAAAGAAAGATTTCAACGATAATACAGATAAAAATACAGGGTTTATTTCATCCAAAAAAAAATAAATCTTTGCTTTCGGATCTGACCTAACCTTTTCATGGCTGCGCAATTAAAATTTAAAGCTATTGGGCATATGACGGAATATCATTTATTGCGAGTGTTAATTGGATGGCTATACATGTCGGTCCTAATTAAGGATATTCAGTATAGGGGAAATAAGGCATATGGTTTAGACTGGATAAATGGACTCAAAACCACTGAAGGCTTATTGCTTGATGTGTTACTGTAATTATTGCTATATTGCTTCTTCACTTTATTACCAAACACAGATGCTTACATGCGACAAGATTCTTGTAGCGACTTTTAGCCTTGTTGTATGGAAGGTTTGCCACTTCAGCTTTAGCATGGAGTCCGGCTGGAAATTTCTAACAAAAAAAAGCAACAATAGCTTAAGCAAAATATGCAAACAAAAGACAATGAGTTCAAAATATTTTCCTCACAGCAATATTTACGTTTACGTTAAAGTCATAATGGTCAGCGTTAACCAAGACCTATATATTGGTTTTAACAGTCATTTAGTTAGTTGTTTGGTCTTTGCCATTTAAGAGAATGTTTCACTTGTAAGACAGCGACCAGCATAATGCAGGGAGGAAACCGGGCAAAACCCGAGTAAATTCCTCGACCATCCGCATTCAGGTTGTTATCGTTAATAAATGTTAACAGCAGATGTTCAGGCGTTAACTAGTGAATAAACTGTTGAAATGTGTCGTGATTTAGCGCAGGTACTTTTAAGTCACCATGTCTGATACAGCAAAATAATCTAACAGCTTACCATGAACTCGGCTTTGAAACCATCGGCTGCCATTTTCTCTTGGATGTAGTCCCAGAATTCCTCTACAGGAACTGACGTGCTCAAGTGATTCTCGTACGTTGTTGCCTCGGGATCCTCTGGGGCTACGTGAACTTCCGGGTCCTCTGCTTCATATTCTGAAAGTTAAATCAACATTGCTAATATGATTAACAGGTTCGAACTCAAAACTCCCCTACTGAATGCAATTACCTGTCATGTAGATGTAAAATCTTCAGTGACCATACAGCCACTCTTCCAACAGTTAACCATTAAAAAAGCTACTTTGTTCTTAATTTATGTCTCTAAGTTTGGTATGTTAGACTTTTAAAAGTCAGGGTTGATATATCTCGTGCTTATAGTGAATAAGGTAACCAATTGTGTAGCTAAATGACAAGTTTTTATTTTTATTTCCCTGCTTTAGGCTTCTCTCAAAATTTGTCTTCTTTAGTGTGACTTTAAAGAACTGTTGGCTTTTATTTTCTTACCTATATTGCTCTGTTGATCCTCGACGTCTGGTTGAATGTCACCCATTGTTCTCACTGACAGGGAAACGTGGGCCTGTGCCCTACTTGTTGACGGATGACGCCTCCTGATCAAAGGAGAAGAAAATTTAAATATCACTCAAATACAATTTACCATGCAGGTGCATACCATAAATATTTCAATATGTACCTCAAGCTGATAAATTATAAATAAAGTCAGCGCCAAAATCTGCTCTGGGCGATTCCATTTGGCCTAAGTACTAGTCCTGAAGTCTTCTGTGATAGGAGAATTGCTGTTGGAAACCAAAGTGCAGTTCGTACATTTTCGGTAGAACTCTTCTTCCAAAAAGATAGCGAAGAGTACAGTTCGTTTTCCGCATTGGTGATCGGGAAGCTTTACATGTATGTCGAGGAAAAGTCGCAAAAATATGCAGCAGGCACCACCAGATGGAAATGTGCTCTTTTCAGCCTATAGTGCCTTGTGTTTAAGTTTTCTTCTCCTTTAAACAACACAGACATGTTTGGATGTAGGGCAGAACTTGTAAACATTTTAACTCGCATGCCTTTTTTGGTTTTGTTTGTTGAGGAAAGGTGGGGTGGGGGGGGGGGGGGGGGGGTAAGTTTTCGTGCCGTACAACCGACTGATCAAAATAACCCTAACGGGATACATAGAATACTGGTGCATGTTTATGTATAATATATACAATAATCATAAGCATGCTAATTCTTATTATCTTCAAAGACAACCACAAAGACGAGACCATCGGGTCCAGCTGGCCCCAGAATTACGAAGCTGTCTTAAACTTAATAAGACATTTATTTAATTACTTAGTAATACTAAGAGTTATCTGAGATCTTCATGACAGATTGATAATTTGTGGTTAAATTTAAATCTAAGTTTAGGGGTAATACAAAAGTTTAGACTAAATTTAACTTAAAGGCTACATAAATCGCTTTACTTTAATTTAATTAATATGCAGTATGGGGTCTGGCCTGACCTATTCAAGGACCAAAAAGCTTCTCCACTTTCTTACTGAGTGTGTGTGTGTGTTGGGGATTGGGGGGGGGGGGCATTGAAAGGGCTTAAGCCACCATTTTCCCAAGGCTCGACCGGAGACTAAGTGGCTTGTTTTTGTGATGTCAACTGGGATATCTGTTAAAAAAACACCTCTTTCGGGGGGACAGCACCAATTGGGGAGCCCCCATTGGGGGCGGTAAACTGTTCCTGCATTCTCAGTATGTTCATCGATGACGTCGTTTTCGAATATTCCCTACCACTGACTCAATACAGGCATAAAACAGAGGGATTAATAACATTAATATAAACTATGCTTTAACAGCGAAAAAATATTCTGAATTTTTTGTTTTGGCATATCTTTTGTTTCATAATCCTTAAAACCATACTTTTCGTTTTATAGCACTCAATAAGTCTGAGGCAGGTTCATGATCCTGGCGCCAGAATTTCGTTACATAACTACAAACACTGACAATTCAACAGGCGCTGTCTTGACCCGCGACCCGCCCATGCATGTCGGCAAAGTGCTGCCGCCACTGAACTATCAACCACCCTATCCAGTCACATTATACTGACAATGGGCAAACCAGTCCCGTTATAGTGCGTGTGCAAAATTACTGGAATAATCAACTCTTTGCTTGATAGAAGGTGTGAACAGAAGTAACGCGTTTAACCGAATTACCTGTAAATGATGATTACTGCAACAACAACGGCACAGGCTACAAGAACACCAGTCACGCCCCCTACGACTCCGTCGATGTTGGAAATTGGGACTGCAATAAGGGCAATAACAGTAACAAGAATTTCTAATAAAACAGCATGAACAATAACAACACATTTTCCGCTGCCACCACATACTTTCATTACTGCCCCCCCCCCCCCCCCCGCCTCCAGCAACGTGTTTAAGGTTAAGTTTTCGTAAAAAATGAAAAGACAATCGCTTTTCTGAAAATTAAACAGCAGACATAGAACGCCCGCTATGTCTGGTTTCATCCCACCATATAATACTAGCCACGGTTGTATGAGTGAAATATTCGTGGGTACGGCGTAAAACATCAATTAACAAAAAAAAAAGGTATGTAAGTATATTTAGGTACAAGGCGGCCTGTTCTCCACGATTTGGGTTTTTCGTTTGTCATGCACAGCGAACGATTTCTGTCTGTAAACATCAGCGTGGCGAAAAGCCTCCATCTTGGAGGATCCTGGGAAAAGCATCGATAGAGCCTGTTCAAATTTTGCCGGTTTTCGGTGTGAAAATGACCGATTTGAGCAGAACAGAAGCCGAGTTTTGAGCATAGGTGGGATCCTCTAGGCTATGGGTTGCTGATTGAGCAAACACTCGGTAGGAACAGATCCCGAGGTTCTAAATGCAAATAGGAAAATGCCAAGTATTTTGGCAAGTGTTCTGAGTATGAACAAACTATTCAACTTTGAAATCAGCCATACCGATGAATCCTCAGTGTGCGAAGTGTTCAGCGTTCTGTAGCATTTGCAATAGCAATGACAACACTTGATGTCGAGTTGCACCCAAGACCCACCTTACGGCAATGGTCTATGATGAAAGGACATACCGCCGAAATTAGAATTTTTGAGTTGGTTCAATTGAAAGAAAGCTAAAATATGAAGTAAGGTTCATCATACAGACAACTGAAAAATATGCGTAAAAGTACTTTCTTTCATTTTTTCAGATGTTTTAAGAGTGTTGAAAGGCATTCAAATGTTTTTAAGCTCTGATGGTCGATATGAGTCATACTGACGGTATCTAGGAACTCTGACGTCACATCAGCTTTTTCCTGATGTTCAGAAGAAGAAACGAATTTTTGCGAACATTATTTCAGTAATCTTTCACTCATGGGTAAAAAGAGTTATTCTAACATTCAGTGTCGTTATTAGAGTTGAAAAAACTTCCTGTGACGTCAGAGTTCCTAACCTCTGATAGTTTGGTCCATACAGCCCACCGTAGAAATCCATTGTTTGAGCGCTTTTAATTCTTTTCACAAAAATGTAAAAAAAAAAAAAATTAAAAATGTATATTTATGTCTAGTTTTAAGTGATCTATTTAGTAATGTCCACGCCGATTTCATGCGGTCTGTACCTTTAAACTAAATATAAAAATGAGTTGCAGTTGACTCCTTACTAAACCTCTTAGGCCTATATTTTGCGAAAAATGACAATTAAGAGAATTGAAAAGGGGAAATCCGTCACTGGTGTCAAGCAAGATAACATGCAAATCAGGCAGCACAAAGATTCCCATGATACAACCTTTGCTTGTGGATCGCACATGTAAACAATACTATCGATAATGTATTATAAAGAATTCGTAACTGCCAACGAACTGTAATACAGAACTGAAAAGTCATGGTAGGTCTCTGACATTTGAAGTTCTCCGAATATCTCCCGTCGTTTAGACAACAAGGGGAGGTAACCCAGCCAAAACAGTCCGTCATCGTCCGTCATCTAAATATAGCGACTTCAGAGAATTTATGGTGGAAAGGAAACCCGAACAAAACTGAACATTCGATTGTTCACTCAGTCAGACAAATGTCAGTAGCCATCAAGTTTATGGAGATGGCATCTAAAATAACAGCACATTTTTTTTGCCGCCAGCAATATGTATCTTCAGGATAGGATGTCACAAATTCGACAAGAGTAACTGAAACAGCGGCTTGTCGCAGGTAGAAACAGATTTCATAATATTTCAGGTAACTAATGTGTAAATTTTTAACTCTTTAACACCGTGCTTAGTTATAATTTACAGACAACAATTGACAACAGGGAAAGCAGCGAAAGTCGTGCTTATCAGGGTGTTTTCCATTGAAAACTACATTCTATACCATGCATCTAAGGCAAATAACAATAACTATGGAACTGAGTCTTAAAGTGAAAGAAAGCTAAAATAAAAATAAGGCACACAGCTCATCACAATCAGTTGAAAACTGTCCCAAAAATTCTTAATTAAATTTTAACATTTTAAGAAGAATTAAATACATTCGGATGGTAGACTTTAGTCACAATAACAATGTTTAGGTACTCTGAAGTTTCCCCCCATACTGAACACAACTTTCAATGTTAGAATATTTCTTATTACAAACAAGTAAAAAATTACTTATGTAATGTTCTTTTTTTATCAGTATGGCCGTACAAGGTGAAATTAATGAAGAAATGTTATGAGACCCTAAAGTGCCTTACCAATGGCAGCATTGTTCACACAGTCAAGCATTTAAGAGTGGCAGCCTTTAAGTCCGCGAAAACAAAAGTTAAAATAAATAGGTAAATTTTAGAGATAATTTTCAGATGGCTTTCTTTTCATTATTTGACGTCATTATTTTCATCCGGTTTTTCCTTTAAAGTGAAATGGCTTTCTCAGTATGTGTAAAGAACAAAACAGAACGAGCTAAACGAAAAAGGCTGTCGGTATTACAGGTGCATGGAGATAGCTTGACACCAAACTGGTGATTATGGGTACACATTGGCAAGTCGCGACAATAAAATCTCCTATAAAGAATTATATCTCCAAACTATAATGTCTATGTTGACGTTAGCACACTGATTGATCGCCACAAAAATTTAATTGGATTGACATCTATTAAACCGCTATAATCGGTACAAAGCGAATCATTTGGGCAATAACACGGTCATTCGAATTTATAGTGATGAACTTCTTTCAGTAACTGACCACATACAGTAACATCCAGAAACCCTAACGCCAATGCTGTGGTGGTGAGTTCAAGTCCAGCTCATGTTGGCTTTCCCTGCGGTCCTACGTGGGAAGGTCTTCTAATATCTTGCAGATAGTCGTGGGCTTGCTCCAAGCTCTGCCTGGTTTCCCCCCACCATAATGCTGGCCACCCTTGTATGAGTGAAATAATCTTGATTACAGCGTAAAAGAAACCAACCAAATAAATAAGCAAGTAAATACTTCAGGAAGATTATGTTACAAAGATAACGTATGTTTCCAGACGTCAGCACCACAACCATTGTCCCAAGTAACATATTGTGGTTTTACATTATACAACAAAAAAGTATCGCATTTTTCTTTGATATATCCCGTCATGCATACAGTTTGATTTTCTCTGCGTGGACAGAGCCCGGATGACGTGTTACAGGCACGGGGGCCCTCAACACAGGACCTGCAAGTTTCCAAACAATTTAATCCATATGTACCATTATCACAAGCTGAAGATGAAAATATTAGATAGACATATGACCACTAGAAGAGACTGCGACATAAGTAAAAATAAATAAAAAAAGTTGATAAGAATGCTTTATAGTATTCTAGATCAGATCACCTCAAAATATTCAGGAATATTCTACAAGTTGAAATCCGATTTTACAGCAGTTGTAAATATCAAGACGTATCCTTTGAACGCATTGATTTGGATATATGATGACCACAGATTCCAGCATTAGAAAAACGATGGGTTAAAATATGACTTAATGATCCGTATAGATAACGGGTACTAGCATGAAATCCACATTATATCGGGGGAAGTCAAATGCCCATGAATTATCGAAAGTTTGTTTGTATGTTGTAGTCTTTAATATTCAAATCATACTGTTTTAATCCTACAGAATTCTAACACAAAAAGTCTACAGCGTTTGGTTTCCCTCTAGCATACACAAGGGTGAAAAAAAAGTAATGGAAGTGAAAGTACAGGGAACATGTACATTAATAAGCGTAATATGCGTTTTATTGATTGGTAAGTGCTAATTTACAAAGTACAAACTCTAACACGTAAGCAAAGAATGCGTTTTAGCTGTTAGGTATGATAAACCTGGTCAGGTAACGTTCAGCATGGGTTTTGAGTCGGCTTTAGTACATTATCGTAGAAGTAATGAGATACGTTGATATTTCCAGCGCACATATGGCCTACCATAGACATGTTGGTATAAAAACAATCGTCAATTGGGACCACTTTTGTATTATCCCACGTGCCATACACGTGTCAACAATCTAAGCGTCAAGTCCGACATACGCATACCACTCGTAAACCATAAAGTATTATCCCGAGCAGATATCACGAGATCATTTACACCAAAAACCTCTAACACAAATTCCCAAAAGAATATACATGTGTACAAAATAATAGATATAAATGATCAGTAAATCTAGGGACACGTAAGGGACAAACGTGTAAAAAACAAGATATTCCCGTCTCACCTGTTTTACATTTCAGACCAGAATATCCCGGCTTGCATCTGGGTTCACCCTGACAGTGCCCGGATGTCGTGTTACAGCTGTCTGATCCACTTGCACACGATCCACAGGTCTCGTTACAGTCGTGGCCATATTTACCCGCTTCACAGGCTTAATTGAAGTAAAACGAGAAAATATTGCTCGATTTACAAGTTATTTCAGTGGTGTTGTAATGTATCAAGATACACAAGCTATACACTCAAGCAGGAAGTGAAAGTTGTTGTACTGGATGTACCTGACATTTATATTTATGTATTTATTTATTTGATTGGTGTTTTACGCCGTACTTAAGAGTATTTCATTTATACGACGGCGGACAACATTATGGTGGGAGAAATCGGGCAGAGCCCGGGAGAAACCCACGACCATACGCAGGATGATGACAAATCTTCCCACGTACGGCCGGAGAGGATGCCCAGTGAGTACTAAGCTCTTGGCCATTTAAGTTGCGTGTTCAATGTCCGCTCAGGCTGTTTACACAGCGGTTTGCAAATTTTCTGTCAAAGACCTGGGTGAGTTGAGAAAATTAATTGGGCAAAGGTAATAGCTGTAATGTACACTACGACATAATGCTCTAACATATAGTAGACGCATCACAAGAATGTGTAAAAGATTCTGCCTCTGTTTTGTTTGGACTTAACTAGCTTTAATTCAGTGCAATATTACAAAAACGCGTAAGTCTAGGACACATGTTAGTAAGACCGGGACCAGACAGAAGTTCTAAAAGTTCTGGGCTCAATTGTTCAAAAGTAAATAATAGCAGTTAAGTCCTGTATTAACTTTAGTCAGGGCTACAGTGCATTTAGTTTTGTAATAGGCCAAGATCAGTATTAACATTTAAACCTGATTTAACTTTTGCTGCACTTTTAAACAACCGGCCACTGGATACACAAGTACGCAAATGTGTGTATGATCGCGACAGTAATGAGATACACTGATATTCCCTGCTTACATATGGCCAGTCACTCTCACAGAGGTGTTGGTATAAAAAGACTTAACCGGAACTACTTGTACATCACTCCACCTGCCATATAACGCACAATCTATAATTACCCGACGTAAACAATGAAGCGGTGATCCATTTCCAAAAAAACATTATCACCATTTCCTTAAATAATTTGTAAAAATTAATACATATAATGATAACTAAATCTGGGGACATGTAAGAGAGAAATATGTAAAGCACAAGATATTCCCGTCTTACCTGTTTTACATTTCAGACCAGAATATCCCGGCATGCATCTGGGTTCACTCTGACAGTGCCCGGATTTCATGTTACAGCTGTCTGATCCACTTGCACACGATCCACAGGTCTCGTTACAGGCGTAGCCATATTTACCCGCTTCACAGGCTTAATTCAAGAAAAACAGAAAATAAAGCTCGATTTACAAGTCTTCTCAGTGATGTTGTAATGTATTAAGATTAAGATTAAGATACACAGCTGTACACTTAAGTAGGAAGTGAAAGTTGTTGTACTGGATGTACCTGACATTTATATTTATGTATTTATTTATTTGATTGGTGTTTTACGCCGTACTCAAGAATATTTCATTTATACGACGGCGGCCAACATTATGGTGGGAAGAAACCGGGCAGAGCCTGGGGGAAACCCACGATCATCTGCAGACTGATGACAGATCTTCCCACGTTCGGCCGGAGAGGAAGCTGACATTTATAACAGATATAAAACATAACAAACATGCCCGGTTTGGGCACAGGCAAGCGCGTGTAACCTCCTTTGGCAGTGTGAGGGGCCTCGCTAGCTGAGATGGGAAAAGCTGGGGCTCCCTGTAAGTACTTGGCTCTTGGCCATTGAGGTTGCGTGTTCAATGTCCGCTCAGGCTGTTTACTCAGCGGCTTTTTATGTCCGATTTGCAAATTTTCTGTCAAAGGTCTGGGTTACTCCGGTTTCCTTCGCCTATTTACGTGAGAAAATTCTTGAGCACGTTGTTAAAACACTGATCAGTGAAATCAATCCTTTGGCAAAGGTAATAGCTGTAATGTACACTACGACATAATTGCTCTAACATACAGTAGACGTATCACAAAAACGGTGTTAAAGATTCTGCCTCTGTTTTGTGTGGACTTAACTAGCTTTGATTCAGTGCAATATTACAAAAAATGCGTAAGTCTAGGACACATGTTGGTAAGACCGTGACCAGACAAAAGTTCCAAAAGTTCTGGGCTCAGTTGTTTAAAAGTATATAATAGCAGTTAAGCCCGGTATTGACTTTAGTCAGGGCCACAGTGCATTTAGTTTTGTATCAGGCCAAGATCAGTATTAATATTTATGCCTGGTTTATCTTTTAGTACACTGTTAAACAACCGGCCACTGGATACACAAATACGCAAAAGTGACGATCGTAACAGTGACGAGATACAATGATATTCCCTGTGTACATATGGGCAGTCACTCTCACAGAGGTGTTGGTATAAAAAGACTCAACAGGAACTACTTGTACATCACTCCACGCGTCATATAACGCACAATCCATACTTACCCCACGTAAACAATGAAGCTGTGATCCATTTCCAAAAAACATGATCGGCATTTCCTTAAATAATTTGTAAAAATGAATACATATAAATGATAAATAAATCTGGTGATATATAAGGGAGAAGCATGTAAAACATTATTCCCGACTTACTTTTACATTTCAGACCAGAATATCCCGGCATGCATCTGGGTTCACCCTTACAGTGGCCGGAAGTAGTGTTACAGCTGACCGGTCCAGATGCACACGATCCACAGGTCTCGTTACAGTCTGGGCCGTAAGTACCTGCCTCACAGGCTTGATGCAAACAGAAGGAAAAAAGAAATAACATCATAATTCGGTGGCTATAGCTTTCTGTGTCAAAGAAAAGGCGATATCTTAACAAACAAAAAGTGACATTTATATGTTGTTCTTTTATATATATAAAACAGCAAACATTTGGACTTCACCATTTGGTCAGTATCCCCCTTGAGACATATTAAAGCTTAAATCTTAAAATCCTTTCAATTAAAGGACAGGACAGCACCTTGCCAAACATATTTCAATCGAAGCAGGATTCTCAAGCGGTCTAAAAAGGATCATACTTTATTGTTCTAATGAGATTTTACGGAATAATATGTAAAACAAAATGACATTACTGCACAAAATTGCTGGAGTGAGACGAGTCAACCATCTTTAGAATTTTATCCAGTCACACACGTTGCATTCACTCCATAAAGCGACAGATGATAACACAGAAGTACTGCATAAGACATTATTTTGAGATTGTGTACAACAGTCTAGGTGAAGGGCCATTTCACAAAGTGTTGTGGGACAGGTCTGTATCATTTGTGGACTACCACAGATGTAAAATAGATGATTTTCAAGCCGTGTAATATTCAACGGCGGTATCACAAATTATGTCAGAAAGTAGCATACCGTCTCGGCCAAAACCTCATTCATATCCCCAGATACATTTTTTTTGCTCCGTCTGTAGCATACAAAGGATGTTTTTTTTCTGTTTTTTATTATAAAATACAGCAAAATTATTGAAACGCCATATTTTAGCCGGGGTGCTTTCTCTGACATCCACGATAACTGGGTCAGCACAGCTTTCTTTCTTGAAGCCACCGCTAGAGTTGAATGCCTAGATCAACGTCAGTGGTGCTTACACTTATTTCTATTTTCTTTCAGAACATGTTTCCGTTTGTTTTTGAACATAATTCTAGCTGTACAGTTGAATGCCTAGATCAACGTCAGTGGTGCTTACACTTATTTCTATTTTCTTTCAGAACATGTTTCCGTTTGTTTTTGAACATAATTCTAGCTGTACAATAATCCTATTGTAAATGTCTAAACATATAGTTGGGATCAAAATCACAAGAACAACCCCTAAGGAGGCTATGTCCTGAACCAGGAATACCCCGGCCGTGCGTTTACAGCTGGCCATTTATAGAGGGTCTCTGGAGTTCCCTTGTAAATGTTATAGTAGGTCTACTATATCAACAGTTCAAGCAGTGGAAGAAGTATTCTTCCAGTATGTCCAATTTCTGAGAAAACTATATTTATAACTTGGGCCTCCATTGCCGAAGTCCACAACTTTTATCTGTCATAGGCTACTGCTTATACTATTATACGGAAAATACCTTCTAAAGCTATATCAAGACGAAGTTTCAATAAACTTTTACAAGACTGAAAAACAAAGCTAAAAAAATATTTAATGCCGGTTACACATTCCATGATAGCTTTCAGTGGAAACATTAGTGAGGTGCTGTCTTTCACTTTAATTTGGAGGTCATGTATTTCAGGATAATGTATCCCTTTACATTGTACGGAGTCCTACATAATGGAAACTACACACACATTGAATACCGGTCTGAGACACTCTCAGTGATAGTCTTTCCTTTGATTTAAACATAAGTCAGGTGCTGCCTTTTACATTAGTTAACACATTTGGAGGTATTTCATGATAATGTATCCCTTCACATTGTACTGAATCCTACAGACTTAAATGTGCTGCACCTGTTACACATGTATCCAGTATCACATATTGGCTTTCCTCTCTGTTGTACCGAATCTTATATACCTGCCTATCCATTACATGTTACCCATGTAGCTTCTTCTGTTTCGTCTCTACTATAGTAAATCATCACACTTACGTGCCCTATACATGCTACACATATAGCCAGCATCACATCTTGGCTTTCCTCTTTGTTGTACTGAATCTTACATACCTGCCTATTCATGTGACTTCTTGTATTTCATCTCTGTTGTACTAAACCCTACACACTTACATGTTCTGTACATGCTACACATGTAGACGCCATCACATCTTGGTTTTCCTCTCTGTTGTACTGAATCTTACATACCTGCCTATACATGTGACTTCTTGTGTTTCATCTCTGTTGTACTAAATCCTACACACTTACATGTTCTGTACATGTTACACATGTAGCCAGCGTCACATCTTGGCTTTCCTCTCTCTTGTACTGAATCTTACATACCTGCCTATCCCTTACATGTTACCCATGTAGCTTCTTGTGTTTTGTCTCTGCTGTACTAAATCCTACCCACTTAACTGTCCTGCGTCCGTTACACATGTAGCCAGTATGACAGACTGACTTTCCTCTCCATAATACTGAATCTTACATACCTGCCTATCCATGTAGCTTCTTGTGTTTCGTCTCTACTGTACTAAATCCTACAAACTTACGTGCCCTGTACATGCTACATATGTAGCCAGCATCACAACTTGGATTTCCTTTCTGTCATACTGAATTCTACACACTTACCTGTCAAACAATTCTCCCGCATGAAGCCAGCATCGCATCTTGGCTTTCCGTCAGTTAGAGGACATTCTCCAATAACTTTATCACATTTGTCGGCCCAACAATGGCCACACTCCCTTTGACAATGTTCTTCCCATCGACCGTCAACACATTCTGCGAAAGTAATAGAATGACATGTAGCTGTTTTACCCAAGACGGGACAGAATGACAATGAGTTATTGACGTTGGAAAGAAGGAAACCAAGGAGCGCTTGTAGGAAATTACTGTCCTGTAACAAAGTAACTGGATTTCAACATGCTACTTCACTTTTGTTGATACATTTAACGTGTTAGAATATAAAATAATTTCATAATGAAGACGTACAGAATGGAGAGTAAAACCAAAGCAGGGACAGTGTGATAGTTGGCAAATTTCACACGTGGTCTGACCTGACTAATGAAATTTACCCCGTCTTGTAAATTTACCCTGGTTGGGGCTTTTTTTCAGACAGTCTATGTAAATGCATAAATAGTAGCAATTTATACAACCTCTAGCGCCATGGCTTAAGCAGAATTAGGGGGGGATTTAGGAAGTATATGTCTGTGGGATGTCTATCTGTTACAATGTGTATTACTCAACTTTGTCAAGAGATCAGCTTCAAAGGATGCCAAATCAGGACAAATAAAACAAGTGACATTTACTTGGAACCCCCCCCCCCCCTCAAAAAATCAAAAAACAAAAAACAAAACAAGTGAAGATAACAAACAAATCCCGTGGAGATTTCTCAAATAAAACCATGGGATACTTCTCACCCACAAGTGTTGTCGACAATTCCTGTTAACGTTTACTTTGAATAGCTCGCTTTGTTATTCGATTTCAACCTTCATGTGATACTTGTGGACATTGCTTTACATGAACAAGCAAACCCTTCCTGGGAGGCTTACGTTACATTTTAAATATCAGGTTTTTAACTTCCTGTCGTCAAAATACTGTACTTCGCAAGGATACGTTGATTTATTCATCTGATCGGTGTATTACAGAATATTTTACTTATACGATGGCGGCCAAGCGTTACAGTGGAGGTAACCGGGCAGAGCCCAGGGAAAACCCACGACCATCCACAGGTCTGCGGTTTACATATACATTGAGACATGAAGCCAACTTAAAAATTCAATTGTTTTGTCATCAATTATCAATTCCCACTTTCAACAGAATGCATGGGGTAAAAGAAGAAATGAGTCACTGGCGTTTGATCGAGTGGTTTTGCTCCCTCACTCCCCTCAGGAAAACTTTTACTGGTAAAATTTTCAAGAATTTGAGTACAGTGTGTCTCAGTGTACGAAGATCAGTGCTGTCATATATATACACACAGTGCTGTGTGGCCAACCGTTAACGTGTATGAAACAAATGGAAATAAATAGAGTGTGGCCCAAATGGCGTTCGTACATATTTGAATTGTACAATAGCGGAAATCGCTCATACTTTTCACAAGGGCTTATTGAACACAAACTGACACGATAGGGACACAGATATTATACACTGCTGAAGTTGTTAAATGGAAGACAGTAAAATGTATCCAAACCCATTCGCGCTGATAGACTTCATCAATGTGCTTTTTTGGCTTGCCTGCTGGGTGGCGGTAACAGCCTATACAAAACCTGACTGCCAGTGTATGAGTTAGGTGCCCACCGCGTTCAGCAAATTTATATACCAGAAGAAATACCCGACATTTGAGCCGTAGATATGACAGTTTACATTTACACACAATAGGTATAATTTAATTTCATATAAAAATTGGCGAAAGTGGGTATTATACTGGATTTAACTTGAAGGCAAACTGAGAAGTGATTGGCTGTTGGTCAGTGAGGATTTCTGCTTGAATCCAGCTGTCGCTATTTCCAAGTCGGATTTAAGTGTATAGATTGTCTGGTACGTAGCAAAGGTGGGTGGCTGACTCCAGGCAATCCAATCACCTCTGCACCAATAAAGCTGACAGTAGTCATACAACAAAATACTCTTCAGCACTCTTGGTTAAACCCCAATGAAATGTATAAAATTCGAAGTGATTTTTTTACAAATAAACATGCTGTACAAGTTTTGAGATAAAAATTCGCCAATTAGGTATTGGTGATGAACGGAATTTCTTCTCTCTTACAAGATAGAATATAACTCAATCTGACAGTTTCCCAGATTGGTCATCGCTTTCGTGTATTACCACATTTATCTTTCTACTCTTAGTCAGCATAAGTCTATTATTTATGTTAAAGCCATTTTACCTGTACATCGTGTCCCTGTGACGTCACATTTGGAACATGCTGTCGTTGTATTACATTGTTGTCCACACATTTCACCATACCCGATCCAGCGACACACTGTCAGGAGTATAATTAATTTGAAACGTTTATCCTAGTTGCCACAAATCGTCACTGGTTGAGACTAAATTTCTAACAAACTCATCCTTCCTTCTAAACATTTCAGCTATGTATTGTCTATACATATTTAACACCCACATAACATCAATAACGCCTGTGTGTAGTACAATGGGTTGATACACATAGTTTTCTGTTCATACTGAATATAGTTTTCTGTTCCCTCACGTAGAGATTTGGACGGAATTTTGAAGCCGTTATAAGAAACTCCTCGGTGTGACGGTCTTTGTCTCACCTAACTGTGTACAACTGTGCCATATTAAGTTACATGCTGACAGGCTGTTATCACAGATCCGTCATTGTACCGTAGATAAGCACTTCACGAGGCAAACCTGACATGGTCATACCAAAGACTTTAAAAATGATACTTGTTGCTGCCCTCTTGGCGCTCAGCACTGAGAGGTTAGGGCAAAGAAATATTAGTGGTCTGCCCGGTGTCAGTATATTGTGATTTGGTGAGGGTGTCATGTGTGTTGTGTACAAACACAGTACGAGTATATGTACACACACACCTAATGATTCCTCGTCGTAAATATGACTTAAAAATTGTTAAGAACAACCTAAAACCCCAACCATATATAGATGCAACACTTCACAAAATGTTAGCGGTACACCTGGTTGTGATGTTATCCTGACGTGGTCTCCTGACAGCGGACTGGAGGGAGCTTTTCACTTCATCACGTGATATACTTTGCTATCGACAAGCAGATTATACAAATAAATGTACATCAACCAGATATACAAATAAATGTATACAAATAAATTATACATCTACCCCATATATGCAGTGTGGGATGATTAAGTTAAGGAACTATTCAAACGAATTCGTAACGAACACGAACATGAGAGACAGCAAAGTATGCAAATTAGGACACGATCCATAAACGTACCGTAGATGAGAACTTCACAAAGTGTTAGCGGTTCGTCTGGCCGTGATGTTATCCTGACGGTGTCTCCTGACACCGGTCCTCCCGTACAGTGTCCGGATACGATGGCCCCGGGGGTCTTGGAATAGTTTGTAGTGTCATTATAACAGGTCTTGTAAGCCTGGGAGGAGTTTCCCCACATACAAAGTGAAGCCGCTGAGTCGACGTCCCACTGTAAAGAACATAAAGCTATACATTCATGTGTTATAATAAAAGGAATTCCTCTAATTATTCTGCTCAGCTAAATTCTCGTAACACAACGGAATTTTTGTCAGTCTTCTGTGAGGAAGAAAACACTCTTTGGTGAAAAATCAAAAGGTAAGATTCCAACACACGAAAATAATGGTTACGAGCTGCATACCTCTATTGCATAACGCGTATCATTCCACCAACCACGTATATGCTGACATCGTTTTGAAAACACTCGATGTATAATATTATAGCGACCAATAAATAATTTGAAACGTTTATCTCTCAAATTAAATACTGAATAGCAGCTTTTGCTTATTATATATAAACATTTTGTCATTTATCTGAATGTTGCGTAAGCGCGTGTTCAGGAATATTACACTCGCACAATGGAGATCAGGTCTTGCGTTGAAGAAAACGGATTGCACGGGAGAAACCACGAACCTTTGGCAAGTTACTGACGAACATGTTAGACAAGTGATCTTCAACAAACGTTGTGGCTCAGTTGGTTAGCGCGCTAGCGTAGCGTAATGACCCAGAAGCCTCTTACCAAAGCGGTCGCTGTGAGTACAAGTCCAGTTCATGGTGGTTTCCTCTCTGGTCGTACGTGGAAAGATTTGTCAGCAACCTGCGGATGGTCGTGGGTTTCTCTCGGGTTCTGCCCGGTTTCCTCCCACCACAATGCTGGCCGCCGTCGTATAAGTGAAATATTCTTAAGTACGGTGTAAAACACCAATCAAATAAATAAATAAATAAATCAACGAACGTTAAAAGGTGGACACGAAAGTCGTCAAAAGCTTACTTTTACCAAGATTAAACGAATTGCCAGAACAGAGGAATGTACACATTGTCTGCCCAAGGCCAGGTTTGAACCCGCACATCTTTTGTCCTAGTGACTTACAGGCAAATGCGTTTATTCATTTACACTGTAAGTGTTCAGCACCTCACTTATTTATATGACGACCATAATGTCTATGTATTCGAATACGAGGCAAACGTACAGGGTCTGACAATCACACCGTGGCAGTGTTACTCCTTATAACTTTCAACTGGTTTACATTATGTTTTTTGTAGAGAAAAGAGAATAATACTGAAGCAAATACGGTATTTGTACAGAAATCTCTACACTGCAGAGGTAACTTGTTTCGTTCTCTTTGCAAAGTGTTGCGCCAGTCCCATTATTAAAAGCGTTGAAAATAGCATAAAGTAGAAGAAAACAAAATGCCTATTGCTGTGCAATTAAACAGAGAAAACAGAGACATGGAAAATAATCAGACTAATTATGGTTACTTACAGCCTTCTTCTCTGTTGTATATGGTGAAGTTGTTAATCCAGTACACGGCGTCAAGTGTTACTCTCCAGGAAGCTGGACTTGGTGTCCTCCTTGTGTGCGTACAAGGTGTACCCACGTTTGAATGTCCCAGTATACCGTCAACAGCCAGCTCAGATTTATGTCCGTTGAAGTTTGACGATTGAAATGTTTTTTTCCCCAGAGCGACATTTCCTATAAGCATCAAGCTATTCATGATAATCTTGTCGTGGATGTGGATATATATAGCTGCCAAACAAGTAAACCAAGCTGGTTGCCGTCGTAAAAATGAAATAAAACACCACTGAAATAAATAAATACGTTATTATTTATATGAAAGATGGAATGTTCTTAATCATGGTTTCTTTTCTGATAGTTCTTTCTGATAAAAACCACAAAGCTTTCAGGCAGACATACACCACATGAAGCCAACACTGGTGACAGTGGATCCTATTGTCTTGCGCATATTCAGTGAGATGAGGCAGGAGTAGAATGTGCGTTCGCTGCTGAGTTTTTGCTGGTGACCGTTTATAATACTGGCAAAATATGCAGTTAAAGCCCATTGACTACTTACGCCTTTGACACGTGGGTCCGTCCCAACCTGCAGCGCAGTTCCCTCCACAACCATTCTGAGGGTCACAGGTCACACTAGTATTACATTGACAGTCGTATTTACAGTCTGGTCCGTATGTACCGTTGGAGCACACAGCTGAAACTATAACATACACAGCACAATTACAAGGAGCGTCAGTCACACTGTCCTAATTGCACTGTTAATTGGCCGGGTAAAACGCGGGTCACAGTAACAGACATACCTACAGCCTAAAATACGATGTTACTACATGAATTTGGCGATAATTCACATTGTCTCGAACACAGGATAATAGTTTTTATTAGCCCTTATATTTATACTTCTCGGCCATCTGAGTTTCGTACTCCTCACAAGCAGACTCATTCTGTGTTGCAATATTAAGGTTACCAGCGATGATATTTTTACATGGACAGTAGGTAAAAATTCGAAGACTGACAGGCAAAACGACTCACATCCTATATTCGTTCACTGCTTATTAACCCTTTTTATTCTGATTGTGAGAAACGTTGATATGCTCTTGCAAAACGAACACAGTCCTTGGAGGTAAATGTGTAAAACTGAAGGCCGGCATTGCCCACGATTCTGCTTGGTTCAGATTGTTTGATATGGTTAACAGTGCGTAAAACTGTGATAGTGTTGTTCATATTTATTTGATTGGTGTTTTACACCACACTAACTGATGCGACGGCAGGCGGTATTATGGTGGAGTCTGTGGAAAACCCACGACTATCCATAGGCTGCTGCAAGTCCTTCAACGTTCGACTGGAAATAGGAAATTAGTACTGTTGTAAAACACATCCGATGGGCAGGTTCAAATCCTTTTCTTACTCATTAAATTCAATTATATCATGATATGTTTTCTCTGGGACATGGAAAATTGCAAATTATTATTATTTACCCATCACTAGTCGAGAGTTGCTAAAAATGATGTCCACACTTAATAGACATCTACATGAAAACAGGACAGACGGAACAGATCTCGTTAATAAATAATCCACCAATAGAACGTTGAAAGTTTTGCAGGTCTTGAATACAAAGGAAATTATTGTAAGGGTTCAGGTAAGTCTTTTAACAACAACAAACTCTCAAAATGTAGTAACAAAATGGTTTAAGCAAAACTGGGTCTAAAAAGGCTGTGCTTGATGTTAAATGCAATGTGAGGAAGATCACTGATCAACAATTACTTGATGTGCTGTGTCGTCACATGTCATCGGCGTTTACATATAAACAATGCCAAAAAAAACAAAAAATTGGGACTAAGTTTACCAACAGAACCCTGGTTTGTGCCATACAAAGGACATCAGCATGGAAAGTAAAACTAGATTGCCTTCAAAATTATCATCGTAGTCACCAAACTCAGTTAAATATAAAGGACTCAAACTCAATTAAATACAATAGATTATAACGTAGAGAGTGAAACCAGAGCACCGATGACATTGTGATAGTTGGCAATTGGCCTCATGTAACCGGTGAAATACGGCCTGTTGTCAGAAGACTCAGCTATTATCTTTTCTCTATTCTTTATTGTGCATGCTCATTTCGGTGGACATTTACTTGAAAATGTCGGCAAACATATATATTTCTGAAAGAATAGTGCAGTGTTCTGCTGCCATTCAAGATAGAGGTATTTGCCAGCAAATGAACCGAAGTGGACATGGTGTTCTCTCACCAACCGAATATGCGCTTTCTGGTGTTCAAAACAGTATTCCTTTCTAAACAAAACTCCTGTTCCCATTCCTAAGGTTTCTCTTCTAAACATACATACAAGTCATGTAATTTAATATATTTTCTTATACAATTTTACAGCGATTATAATACTCCGACTGAGGGTAAATATGAACAGAACGTTCAGTACCTACATCATAGTTACTGATGCAACAATTGCGAGTCCAGCCTAATACGAATGCGTACCAAATAGCCATATGGCGTGTAAGTTGCCCATTTAGTTAACATGGTACGGGACTATCTACATCTTATTTCAGATATACGCCTCTTCACAGTTTAAGTGGCGCGATTGTATATACAGTATAAACCTTCATATTGCAATATATCAAAAAATCAAATGCACCCCTCCGATTGCTGTGGGTTCAAGTCCAGCTCATGCTGACTTCCTCTCCGACCCGTACGTGGGAAGGTCTGTCGTCAACCTGCGGATGGTATGGGCATTTCCTAGGGCTCTGCCCGGTTTCCTCTCAGCATAATGCTGGTCGCCGTCGTATAAGTGAAATATTCTTGAATACGGCGTAAAACACACATCAAATAAATAAATATATCAAAAAATCAAATAAATCAAAAATCAAATCAATCCAATATGTTTAGTAAGTTCCACACTGACTTAAAATTAGACCCCAGGATCTCATTTAAGACCATGTTAAATGTGTGTCATTTAACTTACAATATTTAAGGCATCACTCAGCTAATGGCGAGAATGATGCATTTGCCCTTATGTAATACGAGAGTGTTTTTAGAAGATTTTGAATACGTTTAAATAGTTCCCTGGTGCGTTAGAAATAAGAAAATATCAACCGGTCTTAACAAAAATGACGGCAAGCAGCGAGACAGACCCAAGACACCCCACATTGGGATTCGCCCTCCAGCAGGACGAATGGAAAGCCGTTGTTGATAGAGCGGATTATATGCGATACACATTGTTGACCCTTTAATAGTCGCTCATAGCAGGGATCACTAGGTACTGGGACCAGGTGTCTTTGCGTTTCGCCTACTTTGTAATACGACTACCTAAAATCGATTTGGCGAAATACGAATACCAGGTATCAGTGAAATTAACACAAGGGTTACACATATGACACACATGTGCTATTTAGCAGAACACAATTAGCAGAACACAATTAGCAGAACACAATTAGCAGAACACAAGTATGAAAGGTATGTCTATTATTTACAAGTTTATTTACAAGTCACATACAGCGTAAAGAATAGAACAAGTTTTCGATAAATTATTCTTATATATGTATACAGTGACGTATTATAAGGCTTTTTTCAAGTATGACGCTGCATCTGCAATCTGGATGGGTGTTTTCAGATCACTGGTCAGAGCTCTGGTCAAGGAGGATCATCAATATTTCGATACTTTCTCCTTTTCAAGGGACGATGGGCGCCACTCTCGAGCTGTAGTATCCTTATCTCGTTTAAAGCCTGTTTTTTTCTCAGAGTCAGTGTAGTCTCAAAGACGTTTGGATGGGCCTTCATCACCACCGTTCTGTTTTCTGTGCCATCCCTCCAATTTATTTGTTTTTCTAGGTCCATCGTTTCTGTGTTGATTCCTGACAAGGGGTAGAAAATGGCCTTCAAATCAAGTTTGAGTGACGCAATCGGCCAGGTTTAATGCTGCTTCAGTGACGTTTGCCTCTGCCATAGTCTCAATTCAAACATCGTTCAGCCCTCCACAAAAGCATGCAAGGTGTAGATATGTTGAGTAACGCGCGGTGGTGCGAAGAAGGTCCCATCCCCCAGTTAGGCCAGTTCAAAAATTAGGCGAGACGGGAATAAACCTCGACCCCCTATTTACAACCTGTTTTAATTTGCTGTTTAGCGCCGTTTGATTTTAAATGGTATGGGAATCCACACAGTAAACACACAAGGTTTACATAAAGCAATGTTAAACTCTAAACAAAAGATGGAACACTAAACAACTCACCGTGTAATTAAGTTATCAAGAAGATTTGGTAAGAATCACATCAAATTTTACAAAAACGTATTCGGCAGCACTATATTCATACGTGTACAATTAGGACACAGTGTGAGTTCTTTTGAGTTGCGGTAGCGATTATTGTGGGTTGGGGTAACGGTTACTGCGGGTTGGGGAAACGATCACCGGGGGTTGGGGTAACGATCATTGTGGGATGTGATAACGATTATTATTAGTTGGGGTAACTATTACCATAGGTTGTGATTGCGATTATTTCGGGTTGGGTAACTATTACTGTGGGTTGGGTTAACAATTACTGTGGCAACGATTATTGGGAGTTGGGGTAACTATTACCGTGGGTTGTAATAACGATTACGGTGAGTTGGGTAACTATTCCTACGGGTTGTGATAATGATTACTGCTTGTTGGGTAACTATTACTATGGGTTGGGGTAACTATTACTTTGGGATGGGGTAACTGTAACCATGTGTTGGGTAACTATTACTGTGGGTTGGGTAACTATTACTATGGGTTGGTGTAACTATTACTGTGCGTTGGGTAACTATTACCGTGGGTTGGGTAACTATTACTGTGGGTTGGGTAACTATTACTGTGGGTTTGGTAGCGATTATTGCGGGTTGGGTAACTATTACTGTGGGTTGAGGGTAACTATTACCATGGGTTGGGGTAACTATTACTATGGGTTGGGGTAACTATTACTATGGGATGGGGTGACTATAACTATGTGTTGGGTAACTATTACTATGGGTTGGGGTAACTATTACTATGGGTTGGGGTAACTATAGCTATGGGTTGGGTAACTATTACCGTGTGTTGGATAACTATTACTGTGGGTTGGGTAACTATTACTATGGGATGGGGTAACTGTAACCATGGGTTGGGTAACTATTACTGTGGGTTGGGTAACTATTACTATGGGATGGGGTAACTGTAACCATGGGTTGGGTAACTATTACTGTGGGTTGGGTAACTATTACTATGGGTTGGGGTAACTATTACTATGGGTTGGGGTAACTATAACTATGGGTTGGATAACTATTACCGTGGGTTGGATAACTATTACTGTGGGTTGGGTAGTGATTATTGCGGGTTGAGTAACGATTACTGTGGGTTGAGGGTAGGGATTTTTGCGAGTTAGGGTAACGATTATTGCGGTTGTGATAACGACTATTACGGGTTGGGTAACTGTTACTTTGGTTGAGGTAACAATTAATTCGAGTGGAGTAACGATTTCCGTGGGTTGTGGTGGCGATTATTGTGGGTTGGGTAACTATTACTGTAGGTTGGGGTAACGATTATTGCGGGCTGTGATAACGGTTACGTTCAGAATGTAACTGTTTAAAATCTCGACAACTTCACATGCACAATCAAGAAAGTGATGACTGCCACTCCTTTGGATGTTACCAGCTCAATTTACCGTTTGTATATCTGTTTTTCTTTACATATTTCAATTGGGACTGCTGTTTTAACGCTGTTGTATGGTAAGTGATCAGAGGTTTGTCCGATAATCAGTCTTGAAATTAGAGTCTTACACCAATGATAACAACAATTTCTACGATGCAACCTATGTTACGCGCTATATACCATCTGCGTTCCGGCTATGGCGATCAAGGAGGATCAAAGAAGTATCAAGCTCAAAGCCGCAACGTCAGTGATAAATTTTTTTCCGGTTGACCAGTTTTACATTTTTTTCTGTTTTAGTGCTAACGTGGATGTCTTCTAACCTTTATTGTTATTAGGGTTGTTTCAGAAAGTCGACTAAAGTTTCTTAATATAAAAATAATATTCACAGAACCGTAATAAAAAATCGGCATGGACAATGTGGATACCGCATTGATGTTAATTGCTGTTTATTAGACGTCAGTGGTCTAGAAATACTCAAAATATTGTGTTGTCATCACATTTAACATACAATCACATTAAAACAATGGAAAGGAAGCATGCCTCGGGGATGCTTAGTCCATCAGCAGAATCCTGATTTATGCAGGAATACAATGTAATTAAAAACGTACATCATAGAGAGGAAAACCAGAGCAGCGACGACAGTGTGATAGGCGTACAGCAATGAGAGTAAAACCAGAGCAGTGAAGACAGTGTGTTAGACGTACAGCATAGAGAGTAAAACCAGAGCAGTGAAGACAGTGTGATAGATGTACAGCATGGAGAGTAAAACCAGAGCAGTGAAGACAGTGTGATAGACGTACAGCGTAGAGTGTAAAACCAGAACAGTCTTTTGTTGACCGATTAGGCCAACTTGGGACACTTCTGAGGTTAAAAATGTAAGGAAAGGCAATTTGCAGTACTAAATAGTAGCGACGATCGTTGTTTACATCCTAAGCCATATCACGCAAGGTTTAGATGTGATCCGCGCTTAGTTGAGCCTCTCTAAAGCTTTATGACACTGTGTGCGACAAATGGATAGTAGTTCGTGAGCAGACCTTATCTTCAGTGGATTATGTTACAATAACCACATGTATAAAGTGGATCTGTGTATTTCTTTAGCACGTAAACCCACTCTGTAAACATACCAGTTAAAGATTGTGTATGTTTGATGGTGATATATCACACAGAACAGCTATAGTAGACGGTTATACTTCCTCTTCTGTGTCGGTGTACATTTGTCAAATGAGCTAACAACTCGGTCTATCTAGAGGTCTTTCAATCGTCCAGTCAATCGCCTAACTCTTTTGATTCCAGCAATGGGAGAACTACCTGGCCTTTGCAAAAAACCATATATTACCACGATCTTTTATCTAGGGCAAGTTAAGATTTGTGCCGAAGATGTACACGTATATACTGGTTGGGACGTATTGTTTGTCCATAAAGTGCTACAATGAGAACTGAATGCTGCAAATATCCACTCTGCACAGCATGGTGAGAGAGTGGGTGATTGGCGTTTAACGTCGTTCTAAACAATTTTTCAGTCACCCGCCCCACCCGAGCCATTATACTGACACGAGTCAACCAGACGTTGCACTACTCCTTCATGCTGAACGCCAAGTGGCGCTCTACCAACTGTGCTATCGGGGCCGGTGCACAGCATGGTTTATAAATCACTGATTGTTCTGAGGGAATGTCAGCAACAGTTACAGTAGTGCTGTGTAAACTTAACACTCACACTGAGAAGTCTCCCTCTCCCCCCCCCCCCACTCCCATCCCACACACACAGTCGAGTATGAGTCAGTTGGCTCTTTACCTAGACAATGTATATCCCCGGACAAGTTTATACGTGGAAATCACACTGATCTCATTTATTTATTTGATCTGTGTTTTACGCCGTACTCAAGAATACTTCACTTATACGATGGCGAACAACATTATTTTAGCAGGAAACCCGGCAGAGCCCGGGGGAAACCAACGACCAATCGCAGGTTGCTGAGAAACCTTCCCACGTACGACCGGAGAAAAGACCTCATTAGTGACAGGCTCTTGGGTCCTTCCATTGAGCTGGCCCGTTACGCACCTGCGCCGCGGAGACCCCCAAATCATACCGAGGGAGCGTCATGTATATTGTCGACTATGTTGTCTCCTTTTATATTGTGTTCTTTTTGGTTATCCTTTTTTTTTAAAATAATGTCCTCTGTTTTGCCCTGAATAAACGTCACAAATTATTGCAAAAACTAGTGCGTCAATGGTATTCCATCAAACCCCTTGACTTCAGGTTTCTTAAGTTTTGCAAAGAGTATAATTCTCTTGTAAGTATTAAAATATGGGCAGAGCGTCCGGCGTATCTGGCGCTCTGCTTCATGATTGTGTCTAATTCCGCTTAATCTGGGGCTAGGGGCAATATGTTCATCGTGTTGAATTAAATCGCCAATTTGGATATATGAACAGTTGCAATAAAAGTGCACCTGAGATACATATCTTTAATTGACAACTGATTTTCTAGCATGGTACATGACTTGAACACTGATTTCACTCAGTCGCCTACGGCATACCTTGCGTCTTTCGAACATCAGTGAAAACTGTTGACTGTTTATCTTTGCATGATTGCGCCTTATTTCCTATTATATTGCGTACTTTATATAATTTCTTAGTTCTTAGGTTGTGTGTGGTACACATCGTGACCTGGAAAAACCTTATTGTTTGACGGCTGGTTGAGTGCCGGTTTCGACGGACGGATTCTAAACAATCCCAATCAAAACATATATACTTTGTGAAAGAGTACTTTTGGCACCTAGTAAAGACAACCATGTGGTGGTGTGGGAGTAGAGGGTTAGTGGCGGCCGGCTGCATCATCGCCTAGGATAACACGTGCATTAACCTGTTGTCAAGAATACCCAATACCTAATGTAACTAATGACCACCTAACATCGATGAGACAATCCCCGAGCACAAAGTATCGCCGTCATTGACGTCCATAATGTTCTTATTGAACGATACCAATGAACTAAAAGAAACTAAGAATGTTTCTATACAGAGACGCAAAGAGAACAGGTAGTAAGGCTTTAAACATTCCAAAATTTAAAGAAAAACTTCTTTAAATCTCCCAGTGCGGGATGATATGCCGTAAAGGAAATTAACAAAATATTATTTTCTCGCTCACAATGCAACTTATATATCGTCAGCCAATGGCCAAATGGCGTGCTACCTTTCAGTACTCCAAAACAGATGCATGGCATCTTGCCACTGATGGAACCATCCCGAATCCCAACATGGCTATCACATACTACCACATAATCATACTCGTGTTATCTTGCTAGCTATATTCAAGAAAAAATGGAAGACAAGACGCTATCTATCGTGCCAAATGTTTATGGTATGTCGGACTGGGAGATACTTGTACTTAACGGAGCGAATCTAAACTACTTTCTGATAAGCAAAGTTATTTAAGTAACACAGGCACTGGGATTGTCGAACCCCTTTGTTATTTCCCCTATTATCTCCCTACCCGCCCCCTCCCACCGTAATGCTGACAGCCGTTGTAAATGTGAAATATTCTTGAGTTCGGCGAAAAACAACAACCAAAAAAATAAATTTCATTTGTTGAATGGCTTAAAAAAATTGCATGTCCCTTTCGCTGATGGGTAAGTTCCGCTGCGTTGGCTAACTATTAATGTTATAAACCAATTAGTTATCATACGACAGGCTGAAGTAACATTTTCTTCAGTATGGAGACAACGTGTGTGATTTGATGCGCATTAAGTATATCTGTCAGTGTAGGTTGAGACAGATATACGTACATTCCCTTATTTGCTCCAGTATACTAACAGAAACAATGAAACAAGAGAATGGGTACATACTGGATGAGATATCACTGATGAGGAGATGCAGGACCGTACAGATGGTGATTAAGATCATTGCTACCAGAAAAGTTTCTAAGTAACACTTACTGAATAACCGTCATGTCTTAAGCTTACAGGCATTCAGGTTTTGTGTCGTATGCCTAGTTGTATAGGGTACAGACGAGGTAAGGTAACGCAACAGCTTGACACTGGTCTCCACGGGTCACCAAGTTTTTTGTACTAGCGGTAGCCTATCTCAAATGCCACAAATATGGCGTGCAAAGAAAGACTTGAAAGAAATCATTGTATCAGTTGAAAGGTGATGGGTGTTTCTACTTACCTCGCCACTGACTGTGTCCTTCTACATGAACACCATTATACTATATAAGAGTTCTACAACCATCACTCGGCTTCTGAGCTAGGTAATGGAGTATCCATGAAATACGTTCCCATTTCTATCTGACTTCTGATCAGGTATCTATGAATAGATATGATCCTATTACAAAAACAGTACAGTACAGTATTTACAAACACAATGTACGTAAGTTACTTACCGGCGTTTTATTCTACGTTTTCTTCTACCTTTGAAATTTAGCGCTCTTGTATAAGTAAAATGTTTTTTTAGTGATGAATGAAATAAATCA
The DNA here is from genome assembly GCF_032854445.1 of Liolophura sinensis. Taxonomy (NCBI): domain Eukaryota; kingdom Metazoa; phylum Mollusca; class Polyplacophora; order Chitonida; family Chitonidae; genus Liolophura; species Liolophura sinensis. Next base: position 184,730 of record NW_027017954.1, on the reverse strand, counting down.
GTGGTTAAGGGTACTATATGCAGCGGAGATAGGGAACGAACTTGAAATGTATAATCTCTTCACAGTAACACTTTAACACCCAAATGGAAAATAATTCTAATGCTCTATATATAAGAAAAGTGTCATGTGCCAAGGGCACCGTGTGAGTCACAGTGACAGACATAACCACAGCTTTGCTCATATAAAGACTTATAGTACGGTGTTACCACATGAACTTGGCCATAATTCACATTGTCTCAAACACACGATAATTCTTTTATCAGCTCTTATATTTATGTTTATACATACATTTTGGTATTTTACGCTGATCGATCTAAGACCATTGGTCAGTCGGTCAGTCTTGAAGATAGGGTCTTATAGCAACTATTTACACGACGATCCAATTTGTTTATGCGCAATCTACCAATTCTATACCGGCTTTCAGGATCAAGGAGGATTAAGGAAGTATCAAGCTCAACACCGCAACGTCAGCGATAAATATATTTTTTCCCAGTCGACCAGTCTTACATGTCTTTCTGTTTTAGTGCTAACCTGAATGTCTTCTAAAATTCATTGTTACTTAGGTTAAGAAAGTCAACAACGACGCATAATTCAACTTTCTTAATCTGAGAATAGCATTCTTAGAACCGTAATAAGAAATCGGCATGAGGAAAGCGGATTCCCCAAATAAATTCAAAGCATCAGTAAAGGGAAGCGCTTGTTAATAAAGAAAAAAGAAATATTACAGAACGTTTTTGGAATGCTATAGTTGAGACTTATGCTCCCTCTTCTGTACATTATAACTAGTTTATATATCGGTGTAGATTTGTCAAATGAGCAAATAGTGAGGTTAGAGATCTTTTAATCATCCAGTTAATCGCCTAACTCTTTTCATTCCTGCATTGGGGGAACTACATACAAGCTCATACGGAATGCCTGATCTTTTATCTAGGGCAAAATTAGATTACCTCCGAAGAGAAATAGGGCGTAACCTGTACACTCTGTCGAACCCACACACTGGGTAGGACATTTGGAAGGCGAGAAGTAAATAGCTTCACCTGTAGTCTGTCCATAAAGTGCTACACTGTGAACTTAATGTTGTAAATATCCACTCTGCATAGCACTGGGTTATACATCGCGGATGACATAATGCTCAATGTAATCAGCCTAGTTTACCTCCTTTTATGAGAGTGAGCATCCTCACACCACTATAAATAGGTTTTAGTTCCCAATATCTCCGAAGTTATCTGACTACAAAATATGTTGTGTTTTCTGATGCCTTCTCAATGCACAGAAGACTAGTCAAGTTGTATTAATGAATGTCATCTGGTGTTAGATACTTAACCCATAGTCATCGTATTATGCCTACCATCAACATTTGCTACATTTAAGTATTCGCCATTTGTTTTGAGTAAATCTTTGTATTCTATGTCCAGTTCAATACAAAACCTGATTAAACTGTCCGTAGGTTCACGGCTGGTATGTGGATGTCTCATTCGAATCACAGATTCTAAACAATTCCAGTCAAAACATATATACCTTATAAATAATTACTTGGCACATGGTAAAGACAATCTATTGGGTTTTAAACTAGGAATTCCCCGCGTTAAGATCATATAAAAACATTATTTTTAAGTTTAGTTTCTCTTACCTAAATGTTGATAGGGTATGAGGTTCCACAGTTTGGGCAAGAGAAGGGCTAAAGTAACATATGTGGTGGTGGGGGAGCGGAGGGGTATTGTCGGCCGGCTACATCATCGCCAAGGATGACACGTGTATTAACCTGTCGATAATATCTAATATCTAATGTAAGTAATAATTTCTACCTGAACTATAATAATGAACTAAAACTAACTGAAAATGTTTCTATACAAAAACGCAAAGAGAGTACGTAACATGGCTTTTTTAAACATTCTAATATTTAAAGAAAATCTTAGGGTTCATCTCCAAGTGCGAGATGGTTTGCCGTAAGAGAAGTCACCAAAATATTGTTTTCTCATTCCAAAAATCAGCATCTGAGCTCGGAGTATATCTCACACTACGTTATAGGTATTTCACAGTCCAGCTCATATATTTTCTTGCTTCCAATCAGCACTCGCAAACATATACATGGCAGCTTACCATTGATGGAACCATCCCGGATCCGGACATACCTATCACGTACTACCATATAATCATACTCGTGTTATCTTTCTACCTATATTCAAGTAAAATGGAAAAAGAAGCGCTATCTACTTATCCGTTTTTTCATTGAAATATTCTTGACGACGGCGTAAAACACCAATTAAATAAATAAATCAAATTCTTTTGTGGAATGGCTTAACAACTGCGCATGTCCCTTTCACTGAAATGTTGGTGTTGTAAACCAATTTGTAACCATACAACAGGCTGAAGTAACATTTTCTTCAGTATGGAGACAACGTGTGTGTGATTTGATGCGCATTAAGTATATCCATCAGATAGACATATGTACATTCCATTATTTGCTGTAGCATACTAACAGAAACAACGAAACAAGAGAATGGGTACATACCAGATGAGATATCACTGATGAGCACATACACGATGGTACATGTGGTGAAGAACATTATTGGTACCAGGGAGTTTCACAGTAACACCTACTAAGCATCCGACAAGTCTTAGGCGTCCAGGCATTTAAGGTCAGTGTGAAGTCGTGTGCCTAGTTATATAGGGTACAGACGAGGTGAACTAACGCGACAGACTGACACTGGTTTCCACGGGTCACCAGTTTTTTCTGTACTAGCAGTAGTCTATCCTTACAGACGGAACGATGATAAGAAGTACCAAAAATATGGCGTGCAAAGAATGACTTGAAAGAAATCATTGTGTCAGCAGAAGGGTGATGGGTGTGTTTCTACTTACCTCGCCATTCATTGTGTCGTTCTACATGAACACCATTATACTATAGACTTACAGCATAGTCCAACGAGGAAGAAGACTGCGTGAATGTATTTTCCAGTGATTTTCAACATATGAGAGCACTGAAACCGTCACTGCTACATTCATAGAACGGTTTTTGAGCGTGGTAATAGTCAAAGTATACATGAAATGCGTTCCCATTTCTATCTGACTTCTGATCATTAATGATGTATTGTAAGAACACATACAGTACAGCATTCACAAACACAATGGTGTTTTACACTGCGCTTTCTTTTATCTTTATATTTTACCGCTGTTGAATGAGTGAACTGTTATTTTGAGCGATGAATGAAATAAATCTGCGGTTGCGGGTTCTATAAGTAGCGGAGATAGCGAATGAACATGAAAAATGTGAACTCGTCAAATTAACACACAGTAACGCTCAAATGGAAAATAATTTCTAATGATCGATATAAGAAGGAAGTAAAAATGTTAACATGTGCACTGTAGCCATGTTTCAATTCAACAACGAACGAATTATTTATACTTTATGTACACTGGTCGGATATCTCATAATTTTGGAGACTTAAAATGTGTTTGTATAATTTCTCGCTTGAGCAGCTATGCGTAGAACCAATACTTCGAAGGAAATAAGCGACATGTTACATGTACTGCTCTATGTAGGGATACTATATTCAAGTGTAGCGCTAGAAAAACGCAGAAGTTGAATTAAAAACAAGGAAGTAGCACTGTACATGTTAAGGCATATGAATCCAAAGACAAGCTCATTGTTACATTAAATGGAACTCACTGTGACAATTGGGGCCTCCGTGGCCTAGGTGGTTAGCACGCCAGCGCGCCGCAGTGTCTCAGCAGCCTGTCACCAAGGCGTTCGCTGAGAGTTCCTCTCGGGTTCTACATGGGAAGGTCTGTCAGCAGCCTGCAGTTGGTCGTGAGTTTAGGTCGGTTTCCGAGAGATTTTACTCTGTTAACGAAGGCACTACAATAAGTACAGTCATTTTGGAAAAAAGTTCTGTTGTGCAAATTGAACATAGTTCAGTTAAATGTACGTGGATCCTTAAAATCTCCAAAATCTGACTGAAGAATTAGACGCTAAAATACACGTACAGTATAAGGATATCTCTACATGGGATTTCTTTACTCTCTTTACTACAATTCCTCACACAGATTTAATTGATGGAATTTCATTCCTAATTGTTTGGATGTTTAATAAAACTGATTGAAAGAAAACCATAGGCTCTCCATTTGGCACATCTTATCTGGACTTATATTTGTACACAGACCAAAACGGTTTCCTCTCTCGCAGACTTAAAGACAAGAAGAATAGTTTCAATTTCGACAATATAAATTATCCTTTCTTGGACAGCAATATACCCAAGGATCCTGCACATGGCGTGTACATATCACGCCTTGTAGCATTTAGTAGATCCTGCGCGTTGTGTGACGATTTCAATCAACGTCACACGTTATTACTGCAAAAACTTGTGATTTACGGTTATTCCAGCAAACGCCTTCATTCCAAATTTCTTAAGTTTTACAATGAGTATAATTCTCTTGTAAGTAAATATGGACAGAGTGTCCAGCATCTCTTGTGCCTTTTTTCATGACAGTATCTAATTCTGCTAAACCCTGTGCCAGGTGCAATATATTCATTGTGTTGAAATAGATCTCCACGTTGGATGTATGAACAGGTGCAATCGAAGAGCAATTGAGATAAATATTTTGTTATCGACAACTGATATTTTGACATGGCACGCGATTTGAATACTGATTTCACTCAGTCACCTTCTCTTTGTATGATTTCGTCCTATACCCATAGATCCAGCCCGATTCCCTACCACCATAATGCTGGCCTCCGTCGTATAAGTTAAATATATTTTTGAGTAAGGCATAAAACATCAGTCAAGTAAGTAAACCAACGTGACAGGTTGTTACTGCAGTAACTAGAGTTCTTTCGTAAGGAAATATGAACTGAGCATCCAGGTTCTCTGGCACTGTTTTCAAGTTAAACACTACATGTGTGTAAACTATCCTTGGAATGTGTCAAACGCTCTGTGTGAAGATTATGTGTATGGAGAGGTTTATTTGATTGGTGTCTCACGCCATACTTAAGAATATTTCACTTACACGACGGCGATCAGCGTTATGATGAGCCGAAACCCAACAGAAAAACACACGGTTATCTGCAGATTGTTGAGAGAGATTAAGGCAATTGCGATTTAATCACCGGGACACGTAAAGCTAGAGTTCACAAATTGATTTGGACATTGGATTTGTACATTCCGCCCCCGTTGATCACAATGAGGCTTTCGTGACAATAAGTGATGCGGTAGACGACTGTTGTATGGCTGGTTGTAAAGCCTGAAGTTCTTTGAGGACCACCTGCCTTTCATCAATATGGTGTGCATATCTGTACGTTGCACGTAGAAAATTTCTTCAGTAACTTACTACAGGTTAACGGTTTTCCACATGCACATCGAATTTCTCGGGAACCTTTCACCAATGCGGTTGCTGTGAGTTAGAAAATATTGCTTTATTCCCCAAATTAAGTTACGCGGACTCATACATCTTGCACAGCGGGTTTTTCGTCTATACCCCCAATAAACATAAAAAGCATTGTAGTCGATATTTAATACCTTTTGTATTATACATGCATGTTGGTCCCGCGTTCAATGTCGAGTTTCCTCTAAACATATGTAAAAAATATATATTTAAAAAATAAATATATAAATAAACAGTATTTCGTCACTATCAGGAGTTGGTGACCGCCACTGATTGGCGACTGCCACTTTATGATAATTGGCAAATAGTAACATGAAACTGGTGAAATACGCTCGGGTGTTATTCTAACTGTTCATGTAAATGTCCCCTCACCAGCCCAGCACCATGGCTTTACTCTAATGGGCAGAATTAGGTAAACATTTTACCTGATAACAAAAACATGACCTTGGGGACACTTAGTCCACCAGCAGAATCATGGTTTATGCAGGAATAATAACACATGATACAAAAGTAAATAAAGAAGTATTAAAATTAATATTTGAAGAAAACTTGAAGGTGCTAAAAAGCATTTGTCAACAAAAGTATCCAACTTTGTTTGAAAGTAACAAATATGTATAAAATGTATTCTATAGTCCTTAAATTTTCGTAGATGCTTACTTTAAAAATAATTCAGTCATATGACGACGAGGAGTCATGAGGGGTGTGTACATATATTGTATAAATATGTATTTTAGTTAAATAATATGGTTGTTTAATGCTGTAAATTTTTTACATTAACATTAGATCTACTCATGGTAGTATAGACTCGTTAGAAGTTTGCAATATTTTGCGGAAATATTGTGGGTTTAGCTGGAAAATTACCATTCCAAGACCGATTTGACGGTCAGGGTCTATACCACGGACCAGTTAACTGATGAAAATGCACTGTAGTAACCTCACGCATTTAGATCTGTCTACATTGTTTAGCAAAAGCATATCTTACATGCAGTGTAGTTACAAATACAATGAAATATATCAACATGTAAGTATTCTATGCACAGGATCATACAATATTGGAGATGTAACAAATAGTCTCCGACACTTTCTCTTAATTCTGTTACGAAGGCTTGGTAAGTGGGACTTAAGCGACTTGAACAGATGACGAATACAAAGGGTTTAAATCCATGCTTCGATAATTACTACTCCAAGTTACCTTAAACCACATACAAAAAGTGCAACTTTATTAATTCTTCAAAACACACTGGAGGTCATGAAACTGACAACGCTGCACAAGATTGCAGATATCAATTCATTCATACTGTGTAACTCTCACATACTAGTAGCATCACGTTCCATTTGGAATAAGGTAAAAGCTAAGGTAAAGTTCTTCGATTATTTTAACTGGACAATGTGATTTAGTTACGAAACAAGAAAGTATTTAAACTGCACAACAACCATCTATGAGACAACAGAGCATCTCCGCCAGCTAGCGCTGACCGGCGATCATGTTCGTTTTAGTAACATATTTGCTGCATATATATAATTTTACTTGCAAGTTTAGATTTTAAATTTGATACAGTTATTATAATTATCAAGTCAACTTTTAGAACTTTTTTGGTACAGGAAACCGATTATGTTTTTCTGTATAATTAAAGTGAACATAAAGTTTGCCACTATACCATTATGGAAAAATGATATAGGACACAATTATCATACGTAAAATCATACGGGCAGGATACTGCAATGAGTTGTCAGGGTGAGGTGGCAAGGAAACCGCCCCGGGAGAGGAAAAAATATTGTGTTTTGCATTTTTTTTCCTTAACTAAGTCAGATTTGTTATGAAAATATTTTCCCAGACTAATTATGAAATGGTCTGTAATCAGTCAGCAGGTCCTGTCATTTTTGCTAAATTCCCTGAGGTCGATCCAGCCAACTCGGCCAACTGTAGGACGAGGACGAGAGGACCGCTAAAACGCAACGCTTGTGTCCACTAAGAAACATTGGCCCTTTGAATCTGTCCAAATGGAAAAGAAAGTGGTTTTTAAGGCGCGAATTATCTAATTAAGACTATATATATGTTCAAAACTTGTCATTTTGAACCGTTCACTGTTTTCCGGGGCCTCGGGGTCTCGCGGTCATTACAAGAAAATCGGAGTTTATCGTACTCATTCTCATAAACGTTCTCATACGGATTGCTGTCCACTAGAGTTGAAATCCGCGCTTCTCTCCCTTGATTAGAACTTTCCTGATTCTGGACGTGGCCTCAGACCCCCATTAATTTTCCATAAGCTACAATGTTAACGTCTAGCGCTGTAGCTCAGTCCCAAACATGCCGTGGCCAATAAGCTTTGGTGCATATCTGGCCCAGCCTCACACCCTGTGACCTCTCGCCCAGAATTTCAAACTTTCAGCAATAAAGGTTATACCTCCTCAAAGTTTCCAGCAATTAAATACCAAGCATGCACCTGTACACCAAAAATGGCCACCTGGGAGCAAAAAAAAAAGACTGTATACCCTTATAAATACACAGAATTACATTTCCCTACAGAAGAACGGAAGTTGTAATGGGGGTCTGTGTCCACGTGGACCGGATCTGAACGCTCAAAGGTCCCCCCTGACGTATTGCAATGACATCCTCTTCTGTAGAAATAACACAGTCTATGGTCACCTAAATACTTTCAGTAAAGATATGCTAGCTTAGCACCAAATATACACCAGACAAACAAAAAATTATTACAGCAGCATGTTACAAAATGCTTATCTCTAATATGGATTTCCTCGGTTAAGACGTCACATTTTCAGAGTACATGTAAATGTGTTAGGATTTAAACTGCACATTATTCTGTATCGACGGCGGTTACCACGTACAGCCTAGCATGTATCACGGAGAGGGAAAGATGGGTAGAACTTTATGTGTATCGCAGCCTTTAGTGTATAAACAAAATATTATAAAAATATAATAAAGACATAAAATATTACAAAATAAAATAATCTAAACCGTGGAATAAACATTTATGTTCCTTTTTTTTAGGTTCGCATCACTTACGTGTACATCAGTACAATAACGACGATTACGATAGCGACCACCACGATCACAGCCACACAGCCTATAACCACTCCTGTGTAGTTATAGTTGACGGCTATAAACCATAAAATACACATTTAAACAAAACTGAAATTGCAGATATTTTTGTGTTACATCTTATTCAATTTTTGGTGGTCAATGTATTATTTTGACGAACAATTCAGCAGCGCAGAAATGTCCATTTTCTGAACAAAATCGTTGCACTATGGCGCTGAGGGACAAAGCGTACACTTTGACATTGACAGGCATATGCTATGAAAGGGAGAGGGATGGCGGTATTCTCTAGTGCGATGCTGAAGATTTTAGATATTTGAGCTGCGTGCTGAGTCACATAAACAAGAAATTATGTCAGTGGATCGTCTCGGATAATGGATGCAATGGATGGATATCCTGTCTTCCTCATAGAGACAATTGTTTGTTGGAGGATTAAAACCGAAATAGTCTATAAATGGAGCATCGTCAGGAAATGCTGACCTTTCAAATAGTAACGACATTAGCATACTCTGGTGTATAATCACTAAGCCACTGGAAACTAAGGAATTATATTTAGAAAATTATTGGCGACGTTCTACTTTCAGTTGAAATGTCACCAAAAGAGTGTATTCATATTCAAAGAAAATCTTTTTAAGGTAATGGTCATCAAATCTTTCCCAAACTGACACTAAAAGAGAATTCATGTGAACTGATGTTTGCAGTTTTGTCCCCATGTGTCAGGGGGAACATGCTGTCAAATCAGAATAACACAACATTTCAGGAAAAGAACATTCACAGACCTTACAAATATAAAACTGTCTGGCAGACCACGACAATTGTTTTTACTGATACTTGGGACAAACATGATCACGGTAACCTGAAAGGCCAATCACGAGCAATTATGTTCTCTCCTCTTACATATTCCTCTGTCAAATGTGTTTATAATAATATTATTATATTATTAATAATATTAGGTTGATCTTGGAGGTTCTCTAGACAGAGTTGTCTTTTTTCTCAGGCAAGTAATAGGAATACAGGAACCCTGCAAGTTTTAGCTTACATGCGTATATTACTTTTGTACGTGTAACAATATTGGAGAGTGATTTACTTATTTATTGACTTATTTATTTATGGATTTATTTATTTATGGATTTATTTATTTGATTGGTGTTTTACGCCGTACTCAACAATATTTCACTGATAAATATGTCAGCGGAGGTCAGCATTATGGTGAGAGGAAATCGGGCAAAGCTCAGGGAAAACCCACAACCATCCACCGATAGCTGCCAGACCTTGTAGAGTGAAGATGAGAAACAAATGGATTTTTTCACTCTGAGATAAGCGATAGGCCTTACACAAGGAACACGAAGACGTTTGAATACGTTCAATACATATATTTGAACAAAATACACATGCAACAATCGCGGGCCCTTCCTAGTACGCATGCGCACCAAAAAGTCAGTAAGCGGTATAAATTAACATGAAACGGACGCATCAACAGCTTATTTCACCTATACATCTCAAGCTAATTCAAGTGCCGCAATTACAATATTAGTATGATCTTCTTTAAAGAAAATATTAAAAAATGAAATACATTCAGTACGTTTTAGTCCCATTTTGACTTAAAGTTAGACTCCGTGTTCTCATTAAAGTCCATGTTTAATGTTTGTAATTTTAAATGTTTCACATCTGAGGCGTTTTTGAGCTAATTCATAGAAATCTGAAACATTTGCCACGGTGTGTTACAATAGTACAATAATAATACACTATTATTGTAAAGGCCTTTGGATACATTTAGATAGTTCCCTGAAGGTTGGAAAATGAGAAAATGTCAATCAAATCTCCAAAAGTCCTAGCACAAATGGCTGCGAGCCAGATATAACCAGCTCCTCCAGTCGGGGAATTAGCCCTTCCCCAGAAAAAACGCAGAGCTGTAGTTTTAGTTGGGATTACACGCGGTACACACTGCTGGCCTGTGATTATGTCAACAGCCAATCCCAACAGGGCTAACCAGGTACTAGGACCCTGCATACATTGTGTAAGGTATTAGTTCATTCATAAGTTGCTGCTTAACACCGTGCTCAAGAAGTTGTTTAGTATCGAAATTCGCGGATTTATTATATAGGGTTATATGTATAGGACATGCATTAAACACTCTACTCATGCCATGAAAGAGCTTGGTTTTACAATAATCACAGAGTTTCTCAAGAACATACCCTGCAGCACTAGATATATGTACAATCATAGCACACATGAGCTCTGAGAACATATATTTTGTCTTGAACACATCCAGGAGTTTATGTCTTGGCCTTATTTTCGTAAATATTCTTAATTCTGTAACACTTTCTTTTGTTTCTAGAGTAGTCATACTTTCAACAAAGTTTTCATCTCCCAAACGGTGGCAAACAATGTCCGCTTCCCACTTTTTTTTCATGCACACGCTTTTCTCTTTCCAAATGCTTATAACAACCTCTTTCATTTCTTTTTCTGACCAGCAAAGCGTTTGCAGTTGCCGCCCACTTTTGGCTTTGTCATAGAGTACACTGTAATGTCAATATGCAGAACCAACATGTTGTTGTCAGTGGTTTAGTCCTGTGATTTCTCAATAAAGAATTTTGGTAAACTTTTCAAGAAATTTATGGCTGTAAAGTATTGAACTCTCTGTCCTGCGTGAATAAACTTTAACACTATCTGATTGCGTTGAAAATGAAAATAAAATATAAACAAGAAATAGTGAAATTAACATGTCTAGGTTAAACATGGCCATGGCTAATTGGTAGGTGATGTCATTACGACACTTACATCCACCGCGACCTCAAACAGACCATGAGACAAGCGGCTTTTTAAGTCTGGTTTGCAAATTTTCTAACAAAGGCCTGCGTTACTCCGGTTTCCTCCGCTCATATACGTGAGAAAATTCTTGAGCACGTTGCTAAAACACTGATCAATGAAATCAATCCTTTGGCACAGGTAACAGCTGTAATGTACACTACGCCATAACTGCTCTAACATGCAGTAAACGTATCACAGGAATGGTGTTAAAGATTCTGTCTCTGTTTTGTCTGGACTTAATTAGCTTTGATTGATATTAATACAGCTATATTGATAGCAATATGACAGAAACGTGTAAGTCTAGGACACATGTTGGTAAGACGGGGACCACACATAAGTTCTGGGCCCAGTTGTTCAAAAGTATATAATAGCAGTTAAACCCGGTATTAACTTTAGTCAGGTTACAGTGCATTTACTTTTCAGTCATTCTCACAGAGGGGTTGGTATAAAAAGACTCAACCGGAACTACTTGTACATTACTCCACGTGCCATATAACGCACAATCCATACGTACCCTACGTAAACAATGAAGCGGTGATCCATTTCCAAAAAACATTATCACAATTTCCTTAAATAATTTGTAAAAATTAATACATATAAATGATAAATAAATCTAGGGACATATAAGAGATAAGCATGTAAAACATTTTTGACTCACATTAACAGTTTAAACCAGAAAATCCCGGTGTGTATCTGGGATTACCCGGACAGAGCCCGGATGTAGTGTTACAGCTGTTTGGTCCACGTGCACACGATCTCGTTACGGTATGGGCCGTAAGTACCTGTTTCACAGGCTTGATGCAAGCAGGAGAGAAAAAGAAACATTATTATAAGTTGGTGGTTACACTCTTCTATGTCAAAGAATAGGCGATCTGTTAACAAACATAAAGTGACATTTATATGTTGTATTTGACACAAGAGCATGTACAGGGGAAAAAGATTTGGACTTCACCACTTAGTAAGTAAACCCCTTGAGACATATTGGAGCGTAAAGCTGTAAACTCAACTTCCACTCACTTAAAGGATATGCTAAAACATATTTCAATCAAAAGCAGGATTCTCAAGCGTTCTAAAAGGAATCACACATTATTGTTTCAATGAGATTTTACCGAATAACATGTAAAACAAAATGACAATACTGCACAAAGTTGATGGTGTGAGACGAGTCATCCATCTTGAACATTTATCAAATCAAACACGTTACTATCAGATTGTTCCGTCTAGGCGGAGGGCCATTTCACAAACTGTTGTGGGACAGGTCTGTATCATTTGTTTACCACCGCAGACGTAAAATCAGTTGATTTTCAACCCGTGTAATATTCAACGGCAGTGTCACAAATTATGTCTGACAGTAGCATACTGTCTCAGCCAAAACCTAATACATCTCCCCAAATACATTTAGTCATGTGCTGTCTTTCACATTGATTAACGCATTTGGAGGTCTTGTATTTTAGGATAATGTATCCCTTTATATTGTACTAAATCCTACACCCTTACCTGTCCTGCACCTGTTACACATGTAGCCAGTATCACATATTGGCTTTCCTATCTGTTATACTGAATCTTACATAACTGCCTATCCCTTACATGTTACCCATGCAGCTTCTTGTGTTTCATCCCTATTGTACAAATTCTACACACTTACATATCCTGTACATGCTACACACGCAGCCAGCATTACATCTTAGATTTCCTTTCTGTCATACTGAATTCTACACACTAACCTGTCCAACACTTGTTGCGCATGAAGCCAGCATCGTATCTTGGGTTTCCGTCAGTTAGAGGACATTCCCCAGTGACTTTATCCCGTTTGTCGGCCCAACAATAGCCTCAGCTCTTTTGGCAATGTTCTTCCCATCGACCATCTACACATTCTGCGAAAGTCACAGAATGACGTGCAGCTGTTTTACCCAGACGGAAAAGTTTGAAATATTGCACAATAACAATGACTTATTGACGTTGGGACAAACCAAACCAAGGAGCGCTTGAAGTAAATTACTGTCCTGTAACAAAGTAACTGGATTTCAACATGCTGCTTCACTTTTCTTGATATATTTAACATGAAAGAACATAATTATAATTATATAATTAGGACGTGCTGAATGGAGATTAAAATCAGAGCACCGACGACAGTGTGATAGTTGGCAAAATGCTTACACGTAACTGATGAAAAACGGCGTCTTGTCAATTTGCTTTAGTCAGGGCTTTTATTCTGACTGTTCGTGTAAATGCATAAATAGTAGCAATTTAAACAGATCTTAGCACCATGGCTTAAGCAGAATTAGGTATAAAATGCAGTACGTATATATCTGTGGGGTGTCTGTCTGTTACTATGTGTATTACTCAACATTGTCGTTGGATCTAAAGGAAGGAACAGAAAGTCCCGACGAGAAATCTTATTCGGACCTATTTCTGTAGGAGGCTATCTGTACCGCTTTTCTCACGCCCTGATGGTGCCTTATAAGAGAAAAGGGCAAAAGCAATTATTCCAATATTGATAGTGTGAAATATCCGTATTTGCACCGTAGTATACCAAAGGGTCCTGCATTTTTGGTGTATAGGCCCCTTACATACCTCCCATTGCAGAATTTGTTAGACACTGTGTAAAATGTGATGACTTCAATCTACGTTGCCAGTGTTTAATTAAAAACTAGTGTGTCAAGGATACATCAAACGCCTTCATCCGCTTCGGAAGCGGTAGATGTAGAGTCAATCCTGGGTCGAGTCACACCTAAAACCTTAAAAGAGGAAGTTGTACCTTCCTCGCTGGGCGTGCAGCATGTGCAACGACTGGTTGACCCGTATCAGTGTAATGGCTCTGGCGGGGCAGCTTACTTGCCTTCGGTAAGGCGTCTCCTAGCTCTCACTCACTCGTTCACTCACTCAAACGCAATCACTGTAAGTCTATAAAATTTTGTGATATTTACAACACTCTTGCTGGCAAATATGGACACAGCGTTCAAGGTCTCTGGGAATATCAGCCCTAGTTGTATCGAAGTCCGCTTATGGCCCGAGGCCAAGGGTGTATACGTATCGAACTGGGGACTGTATAAAGCTTCATGATTGTAACATGAACAAGATGATTTTATGAACAGTTGCAATCTAAGCGTAAGTTAATGACCCAGGAACCTTTCATCAATGTGGTCGCTGCTATTTCAAGTCCAGTTCATGTTAGCTCCCTCTCCGAACGTACGTGGGAAGGTCTGCCAGCAACCTGCGGATGGCCGTGGATTTTGACGGGCTCCGAGCGGTTTTTTCCCACCACAATGATATTCGCCGTAGTATCAATAAATATTTTTGAGTGAGGCGTAAACACAAATTTATGGGTAGAAGAGCTGACTGCATGGCCTAAACCACAGCTCTCTGCCATGTAAGCATCTGACTCTCCTTTCCACTTACAGCCGCTTGCGGAACCAGCCAAAGCTTGGGTGGTGACTTCATCTCCTTAGTTATTGCTGAGATATTGAGCAGATTAAAAGGCCCAGTCTATGGGCAATGTATAAAAATATACTAAATATCTAAGCCGTATGAGTCAGTTTCCGTCTTCGCAAGCCATCAGATCCTATTTTTATAATAACCACCGGCCGCGAACCAGCGACAGAATAAGGGAATCTCCCGCGATTTTAACCCAAATTGACAGGTCGTAACTTGTCGTCGGTCGTCAAGTTAGGCCGTACCCATTACATGTTTCCCTGTTACAGAATGATACTGTTTTTTTCGTCGCACATTTTAGAGAATGGTGTTACGGTACATCTAATATAACGTGTCTTTCGCATGGCGATCCAGCACTATAAATATATCGGCACTGGAGGCGACCAGTTACCAGGAGACACCGTCGTGATATGAACGACATGGTGTTGAGCGAACAAATAGGATAAATCCTAAGAAACAACGGGATCCACTCATGTTTGTGTTCAAGCCCGCCACAAATTGAAGTTTATCTTTGTTTAACAATTGTGATTCACAGCGTTTTTTGCTGTTTCGATATCAAAGATTTCACATTCAATAATAAGAAATGTAGTTATTATATTGTAATCTCGACAACACTCAAATAAGGATAGTTGCTTTTGTGTCACTAGAATCAACACATCACTAAACAATGACGAATAATAACTTTAATGCGAATACTGAGTAGCCATAGGTGACTAAAAGATGGAATATCAGAAACCATACGTGCAGTTACATGTACAGACTGATAAATATTTAAAAATAGGAATCAAATTTGGATCAATCAAAACGGCTAACAAAGTTAAGAAAAAAAATTGTAAATAGTGTGCATATACCGCCGGCAGGCCAGTTTTTATCGTGTCAATAAACAGCCCAATTTCAGCAGTATTTGTTAGATTTGTTCTTCAAATGTAAATATCAAAAATATATCACAGCGTGAATTTAGAGATTAGCAACTATCTCTTACATGAAAAAATAAACCTTTATAATAGCTAAAAACAAATATACTGTTTCGTTAAAAGAAAAGACCCATACAAATCGAAGTGGGCATAGCTAAATTGTCCATTTAAATCTATGCATCAATAAACTTTCATTTAATTTTTGTTAGATTTTTGTGGAGAGAGTCAAAGGCGTTCAAGCGTTTGAATTCAAATATGGGCTTAATGGACAATGCTATCAGAGTTTAGGAACTCTGACGTCACAGGAAGTTCTTCCAACTCTAATCACGACACTGAGTGTTACAACAACTTTTTACCCGTGAGTAAGAGGTTGCTAAAATAATGTTCTCAAAAATTCTTTCCTTCTAGTGTGCATCAAGAAAAAAGGTGATGTGACGTCAGAGTTCCTGGATACCGTCAGTATGGCTCATAGAAAGCCCACCATAAAATTTAAATGTTTGAATGTCTTTTAACACTCTTCGAATCTAAAAAAAATAAATGAAAGCAGTTTTACGCCAAATTTTCAGTTGTCTGTATGATGAAACTTGCTTCATATTTTAGCTTTCTTTTAAACAACTGTTAAATAACTAAACTATATACTAATATATACAGATATCAGTTACAACCCACTCAGTTTAAGGCTAGAAAGTACATTTATATTAAGAGCAGCGTAACTACAAGTAACTTGTTCTATACACATGGCTTTATAGCAATACAAAACATTACCAACATGGCGTAAAATATTACATCACAATATAAACAAAATGGCATAAAAATTAGGTTCAGCAAGACTTCAAAAACGAAAGTTTTACACCTATAACAACACATTCGTTAGGACATGTAGAAAGGCATCTTTACAGCAATAACAAATACAGTCAACATGACCTAAATCCTGCACAGCAATAACAAGGCAATAACCATGACCTAAATCCTGCAATTTGACAGCAATAACAAAACACTATCAATATGACTTAAATCCCACACCTATGCAGTAATAACAAAGCAATAACAATGACCTAAATCCTGCACCTGTACAGCAATAACACATCAATAACCATGACCAAAATCCTGCACCTGTACAGCAATAACAAAACACTATCAATATGACCTAAATCCCACACCTATGCAGTAATAACAAAGTAATAACAATGACCTAAATCCTGCACCTGTACAGCAATAACACATCAATAACCATGACCAAAATCCTGCACCTGTACAGCAATAACACATCAATAACCATGACCAAAATCCTGCACCTGTACAGCAATAACACATCAATAACCATGACCAAAATCCTGCACCTTGACAGCAATAACAAAACACTATCAATATGACCTAAATCCCGCACCTGTACAGCAATAACACATCAATAACCATGACCAAAATCCTGCACCTTGACAGCAATAACAAAACACTATCAATATGACTTAAATCCCACACCTATGCAGTAATAACAAAGCAATAACAATGACCTAAATCCCACACCTGTACAGCAATAACACATCAATAACCATGACCAAAATCCTGCACCTTGACAGCAATAACAAAACACTATCAATATGACTTAAATCCCACACCTATGCAGTAATAACAAAGCAATAACAATGACCTAAATCCCACACCTGTACAGCAATAACACATCAATAACCATGACCTAAATCCTGCACCTTGACAGCAATAACAAAACACTATAAATATGACTTAAATCCCACACCTATGCAGTAATAACAAAGCAATAACAATGACCTAAATCCCACACCTGTACAGCAATAACACATCAATAACCATGACCAAAATCCTGCACCTGTACAGCAATAACAAAGCAATAAGCATGGTCACAAGCCGTACTTGTACCGCGTATACAGCAATAAAGATGACCACAAAACTGTGCCTTGCACTCCAATAACAATAGAACAGCATAGCCCAAAAGCGTGTCTGGGGCCTTTGTCGCTGAGTTGATTAGCGCGCTAGCGCAGCGTAATGACCCAGTGGCCTTTTACCAATGCGGTCGCTGTGAGTTCAAGTCCAGCTCATGCTGGCTTCCTCTCCGGCCGTACATGGGATGGTCTGACAGCAGCCTGCGGATGGTCGTGGGTTTCCCCGGGCTCTGCCCGGTTTCTTCCCACCATAATGAGGCGGCCGTTGCTTAAGTGAAATATTCTTGAGTACGCCGTAAAACACCAATCAAATAAATAAATAGATAAGACCGTGTCTTTACTCCAATACCAACGGATCCAGCACAACCTATAACCATGCCTTTACTGCAATAACAACAGACACAACATGCTCTATACAGTGTGACATTACAACAATAAAAAAATCGCCAGGACTAAAAACACCTCACCTTTATATCAATAACATCTCATCCAGCATGACTAACCCCAGTGGCTTTAAATTTCGCAAAACCTTTACTTGTTGTAAATAATATAAAATCGTCACACAACACACTGTGT
Organism: Liolophura sinensis; assembly: GCF_032854445.1. NCBI lineage: Eukaryota > Metazoa > Mollusca > Polyplacophora > Chitonida > Chitonidae > Liolophura > Liolophura sinensis. Next base: position 166,641 of record NW_027017954.1, on the reverse strand, counting down.
CTAAGAAATGTCAAAGATATGCTAGATATCCAAAATGATAGGAGTCTTTCAAACGAATTTTTAAACAGCTCTAAACATTGTACGAGGAAGATTGCATACTTCTAACAGGTAAATAAGTGATTACTAACCTGTATATTTTAAATGGATTTACTAGGTTTGTTCTCGTAAATATTTATTTATGTATTTGCTTGGTGTTTTACGCCGTACTCAATATTTCACTTACGCGACATTAGACAGTTTTATGATGGGAGGAAACCGGGCAGAGCCCCGCAGGAAACCCATGGCCATCCGCAGGTTGTTGTCTGACCTTCCCACGTTAAATTCTTGTAAATAAATTTAAGTATCAAAAATATATTTCAATGCGAATAAAGCAATTACGATGCACATCTTTGTGAGAAGTAAACGTTTATAATAAGTATGTGAGAATATGTCTGTGGCATAAAAGCACAAGTCTACCAATAGCAACAAACTGAACAAATTGAAGGTGGAGAAAACAAAAAAATACATCAACTTAAGATGAAAGAGTGCGAAAAGTTAGTTGAAAATGTGTGCTTTTTAAAATTTTTCTTTTAAAGAGAAATGGAAAATATGTTTTTTTGTATTCTGGACCAGTTTTTGGTATATATAGTCTTTGTGTAATAATGCTTTAAATGAGGATGTAACACAGGTGTAATCAATATATTTGCACTAGAATTTGGTCTTTTCAGCTAAAAAAATGTGTTCAACCTGGATTTTGATCATATTTATGTATATATATATATATATATATATATATATATATATATATATATATATATATATATATATATATATATATATATATATATATATGTATGTGTGTGTGTGTGTGTGTGTGTGTGTGTGTGTGTGTGTGTGTGTGTTTGTGTGTGTTCGGATATAAACAACAAGTCAAGTAAATGTATTAGACAGGCATCACATCCTTATTTAGCACATTATTATGTAACGATAAATACCAAAAGGTGGTCCCACACACCCAGCATACAAAAAAATATTGTAAGACCATATTTGCAGATAACTTTTAACGCTCTTCCATCTAATTTTGACATCATTGTTATGTTTTCTTCCCCTTTCAACCTAAGCAATACATTTACGGTGATGACGGCATAACTAATTTGTTATATAATCAGAGTTTCAAATCAATAAAACATTCAAAATCGTACATTTATGAGAAAAACAAAAATAATCAAAACCCGAAAATTTCGTAGCAATATAAGCATAAAAAAGACCTATAAACCGTAAAGTTACACCATTAACATAACTATTAGCATGACTTTATCAACAGCACAGTCATCACGACCTACAAAAGTAACTTTACACCAATCAAAACACTATGATCATGACCTAAAAAGTGTATTACTAAATCAATAACACAATCATCATGATCTAAAAAGCGTAAATTTACACCAAACATAGCACTATCATCATGACCTAGAAGCCGCATTATTAAATCAAAAACTTAATCATCTAAATGACCGTTACAGGAACAAAGCATATTTACAGCAATAAGCACACAATAGTCATGATTTGAACGCATTTTCACAACAGTTACAACACTTTTCGTCCTAAACCCCTACCTTTACAACAACAACAAAGTGAGCAGCAAACCCAACACAACACAGTTTTAATCAACACCAACAGAATCAACAGTGACAAACCATTGACATAAAAGCTCATCAGTTATGGCATAAAGTTACACAAATATACAGCACTGAGGCCACAGCAAGTCTGGCGAATGGAAATAAGAAACAGTTTTGATTAATCCAGTCATAGCGTAGAAACTATTAGTGGAATCTTTGCTGAACTTATTTTACATCGCCTCCAAATCTGTTGTCATTGGTCTGAAATTAGCGTAGGTTTGGAAGTTGTCCAGATATCCCAAAACGACCTGGTGGATGAAGTTAAGCTGACCCTAAAAAAAGGGTAAAGGATGAAAAAGACATATGGTAAATGGTAAGCAATCTGACCATAAATGGGGTAGATGAGGGCGAAAAAAAAGACAGATGGCAAATGGTAAGCAAGATGACCCTAAAATAGGGTAAAGTCTAAAGATAACAGATGGTAAATGACAAGCATAATGTTTGAAGCACATGAGTTTCTGATTTTTTGACACTCAAATTCTAAATGCATTTACACCATATTCAGCATGAAGACATTAATCAGTCGACGCATGATCCTTTTCTTTCTCCAGAAGTCACTGAGCATTGAAATAGACTCATACGCGTAAGGGCATAATTATATTTGTGTTATTTTTATTTGATAATTAGAAGTACTGTGGTCCATTTAGAGGTCCACGTTTAGCAATGGTACCAGCATTAGTACATCATTAAAAGGAAGACTGTCACTCATATGCATTATACGAAAATGACACTGATATAGTTATCTGTTTAATAATGTTATAAGTAATCATACCACATCTGTTATAATCTCCGGTCTGTTGTTCCTCATCTGCTTTATAGTCTGTAGGATATTGACGTTCTGGTCAACCTTCAGTCTTTCTAGCACAGTCCAAACCACACAGAACAACCCACTCTTTGTCACGCCATCCCTGGGTACAATCGGGGCATATATTATTTTAATCATACACGTAAGCCTGTATTTCTTCATCATCAATCTTAAAAGCAAGTAATGCGCACTCACCACATGATCGTTTATGATATGTATAATTTATATTATACATATGACATTAATTTACGGCTAATTTCTCATCTTTTCGTTAGGTTTGTTGGCTTACATACAAGTAGGGTGGCCTTTCACAGTTGAGTTTATCAGGTTTGTCTAATGTATCTGTAATGTATCTTCTGTATCTGCGCTGATTCGCTTTTAGAAATATGCTACATTCTTTGTTCTTAACGATCATTTTGTAATAGTAAAATCTATGAATCATTGTAAATCGCTTAAAATATTTAATACCTCGAATGCCACAAACAGGCCACCCTCTAAGGATAAAGTTTACATTCCCAGTCAAACCAATATCAAAAGTGAGATAAACATAATTTAAGACCTTATGATTACATAGGTAATAGGAAAGCCGTATGCAGAGGGCCTATGTCTCAGAGCATAAACTACTTCTGCCTACATACGGTTATTTTGTTTACATAAGCTTATTTTCCCAAAATCTGATTTTGGCTTTGTTACGTTTTATATGGAGACCTCGTTTTCAACAAATACTAAGCATTATTTACATTTTAATGTTATATGAGCAAAAAACTGGAGGTGTCTTTGCCTTATAAAAAATAAAAAACCGCTATATTTCTCTGGAGTGAGAATGCATAATTTTGCATGTTATAGAAGAGAGTGTACAATGGCAGCGGGCAGCTGTCTGCCATAGAAGAGCTCTTTTGACACACATCATATATGAGTAATGCTTAGCTAACCTGCAATGAACCAGTACAGGTCCGTCGCCAGCCTTAACTCGCCACATGTCAACACTCTGTAGTACAGTCAAAAGCGTTGGTATAGTCTCCAGTGTTGGTTCACTCGTGAAAAATGGGCAGCGGAATTTTTTGATGGGCTGAGGTGCTTTCTGGAAATATTCATCAAATTCGATCATAAATAAAATTTACAGTATTCATCAGGATAATGTAGAACATTCAGGAAGACTCTGCATTTAAGGTGTGTAAAATACACACTTTCCCTCTTGTGATGTACAACGCAGGTTTCTTTATGCTGTGAGTGCAGGGAGGAGTCAGTAATGGCCTCCTCCCACTATCCTGTGCTCACTGCTTCAGTCATACCAGTCACCTGTAGTTTGTCGTGCATATCACTTATATAGGTACAGGTCATTTTACTTTTTGCCCTTTTGAATAGTGTTTTCATGTCTGTGTGAATAGTTTGTCATTTGAATAACTTGCCGTGTGAAATGTATTATATTACCTAACTTGATTGTTTTGCAACAAACATAGCTTAGATTTATTACCATTTATATTACTTCCTTTCCCTCCGAGAGTCTCACGGAAGATCAGCCTGGGCTGAGTCTCTCTCCGTGTCACATGCATTATTTTTATTATAAACATAATAACATAAATTATAATGAATTATAGACTCAGTTTTTCCTGTACTAACATGACACCACTGATCGGACTTATATCTGTACCATTCTTTATCGTGGGTATCCCCTGGGCTTTGTCCGTTTTCCTACCACCATAATGCTGGCCGGCGTCATATAAGTGAAATATTCTTGAGTACGGCGTAAAACACCAATCATATCAATAAACAAATGAGGAATGACATTTCGGGAAAATCCCTGTCGGTGAATGAGATTGAATACACACCTGGCGTGATCTAGCGCTAGGTTATTGTGTTTTGAATGGCCTCTTTGCCAGTGAAATTCCTTTCGCCTTTCCATGATCGTTGGAAACTGCTGACTGCTTTTCTTTGCGTGATTGCGTCCTATTTTGGTATATTATGTATACTTTCTTAGTTTGTTGGTGGTTTGTGTTTGTGTCCTTTTGGGAATGGGCCATGCGATTATTGACCCTGATCGTCCATTTCGTCCAACGTCCAACAGCTGCTACACTATAGGCTGATAGTCGTAGTTTCGCTATATACTGGACACGAAGAGATATGCTTCAGATTTTACGCGTATTTTTAAAAAAACTAGGACAAAAAAGCGCTCGACAAAGAAAAGAATCGATTTTGAATTTAACCACAGCGTTGCTGTGCCAAAACATTAGAATTCTTTTTTGTATAGGGTTATAACATCCCACTGGTTTAAAGGTTGTGGTGATTGGTCATGTTTTATATGTGTTGTTATGAACCAATTTTCTTGGTTACATTATGAGACATTCTTATGAAGGGTTCGCTTTTTATTCTGATGTGATCAGTCCATAATGTCTAGCCCAAATTTGCACTGTGACCGAAAGTAAAAATCGACAAAATTTTTTGCATGGGGATGATCAATTTCTATTCTCTATTTTCAGCTGCAACGCGCATTTGTGTTGGTGAAGTGTGTTCAAGCTGTTGTTGGAGTTAGTATTCTTCCTGTTCTTGGGCGAGTTATGTGCATGCGTCGCAGCTTGTGACAAGACATGAGTCATTCTTCTTTCTTTAAATAAAGGTGTTATTACAGTTAGATGTGCACCGCCAGCGCTTTTGTTTTGTTTGATTTATTTATTTGCTTGGCGTTTTCCGCCGTATTCAAGAATATTTCACAATACGATGGTGGGAGGAAACCGGACAGAAGCCAGACAGAAGCCGAGGAAAACCCACGAACAACCACTGAATGTTGGCAGACCTTCCCAGGTACCTAAAGATATGAAGCCAAGATGTTCTGGACTTGAACTCACAGCGACTGAATTGGAGAGAGTCTTCTGGATCAATGCGCCGTGCTGGTGCGATAACTACCACGGCCACGGAGGCCCCGTTTTGTTTCTTGTTTTTTTGCTTTTTAAAAACGTCGCACGCGTATTAACTGATTCTTTCAACCTTTTGCACAGTACAGTACAGTACGTACGTGAAGATCGTACACTTAGTTCAACGGAGACGTTCAGTTCGGGCTTGAACACTAGCGCTAAAAGCGCAACCGAGATATATATTGACTATCAAAAACCGATAAACTGGCATAGTAGAAGATCTGGATCTTTGGGTCTTTCCATTACTATTCAAAAACCGTTATATGCTTCTCTTTTCATGAACCCGTCCAAATGTCGGACTTAGTACATGGACAATGACCTTTGTAGATTGTGTTGAGGGTTCTTTTGGAATTGGTTTTAAGGTTGTTGACCCGGAACCACCATTTTATTTGGAAGTGGGGGGGGGGGGGGGGGTGATGTTGGAATATCAGTTTCGATGCCCAGATCCAGAATATGAACTTTCAGTCATGAAAAATAGCAACTAATATATCACTAAGATAACAGACATTTTTCTTTTCATCTCTGAATTAAAGTACTCAGAAATAATTGCCTTTGTTTCACATACTCAAAAGTATAGAAGGGCTTTACCTTGTCTTTGTGGCTCAGTTCGTAAGTCCAAGTGGAGAATTCCACTCTCTGGTCAACATCTGTCACCTCCACCTCGAACGGGTTAAACGTTTCCTTCTTATCTGTCCAATACACCCCAACATTCTGTGCGCAAGAAAATAAAGTATAATAAATTTATGTATTGTATATTTGACTTTTTATTGCATGATGTAATCTGCAGATTGTTACTGGCCACGACATCATTAAGCGATCCTAGATTTAAGTCAAATGTTCAAATCACTTTTTATTTTTTTTAATTTTTATTTCCAACGTACCAAGGACAAACTATTGCTTGACAACGTAAATTATGGCTAAGTTATTGTAAAACAAATATCAGCTAAAATAATGGAAAGGAACATACCAAATAAAATGATTAAAATTTTGAATTAAGTCTAAGATCGGTTCGTGATCCTGGGGCCAGGAGTTTTACACCAATGTACACTTGTATCAGGGGAAAGGTTTTATGGGTGGGAGAAACTTGGGTACCCGAAGTGAGTACTTTCTCACTCACGCATAAAATATCAAGTACAGAGACAGTTTTACGTGTGCCGAATTTGGGAAAGCCAACTGATCTCGAACTAATTCCAAATAGCGCTTATTGCCATAATGGAACTGGAAATATTGGAGGATAAGCAATTTGAAATGTCCTGATGCTAGGGTTCAGTTGAGTAAACACCTCGGGTGTTCGACAGACTGAACTGTTATTGAATGTATAATAAACCAAATAACAGTTTGCCGCGCGCACTTTTTCGCTGCCTTGTAATTCTCGATAGTCACACACTCAGAATATTCTCAGCATTGTATGTAACACTTTGTGGTCAATGTGACAGACTACCTATATGTATGCACCTCATCCCCTCTGTTGGGGTCTATCGCCTGGACAACTTTCATTGTGACAAATTACCTCCTTGTCTCTTGTTTTGTGGGCTTTCAATGATGTGCACAACTTTCATTGTGACACATTACGTACCTTATTCCCTGTTTTGGGTTTTCCATTATGTGCACAAATTTCAATGGGACACATTGACTACTTATCTTCTGTTTTGGGGCCTTCCATAATGTGCACAACTTTCAATGTGACACATTACGTACCTTATTCCCTGTTTTGGGTTTTCCATTATCTGCACAACTTTCAATGTGACATATTACCTACTTATCTTCTGTTTTGGGGGCCTTCCATAATGTGCACAACTTTCATTGTGACACATTACCTACTTATCTTCTGTTTTAGGGGCCTTCCATAATGTGCACAACTTTCAATGTGACACATTACCTACTTATTTTCTGTTTTTGGGGCCTTCCATAATATGCACAACTTTTAATGTGCCACATTACCTACTTATCTTCTGTTTTGGGGGCCTTCCATAATGTGCACAACTTTCAATGTGACACATTACCTACTTATTTTCTGTTTTGGGGGCCTTCCATAATATGCACAACTTTTAATGTGCCACATTACCTACTTATCTTCTGTTCTGGGGGCCTTCCATAATGTGCACAACTTTCAATGTGACACATTGCCTACTTATTTTCTGTTTTGGGGGCCTTTCATAATGTGCACAACTTTCAATGTGACACATTACCTACTTATTTTCTGTTCTGGGGGCCTTCCATAATGTGCACAACTTTCAATGTGACACATTAACTACTTATCTTCTGTTTTGGGGGCCTTCCATAACGTGCACAACTTTCAATGTGACACATTTCTTACTTACCTCCTGTTTAGAGTGAGTGGGTGAGTGAGTGAGTGAATGCAAAGGGGTTTAACGTCGTACTTAACAGTAATTTTTTCAGTCATATGATGACGAAGGAGTCCTTAGAGTGCATGTACGTGTAATGTGCCTCCTTGTTGAAGGACGGTTTTCCACCGCTCTTTTATCTGGTGCAGTTTCAGTGAGACGACTTCAGTCGTGCGTATGTCGACCTTCCGACTGGGAGCAACTGGGTTTTTGGCAACTGGAAGCAACTAGGAGAAGTTGGCAGCAACTGGGGGCATACGGTCGATCTACGCGCGTTTGCGATCACCGACAACTGCTGACTCTGCAGCTGCTCATAATTGAACAAGTTCGACTTTTCCGCGAGTCGAAGCATCCAGTTGTACCAAGTTCCGTCGATCTACACGTGCTTGTGTCCACTTGGTAACAGTTGCTCCCAGGAATGCACGAGTTGCACTATGGAAATGGCGATTATAAAGTGGACCGATGAGCTGGAAAATAAGCTTATCGATATTTGCAGGCTTAGACTGTGCTTGTACGACACCTCTTCCAAGGTACAAAGCATATGATGTACATGGGGAGTGTAGAAAAGTTGGAATAAATGGACAAGAGAATTTTCCAAGAAACCTTAAATTTCCACAGCAAAGACAACTTAAAGGTATATTATATATTGTATATAATATATTATACATCCACGCACCGTGTACACGGGCCTCCTACATCATTAACGCTGCTATAAGTATTTGCTAACAGCTGCCTCCAGTCGCGGTCGATCCACGCGCAACGAAACTGAATCTGATCAGGCCCCGCCAGTCGCTCATGGTCTTAAGGTTTTGTCAAACTTTTCGACATAACCGCTACGCGCCCTGCTTTACCGAAGGCAAGTCAGCTGCCAAACCCGAGCCATTATACTGATGTGGTGTGAGTGGATCCAGGATTGACCCTGGATCTACCGCACGGAAGCGGATCCCCTGATTAGAGCGTCTTCCATTATCTACACAACTTCCAATCTGACACATTCTTTACATTATTCCCTGTTACATTATTGGGATTTCCCAGTATTTGCACCTCTTTCAGTGTGACACATTACCTACCTTATAACCCTGTTTTCCGTTATGTGCACAAGTGGTCAGTGTAAAAGACCACTTATCTTATCCTGCAATGTGCACAAGTGGTCATTGTGGTAAACTACGTATCTAATCCTCTGTTTTTGGGGACTTCCATTATTTTCACAAGTGGTCAATTTGACAGACTACCCTACCTTATCTCCTGTTTTGGGGGTCTTCCGTTATGTGCACAAGTAGTCAGTGTGACAGACTATTGATCTTAACATGTTATGTGCACAAGTGGACACTTTGACAGGGTACCTATCTTATTCCCTGTTTTGGGAGCCTTTCATTTTCTGCACAAGTAGTCAATGTGATAGACTACCTAACTTATCCCCTGTTTTGGGCGTCTTCCGTTATGTGCACAAGTATTCAACGTGACAGACTACTTATCTTAAACTGTTATGTGCACAAGTCGTCAATGAGACAAACTACGTACCTAATGCTCTGTTGTGGGGGACTTCCATGATGTGCATAAGTTCAATTTGACAAACTACCTACTTTATCCCCTGCTATGGGGTATTCCATTTTCTGCACAACTGGTCAATGTGAGAAACTACATACCTTAACCCCTGTTATGGGGTATTCCATTTTCTGTACAACTGGTCAATTTGACACACTACCTACCTTATCCCCTGTTTTCACGCGGTCCAACATGATGATGGTACTGACTTTGTGATCATAGACCAGACGCCAGAAATCCACGACCGTGTTGGGTAGAGGAGTCTGAGTTAGGATAAAACCCCTCTTCTGTTTGTATCCCTACAAGTAAAAACCGGTATTTTCATTGAACCAAAAATACACAAACATCTGTAATTTCCCAAGGGTAAACTCATACACGTCATACGCCATTCAGGTTCCTACTGTTTACAACAGAGAGTCCAGGGAAAACACTGAAGGCAGAGGCCATTTCGTGAGTTTCAAATAAGTGCAACTTGAACACGTTTCCAGGCAGCCACATCAATAGTTCTGCCAGCAACTAACACATGGTGAGTGGGTGAGAGAGTGCTTGGGGTTTAACATCGTACTCAACAATTTTTCAGTCATATGACGACAAAGGAATCCTTAGGGTGCATGTACGTGTAATGTGCCTCCTTGTAGCAGGACGGATTTTTATGAAGTGCTGCTTCACTGAGACGACTTACCGAAGGCAAGTAAGCCGCCCCGCCCAAGCCATTATACTGATACGGGTCAACCACTCGTTGCACTATCCCCTTCATGTTGAACGCCAAGCGAGGAAGTTACAAGTTCCTCTTTTAAAGTTTTAGGTGTGACTCAATCAAGGACTGATCCTGGATCTACCGGTCCCGAAGCGGCCGCTCTACCAACTGTGTTATCCGGGCCGGTTTACAGATGGTCATGGGTTTCCCTCGGGCCCTGCCCGGTTTTCTCCCACCATAGTGCTGGCCGCTGTCGTATAAGTGAAATATTTTTGAGAACGGCGTAAAACACCAATCAAATAAATAAATCAATCAATCACTACGTAAGGACCTCTGGAAGTTATCACGAACCTATCTTAGACTCAAGTCAAAAATTTAATCATTAAGTCTGGTGCGTTCCTTTCCATTATATTTGCCGAAATTTATTGCACAATAACTGATCGAGAATTAACGTTGTCAAGCAATATTTGGATCTTCTTACATTACAAATAGCAATATTGAAGTCATTTGAAATCTTGACTTAAGTCTAGGATCGCTTAATGATCCCTGGGCCAGATCTTGGTGTGTTTGTTGCCGACTTCACATACATCAACGAGGCTGCTAATTAAAAATTGCATTAAACAGATTTAAGCATGAAATTATCAATGGAAACGGGGTATGTCCGAGCGCTGAAGATGTTTTCTTATCATTCACTAGGATATGTGATATTCTATGACAGTTATATATAATATATTTGAGGTAGGTTGTATTTGTGAAATAGAGTATAGTGTCGTGGAGGCAATGGAATAAATCCTAGGTTCATGTGACCGATGGAATCAGTCCTTTACCTAGGACTTGATATACATTCTACAAAAATGTGGATGTGGGTCAAATCCATGCCCCCGCAACTGTAGGAGCCTGGGCAATAAATGGCCTAACAGTCGATGAATTTATTTATTTATTTGATTGTTGTTTTACGCCGTATTCAAGAATATTTCACTTACACGACGTCAGTCAGCATTATGGTGGGAGGAAACCGGGCACTGCCCGGGGGAAACCCACGAACAATTGCAAGTTACTGGAAAATCTTCCCACGTACGGCTGGAGAGGAAGCCAGCATGGGCTGGACTAGAACTCACAACGACCGTATTGGTGAGAAGCTAATGGGCCATTACGCTGCGCTAGCGCGCTAACGAAGTGAGCCACGGAGGCAGCCAGTGGATGAAAAACACTTGTGTCCCAACAGTATCTTGTACATATCTATAACTGGCAAGTCCATCCGCCCCTGTCAAAGGTTGGTGGTTTACCACGGACACTCTAATGAATATGACGTTATACAACGACCAAATACATGAATACGTTGTAAATAATTAATCAGTTTGAAAAAATTAAGACCAATGATAATGGCATTTCAGCTATTCTGTCATGAGAAGGAATCATAATTATATGTAATCTTATTCTTTCCCACGGGAGCGGTAGTTCCAGGGGCAATCCTGGGTCGAGTCACACCTAAGACCTTAAAGGAGGAAGTTGTAACTTCCTTGCTTGGCGTCCAGCATGAAGGGGACAATGCAACAACTTGTTGATCCGTATCAGTATAATGGCTCGGGCGGGGCTGTTTACTTGCCTTCGGTAAGGCGCCTCAGTAAAGCAGCACTAGATAAAAGAGCAGTGGAAATCCGTCCTGCACCAAGGGGGCACATTACATGCACTCTAAGGATTCCTTTGTCTTCATATGACTGAAAAATTGATAAGTACGACGTTAAACCCCAAGCACTCACACAGCACTCTTTACCACGCCTAGAGAAGATTAATAAAACGGTGTTAGTTTTAACTTAGTGTACCGTATTAATATCTAGGTATAGTACCTTGCAGTTAATACTACCTCTCCACTTTCGAACATACAAACCACACTGTAGGGTCCCGTCTGAGATCCTTACCGGAAGATACACAGCATTGATGTAGTCGTTACAGTCGGACACTGGCGTGGACAGGTATGGCCTGCAGCTATCAACTGAAACACAACAATTACAGGTTTACTCCAACGAAGATGCTGTGCTGCAACAACGTGTTATTTGCAACACATATTACGCAGTTTACAGCTTTCCTTCACGTACCTGACTGTTCATGAGGCTTAGACTTCATAAATTCCAAAGACAGAACCACGAACAACGTGGGGACAATGTTGTAACACTCTGAATACAAGGAAAGAAAAACAGCCCTTAATCGCACTAACTGACGAAAAAGAATGATGTGAAATGGGAAGTTACAGGGGCTTGATGCTAACCAGGTAAGTGTTTGAGCTCTTTACCGGGGAACGCCGACCCTGCTCTCGAGCACATTTAAGGCGAGCCATCTTTCTGGATGCTCACTGTAAATGTATATAAATTTGGGGCATTTCCGCTAATCAAAAATCAAGTGTAGAGTCTGTGACTGATAGGAAGGTTGCATACCAACCATTTGTCATTGTGCCTTGAGTACTGCTGATTGTCATCTGGATGTCAGTGTTATCTTTCACTCTAGGAATTCACGAGAATCAGTGGATCTACCTCTATATGCTGAGACTTCCTATTGAGATTGTGTGTGTTTGGAAAGGTGTTGTGTCTGCTCTAATCTCCAAAGGAATCTATATTTTGTTGTTACCTACATTGTTTTATATGCTGTAAAAAATGTTTTACTATTTAGTCTAAGATTAGACTATTTTATTATATGTATTTAATTTATTTAAAACTGTTCGGTTATTACTGTCTGAGAGTTGAACAAATCATTACTTTGCAGATTGACCTCTCTGATAACGATACCTTAACGGTATACGCTGCTGAACAGCGAGATGAGCTATGAGTTTTCACATACTTTACAAGGATGTTTAGAGGGCACATGGAAACGGTGTCTAACACATTATTAAATCAGAAGTTGATATCGACATACAAACCCTGTTAGGTGTGTTGGGAGTGTACCTCAACTGTCGACGAAATAAGGCTTTGTCACAAAAGACTTACGGGCTAAAAATTTGGAGTATCTGTTCTTGGAAATGTTGTCCGGATGTCTGGCGGATTCCACTTGCATCTTGTTCGCGGGTTGTGAAAGTTCCCGGAGGACCTAAAACGGACGGCGATAACTTCCATTTTAAAATGTTCTGTTTTATTTGAACACTTTGTAAAGAGGTGTCGGACAGAACAATCTCATCACAGACCCACAGTAGCCATGAATAGACTAGCTGTGTAATGTACCACGTAATTCCCAACATTTATCTATTTGCTTGACCACACTTTTACGCCATATTCACGAATATTTCACTTTATATACCACGGTGGCTTAATTTTTTTATGTATTTATTTGTTTGCTGTTTTACGCCGTACTGAAGAATATTTCACTTATACGATGGTGGCCAGCATTATGGTGGGAGCGGTGGCATAAATGACAGTAAATTTAGAATTCTAGTAGCCTCAACAGTTTGCAAATATTTCTTATTCTATTTTCGCAACAGACCTCAAACTGTGCGACCATCTTGGACTGTCCGGTCTCGGGGTCGACAGTGCAAAGGTCAGAGTACACGGTGGTAAAGTTCACAGATGGAATTGAACTGTCGCTGAATTCCAAGGCTTCTCCCAGGGCTGCATGTAGAAACTCGTACTGTTCCTGGTTAACATGAGGGCATTTTTTTTTATACTTTAGCAGAACTTTCCTGCAATGCATAATGTTAAATCATCTTGCGGAATACACCCGTCAGATCAAAATTCATGTAACCACATGTTATATCTTATGAGTACTTGTCATTCCGTTTTATTCCATCACACATTTGGCACAATGAGACGATCACGCATTGTTTTTATTTTCTATCTCATCATTCAATAAAAGTAATGTTTGCAGGTAAATACCGTTTCGATGACATATGCACAATGCTTGTTTCAACTTTAACAAGTGATGTGAAGAAAAGTATTATCATGATAACAGATAATGTGCAAGGTAGAAAAAGTTTGACCTAAGTGCGATCAGATATTGCCTTCAGAAAACAGTCCTGTGGTGTGGGAGCATACCCTAACTCAGGTAAATTGACAAAAAGTCACATGTCACCGGATACGTCTGATCATTTGGCAGCTACATGCATCACACTGTCGTCGCTGCTCTGTTTTTTCTCTCTATGCTGTATGTCTTAATTATATTACACAATTACGTTTCCTGTGGTATATCAGTACACTCAGAGAAGATTGGAATTTCCAAACCAGATCTGCAGTCTTTCTATGACTAATTGTACCTGTGTCTGCACCATGTTGACCCGCTGCTGTCTCAGAATCATCACACAGGCCGGCACATTCACCACATTCTCTTCTTTAGCCTGATTGATCAGGTAATCCAGAGCTATGAACGTTCCCGTGCGTCCAATCCCAGCACTGTTCCAAGACACGCATGCGTACAACAGGTAGAATCAAATCATTAGGCAAAAAGTACTCCACAATAGATATCCCAACTCTTGACAAGATCGCTTCTTTAATAACGGGCATGCGCACTTTGAAGGTTTACCTTGAAAAAGATTTAAAGACTTGGCTGTGCCTTTTGAGAGACAATGTCGCCGGTAACTACCACAATTCAAGAAAAGGACTGACACCGTTGAAGTCATGTCATGCCGTACTATATTTTACAACCACATGGACATAGGTTTTAAACGAAGTCTGGGTGCTATCAATCCCGATCTAACACAGAACGTGTCTTGAATCACGTCGGGATTAATATCAACTGCGCATGTGTTCTTCTTTTGGAAAACAAACATTTTCATGCCAATTTTAAACCATAATCGACGTCCACAACCGCAAGATCAATTTGCAAAACAAAGTTTAATTCGTTCCCTCCCGAAAATAATATTTATTTATTTGATTGGTGTTTAACGCCGTACTCAAGAATATTTCATTCATACGACGGCGGTCAGCATTATGGTGGGTGGAAACCCACGACCATCCGCAAGTTGCTGTCAGACCTTCCCACTCACGGCAGGAGAGGAAACCAGCATGAGCTGGACTTGAACTCACAGCGACCGCAGTGGTGAGAGACTACTGGGTCATTACGCTGCGCTGGCGCGCTAACCAACTGAGCCACGGAGGCCCCCCCGTAAATAAGAAGAATGCGTATATGGAGAAAGGAATTAACACGGAGCCATGAAAACAGGCATCATTGATGCTAGAAAGACAAGACATTATTCTAGACGCGGAAACTTAATCAATATTCAATTTACTTGCATCCTAGTTTAAAAGATATCGCGAATCTGAAATATATATGGTTTATTTTTAATTGGAATTAGTGCACATCATTATGACTTTTCACAGATCCTGCACACTTTTTCCATATGTACTTATGAGATATTCTACTCTTTGCGAATTTAAGAAACAAAGAATGAAGGTGTTAGATTTCCTATACACCCTCGATCATTTGTTTATCAAAAATGGTTAATTTATATTTCATACGTAATCTGCCTGATTAGTGCAAAAGTATAAAATGTTTGATTCAGATGAAGAACTCAAAAGTGGTGTTTATTTCAGAACTAGCATTCCATTTCAAAATGTTTCTTTCTAGGTTGATCTGGATTGTTTGTTCCCACGCCTACCTGCAATGGACGATAATTGGTCCAGGTAAAGTCGAGTTGTACTCCAGAACCTTATCTCGAAAGTCAAGCAGAATTGTGGCATCGGAAGGTGCCCCGTGATCTGGCCAAGCCGAGAAGTGAAACTGTTTGAGAATCTTCGTCTTGTTTTTCACCTGAGGAGATTTTCCGATCAGATGCGTGACACAAGTAATGGCGGTAAGGAAAGCATAAACCAACAGCTAACAGAATTTGCTCATCTTATAGGCAGATTCTCATCTTGTATCCTCTTCTTTGATTGTGTTATAATACCAATATATTGTACATATGTTACAATTACATTTTGGTGAAGCTCTGGGCATGTTGGAAGAATCTATTTGTTTTGATTGGTAGTTTACGTCGTACTCAAGAAAATTTCACTTAAACCACGGCAGCCAGAATTATGGTGGAAGGAAACCGGACAGAGCCAGGCCGATACCCACGACCATTCACATGTTGTTGCAGACCTTCCCATGTACGGCCGGAGAGGAAGCCAGCAAAGAGACGGACTTGTACTCACAGCGACCGTACTGGTGAAAGGGCCCTAGGTCATTGCGCCGCGCTAGCGTGCTAATCCCCTCTACCAAGTCCAGCTTATGCTGGCTTCCTCTCCGGCCATATGTGGGGAGGTCTCCCAGCAACCTGCGGATGGTCCTGGACTTCCTCCCACCATGATGCTGACCGACGTCGTATAAGTGAAATATTCTTGAGTACGCTTTAAAACACCAATCAAATAAATAAATAAGTAAATAAATAAATAACCTACAGACATTTTGGACAGAAATTGAGAATTGAGGGTAATCATGCAATAATGAACTATATGTACAAGTATTTTGAACACTTTCTTACATGTGCAAAGTTACAAAGGGGTATACAGGGATACATGCGATCAAAACGATGACGGGAATACTGGAAAGTGGTGTGTGGTCACCTACCTTGTTATTCGGCTCTAGTGCTCTAAGTGTACAGTTAGTGTACAGCTTGTGTCGATATTACTATATGTAAGTACCAGTGTTGCATTTGTGTAATTCTATAAAAGTACAAATAGTGTCGATCAGACCTACCTTAGTGTGACTCAGCACCAATGTTCTAATTGTGTAGTTCTGTCAGTGTACTCCTATAGAGTCGATGTAACTGAGCACCACTGTTCTAATTCTCTAATTGTTCAGATGGTGTCGATCAGACCTACCTTAGTGTGACTCAGGACAGTGTTCTAATTGGGCAGTTCTGTCAGTGTAGTCCTATAGAGTCGATGTAACTGAACACCACTGATCTAATTCTCTAATAGTGTCGACCAGGCCTATATGTACCTTAGTGTGACTCAGCACCAGTGTTCTAATTGTGCAGTTCTCTCAGTGTACTGTTATAGTGCTGATGAGACTGCGCACCACTGTTCTAACTCTAATTGTTCAGATAGTGTCAATTAGACCTACCCTATTGTGACTCAGCACCAGTGTTCTAATTGTGCAGTTCTGTCAGTGTACTCCTATAGTGTCGATGTGACTGAGCACCACTGATCTAATTCTCTAATTGTTCAGATGGTGTCGATCAGACCTATATTGCCCTATTGTGACTCAACACCAGTGTCTAATTGTGCAGTTCTGTCAGTGTACTGTTATAGTGTCGATGTGACTGAGCACCACTGATCTAATTCTCTAACTGTTCAGATAGTGTCGATCAGACCTATATGTGCCCTATTGTGACTCAGCACGAGTGTTCTAATTGTGCAGTTCTGTCAGTGTACTCCTATAGTGTCGATGTAACTGAGCACCACTGATCTAATTCTCTAATTGTTCAGATGGTGTCGATCAGTCCTACCCTAGTCTGACTCAGCACCAGTGTTCTAATTGTGCAGCTCTGTCAGTGTACTGTTATAGTGTCGATGTCACTGCGCCACCACTGTTCTAACTCTAATTGTTTCAGATATTGTCGATCAGACCTATATGTGCCTAGTGTGACTCAGCACCAGTGTTCTAATTGTGCAGTTCTGTCAGTGTACTCCTATAGTGTCGATGTGACTGAGCACCACTGTTCTAATTCTCTAATTGTGTAGATCAGACCTACCTTAGTGTGACACCGCTATAGTGTTCTAATTGAGTAGTTCTATTAGTGTACAGCTAGTGTCAACGTGGGTTCCCCCTTCTTCCCTCGGTGTTCTAACTGCGTAGGTCTACAAGTGTACAGATACTGTCGATCCCACTTACCTCAGTGTGAGCCACTACCGGTGTTCTAAGTGTGTCGTTCTATAAGTGTACCTACTGTGTCGATCACAACTACCTGAGTGCAGCTTAGCCTTGCCGCTCTAATTGCGTAGTTCTATAAGCGTACAGCTAGTTCCGATGTGAGTCAGCCGCAGTCTTCTAATTGTGTAGTTCAATGAGTGTACCGATAATGTCGATCAGATCTCTCTTAGTGTGCCTCCGCTCCAGTCTTCTAATTGTGTAGTTCTATGAGTGTACCCATAATGTCGATCAGATCTCTCTTAGTGTGACTCCGCTCCAGTGTTCTAATTGTGTAGTTCAATGAGTGTACTGATAATGTCGATCAGATCTCTCTTAGTGTGAACTCCGCTGCAGTGTTTTAATTGTGTAGTCAATGAGTGTACCGATAATGTCGATAGGATCTCTTTTAGTGTGACTCGCTCCAGTGTTCTAATTGTGTAGTTCAGTGAGTGTACCAATGACATTGATCAGACCTACCTTTGTGTGACTTAGCTCCAGTGTTCTAATTGCGTAATTCGCATATATCTCCTCGTCATGCAGGGGTAACCTCAATGACACCAAACCGCGAACAGCCTTCGCTCGGCCAGTACTGTTTGCACTTCATCTAAAACGCAAACCAATGACGGAGGACACGTGGACTGAGGCACAACGTACAGGAAATACTCTCTTTGCACTTTGCAGACATCATTGGTGCATACTTTGAATTCATTATACAATTTTAATTATTCCTTAACTCAACCCACCCAAAATAGTAAGGACAACGAAAGAAGACTCCCATTGAAGTTTGCTTATCATTTGACTTGATTTCATTGTTAAAGCCAATTCGTCATTCCAATATTATCATCTAGATGTTCAAATACTTATGTGAAAACGACGTCACCTTTGATGTAAGACTTCATTCAATGGCATTTAGAAATTGAACTGGATAACATAACAAATATATGGATCACAACTTCTGCCTATTCAGTGAGCAACGTTTCGGTATAGGTACTAATGCCGGTCATTATGCTTGATAAGTGTATTAGTCCCTATACCGAAACGTGGCTCACTCAATATATAGAAGTTGTGATCCATATATTTCAAGTTATGTTACCTTTGATGTAGGTATGGCCTGAATCAGGAGTGACGCAGCTCATACCAATGGGCTGATAGAATACCTTATCTAAGAACTATTTGAAACACAGGCATTTGTTTTTGTCTTAAGAGCAGTACATGCACAATGGAATATGCTATTAGAAATACCTTAGTTGCTTCGATCAGATTTGTCACCATGACAATTTTACCCACGTTCTGTTCCCAGAGCATGCGCATGAAGTCGTTTATGATGAGATCGGTAGGACCTGTGAAGATACATGTCAACGTGAACAGCCCAAGATGACGTGGGTGAGCATCAGGTAAAACAATACACCATATCATTTATGAGGCACTTTCTTTATGGCAAATAAAATCGTTATCTTTTTATTTGGAAGATCCTCCTTTTATACTGATACTGACCTAATAAATACGACTGCATAAAATATGTTAAACCTGGCACCGTGATTAGCTGAGACACTTACACTTTATTTCGAACAGGAAGATCGTTAGTTTTTTTTCATTTGTGTGCAAATGGTTTTTTTCTCATCACCATAATTTTAACATTAATCAAAATAATTTTAGAATTTTATATGTAAATATGTATGCTTGAGGTTTAACATTGTACTTTTTTCGTCATAATTTTTCAGTTATATGACGACGAGGAGTAATTAGGTGTTTATACATACATTTTGTCTTCTTGTGCTCTAACCTTTCGGCGCTCAGCCCTGTGCATGAATTCTTCAAGGAGTAGAGGGCAGAGAGCATTGAGGGGTTGACAAGGAGAATTTTTGTCCATCCTGGTTATACCACAGTTGTTACTGTGTAGCTCATCTAACCGTTGTGAATTGTCCACATTTTTTCTTAGGACATGATGAGTATAGATACTATTACGTAAAGATTTACATGGTCAGATTAAGAGTGAAAAAGGGGATCTTTACCTTGAGAGGCGATGAATTTCTTAGGCTGGTTGTAACCTGAAATGTAATTCGTCAACAGTGAAAGGGGAAGAACCGTTTACCTGAAGTGAGTGTTAGTTTAGACTAAAAATGTGTATGGAAAAACCTTTACTTGTTTTTTAAGATTTAAGTTTTAATTGAGTGGCATGTAGTAGTGAAATATTTTGGATGTATTGTGATATATGTCGCCACAATATTTCAATACCTTTTATAATTAGAGCTAAACAAGCTTCTTGTGAATTGTACTGATTGTATTGTTTTGTCTGAGCATGACAAAAAGCCAAAAGAAAACAAAAACAAAAACAAACTCCTTGACTGCTTGAATCCTGGCCAGAAAAATGTCACTATGACGGGACTTTAAGCATTATCAATAGGATTCACGACGTTCAACATACTATCAGAACATTTGCCTCTGTCCAATCCAGTGAACAAATCTAAATAAAAAGGAGTGAGGATATTTTAGATACAATTTCCACTAATCCTACCACTGACTCTTACTTCTTTTGACAGTTTCTTTCAGACAATATAGTTTTTGTCTCAGCACCCGTGGTGTGTATAGACTGAATCTACCATATTTATATCTAATCCTTCGATATTAAATTAGCTGAATAGAAATTTAGCTGGTGTTAAGACGTTTAAGTATTTATAGCGTTAGGTACAGACTAAGACAACGTAGGCTATAGATATATTGTTACCAAGACGGTAGGCGTAAATAAGAACAGATGAAAGTAAGGCATAACATTAAGACAAAAGGATATATGTTAATGGGACTAGCACTCAATCTTACGTCAATGTAACAGGCGTTTATGTAATCCGATTTGTCATTGGGTCCATGGAGTCTCAAGACGACACGAGAGTGGTCATCTGAAAAAAAAATAAAAATGGAAGTAGTGATGGAAAACAAGAATTCTGGAAGTATTGCATCTACAAAACATGAACGTGTTTTTTAAGTGTTAGATAGCTATATTTATGTCCACAAAGTCCACAAGGGAACTGCCATAATGTTGTAGAAAACGGACGAAACCCCTGAAACTTGAGACTGACCTGTAACTTGGTGTACTCTCTCCAAGACATTTTATCCATATCGGTAAAAAACAGATCGAAGATTACAGAGGTTTGCCCAAAGAAATTAGTCAGAGTGAAGCGTTGCGTAAGGTATTAGTTTAATACGATGGAAGTGTTATACGACAGTTGTCCGGAAAGTGTTTCCTAACTGATTGACTGACTTGATAGATGGATTGACAGACGGGGGGGGGGGGGGGGGGGATCCACTGTCTGCAGTTCGGGGACTAATACCGTTAAATTCTATCCATGCGTCCCTGTGACAAATGTTTAAAAGATGGTTAATTTTATTTAATACATGCATATTTGAATGACTATAAATATTTGAACGTCTCTTACTTCACACAAAAAAGGATAACGATGGTCTTGTCATGGGACGGTCTAATACACTGCTTTAGCAAGAGTTTGTCACAAGGACGCAGTTAACGGGATAGTATTGTTTTGAATATCACAACAACGGGTTGTACATGTAACTAGCTTGCAACAGGGCATATATTTGTATGATTTGTGGATCAAAGATATAAAAATTGCTTTCAGATGATGCAGAAAGAAAGATTTCAACGATAGTACAGATAAAAATACAGGGTTTATTTCATCCAAAAAAAGTAAATCTTTGCTTTCGGATCTAACCTAACCTTTTCATGGCTGCGAAATTAAAATTTAAAGCTATTGGGCTTATGACGGAATATCATTTATTGCGAGAGTTAATTGGATGGCTATACATGTCGGTCCTAATTAAGGATAAACTGGATAAATGGATTCAATACCACTGAAGGCTTATTGCTTGATGTGTTACTGTAATTATTGCTATATTGCTTCTTCACTTTATTACCAAACACAGATGCTTACATGCGACAAGATTCTTGTAGCGACTTTTAGCCTTGTTGTATGGAAGGTTTGCCACTTCAGCTTTGGCATGGAGTCCGGCGGGAAATTCCTAACAAAAAAAAGCAACAATAGCTTAAGCATAATATGTAAACAAAAGACAATGAGTTCAAAATATTTTCCTCACAGCGATATTTACGTTTACGTTAAAGTCATAATGGTCAGCGTTAACCAAGACCTATATATTGGTTTTAACATTCATTTAGTTAGTTGTTTGGTCTTTGCCATTCAAGAGAATGTTTCACTTGTAAGACAGCGACCAGCATAATGCTGGGAGGAAACCGAGCAAAACTCGAGTAAATTCCTCGACAATCCGCATTCAGGTTGTTATCGTTAATAAATGTTAACAGCAGATGTTCAGGCGTTAACTAATGAATACATTCTTGAAATGTGTCGTGATTTAGGGTAGGTATTCTTAAGTCACCATGTCTGATACAGCAAAATAATCTAGCAGCTTACTGCGAACTCGGCTTTGAAACCATCGGCTGCCATTTTCTCTTGGATGTAGTCCCAGAATTCCTCTACAGGAACTGACGTGCTCAAGTGATTCTCGTACGTTGTTGCCTCGGGATCCTCTGGGGCTAAGTGAGCTTCCGGGTCCTCTGCTTCACATTCTGAAAGTTAAATCAACATTGCTAATATGATTAACAGCTTCGAACTCAAAACTCCCCTACCGAATGCAATTACCTGTCATGTAGATGTAAAATCTTCAGTGACCATACAGCCACTCTTTTAACAGTTAACCATTAAAAAAGCTACTTTGTTCTTAATTTATGTCTCTAAGTTTGGTATGTTAGACTTTTAAAAGTCAGGGTTGATATATCTCGTGCTTATAGTGAATGAGGTAACCAATTGTGTAGCTAAATGACAAGTTTTTATTTTTATTTCCCTGCTTTAGGCTTCTCTCAAAATTTGTCTTCTTTAGTGTGACTTTAAAGAACTGTTGGCTTTTATTTTCTTACCTCTATTGCTCTGTTGATCCTCGACATCTGGTTGAATGTCACCCATTGTCCTCACTGACAGGGAAACGTGGGCCTGTGCCTTACTTGTTGACGGATGACGCCTCCTGATCAAAGGAGAAGAAAATTTAAATATCAATCAAATACCATTTACCATGCAGGGGCACGCCATAAAAAATTCCAATATGTACCTCAAGCTGATAAATTATAAATAAAGTCAGCGCCAAAATCTGCTCTGGGCGATTCCATTTTGCCTAAGTACTAGTCCTGAAGTCTTCTGTGTTAAGAGAATTGCTGTCGGAAACCGAAGTGCAGTTCGTACATTTTCGGTAGAACTCTTCTTCCCAAAAGATAGCGAAGAGTACAGTTCGTTTTCCGCTTGATGATCGGGAAGCCGGAATGTTGGACGTAGGTTCCGAGTTTACACGAACAAGCCGTCAGTTTTAACGACATTCATTGGCTGAGAGGCAACACACTCCCAGCATAAATGTAAGGGTTTTGAAGATGGAGAACGCCATGGACTCAACGATTTATGCCATCATTGCCGTTTTCAGGCTTTACGTGTATGTCCAGGAAAAGTCGCAAAAATATGCAGCCGGCACCACCAGATGGAAATGTGCTCTTTTCAGCCTATAGTGTCATATTTTTAAGTTTTTTTCTCCTTTAAACAACACAAAGACGTTTGGATGTAGGGCAGAACTTGTAAACATTTTAACTCGCATGCCTTTTTTGGCTTTGTTTGTTGAGGACGGTGGGGGGGGGGGGGGGTGTAAGTTTTTTGTGCCGTACAACCGACTGATCAAAATAACCCTAACGGGATACATAGAATACTGGTGCATGTTTATGTATAATATATACAATAATCATAAGCATGCTAATTCTTATTATCTTCAAAGACAACCACAAAGACGAGACCATCGGGTCCAGCTGGCCCCAGAATTACCAAGCTATCTTAAACTTAATGAGACATTTATTTAATTACTCAGTAATATTAAGAATTGTCAGAGATCTTCATGACAGATTGATAATTTGTGGTTAAATTCAAATCTAAGTTTAGGGGTAATACCAAAGTTTAGACAAAAGTTAACTTAAAGTCTACATAAATCGCTTGGCTTTAATTTCTTTAATATGCAGTATGGGGTGTGGCCTGACCTATTCAAGGACCCAAAAGCTTGTCCGCTTTCTTATTAAGTGTGCGTGTAGGAGTGGGGGGTGGAGTTGGGGGGATAAAGAGGGTTTTAAGCCACAATTTTCTCATGTCTCGACCGGAAATTAAGTAGCTTGTTGTTGTGGTGTCAATTGGGATATCTGTTAAAAAAACACCTCCTTTGAGGAAAAAGCCCGAACTGGGGAACCCGCGTTTGGGGCGCTAAGCTGTTCCTGCGTTCTCAGTATGTTCCCGACCACTGACGCAATACATGCATAAAACAGAAGGATTAATAACATTAATATAAACTATGCTTTAACAGCGAAAAAATGTTCTCAATTGTTTTGTTTTGGCATATCTTTTGTTTCATAATCCTTAAAACCATACTTTACATTTCGTTTTATAGCACTCAATAAGTCTGAAGCAGGTTCATGATCCTGTCGCCAGAATTTCGTTACATGACTACAAGCACTGACAATTCAGCTGGCGCTGTCTTGACCCGCGACCCGCCCATCTACGCTGCCAAAGTTCTGCCGCCACTGAACTATCAACCACCCTACACAATCACATTATACTGACACTGGGTCAACCAGTCCCGTAACAGTACGTGTACAAAATCACTGGAATTATCCGCTCCGTTAAACATCTTTGCTTGAGAGAAGGTGTTAACAGAAGTAACGCGTTTAACCGAATTACCTGTAAATGATGATTACTGCAACAACAACGGCACAAGCTACAAGAACACCAGTCACGCCCCCTGCGACTCTCCCGACCATCATGTTTGAAATTGGGACTGCTGTAATGACAATAACAGTAACAAGAATTGGTAATAGATTTATTTATTTTTTTGATTGGTGTTTTACGCCGTACTCAAGAACATTTCACATATACCGAGCAGAGCCCTCGGAAAACCCACGACCATCCGTAGGTTGCTGTCAGAATTTCCCACGTACGGCCGGAGAAGAAGCCAGCATGAGCTGGACTTGAGCTCACAGCGACCGCATTGGTGAGAGACTCCTGGGTCATTATGCTGCGCTAGCGCACTAAGCAAATGAGCCACGGAGCCCCCCCCCCCTCCCAAAAAAAAAACAACAACATGAACATTAACAACACATAACTGGTTCCCGCCTCACCCCCCCCCCCCCCCCCCACGCAACGTGTTTAAGGTTACTTTTTCATAAAAAAATGAAAAGACAATCGCTTTTCTGAAAATTAAACAGCAGACATAGAACATAGGACATTAAATAAATAAAGGTAAGTAAGTATATTTATGTACCTTTACAGTTGTCATCCACAAAGCCGTCAGGGCATCCTCTCTGACATAACCCATTGGTAATGTTACATGGTGTTCCACAGCCTTGGTTACATTGCTGGGAGCAGTTGTCTCCCCATGATCCGGATTCGCACGCTAAGGGAGTGTAAAACAAGTGTTGAGCGTTCTGTAGGACACACGTTACGTCAATGGTCTATGTTGAAGGGGCAGATTTTCAGATTTTTTTAAGAATGTTGAAAGGCATTCAAATGTTTGAAAACTATGGTGGGCGTTATGAGCCATACTGACGGTATCTAGGAACTCTGACGTCACATCCTCCTTTTTCCTGATGTTCACCAGAAGGAAGGCATTTTTTGGTAACATTATTTCAGTAATCTTTCGCTCATGGGTAAAAAGAGTTATTCTAACATTCAGTGTCGTTATTAAAGTCGAAAAAATTTCCTGCGATGTCAGAGTTCCTAACCTCTGATAGTTTGGTCCGTAAAGCGCACCCTAGAATTAAAATGTTTGGGCGCCTTTAATTCTTTTCACAAAAATCTAAAAAAAATAAATTAAAGTACATTTATGTCTAGTTTTAAGTGATGTATTTAGTGATGCCCACGCGGATTTCATGCGGTCTGTACCTTTAAACTAAATGTAAAAATGAGTTGCATTTGACTCCTAACTAGACCGCCTCGGCCTATAATTTCCGAAAAATTACAATTGAGAGAACTGAAGAGGGGAAATTCGTCACTGGTGTAAAGCGAGATAACATGTAAATCAGGCAGCACAAAGATTCCCACGATACACAACCTTTGCTTGTGGATCGCACATATGAACAATGACACATTGAAAGCAAATTATATTGAGGTCTAGTAGACTATATAGGATCTTCCTTTTTATCGATAATGTATTATAAAGAATTCTTAATTCTCAACGAACTGTACTACATAACTGAAGTTACATGGTAGGTCTCCGACATTTGAAGTTCGCCAAAGATCTCCCGTCGTCTAGACAACAAGGGGAGATAACCCAGTCAAAAAAGTGCGCCATCGTCCATCATCTAAATATAGAGACGTTAGTGAATTTATGGTTGAAGGGAAGCCCCGGATAAAACTGAACATTTCATTGTTCACTCAAAGTCAAACAATTGTCAGTAGACTTCAACTTTATGCAGAGAGCGTCTTAAATAACAGCACATTTTTTTCGCCGTTAGCAATGTGTCTCTTCAAAAGATAGGATGTCACAAATTCGACGAGAGTGACTGACACAGTGGCTTGTCGCGGCTAGAAACAGATTTGATAATATCAAACTGACATAGCGCAATGTTATGTCTTCATATGGTGTACTCACGGGTGAGACACGTTATGTCTGTATACACGTATCCAGGTGCACACGATGAATTCCCCAGGGTAACGGGACATTCCCCAGACGTCTTGTTACATACACTCCCGTTATAACAGTTACCACACTCCAAAGCACAGTCCCCGCCCCAAAAACCATTCGCACATTCTGAAACCAAGAGTGATGAAGACAGTGGTATCAATATGTACATGTATTCCTGTCACTAGTTTAATCATGTTCCAGCAGTTTTGCAAAAATTTTGGATATCTAATTTGTAAAGTCCTAACTCTTTAATACCGTGGCTTAGTTATAATTTACAGACAACAATTGACAACATGGTATGCAGAGCAAGTCATGCTTATCAGGGCGTTTTCCATTGAAAACTACATTGTATACCGTGTATCTAAGGCAAAAAAAAAAAAAAACAATAAATGTAAAACTGAGTCTTAAAGTGAAAGAAAGCTAAAATAAAAATAATACACATAGCTCATCACAATCAGCTGAAAACTGTCCAAAAATTTCAAATTAATTTTTAACATTTTAACAATAATAATGTTTAGGTATTCTGAAGTTTCTCTCCATACTGAGCACCACTTTCAATGTTGGAATATTTCTTATTACCCACAAGTAAAAAATTACTTATGTAATGTTATTTTTTTTATCAGTATGGTCCTACAAGGTGAAATTAATGAAGGAATGTTATGAGACCCTAGAGTGCCTTGCCACTGGCAGTATTGTTCACACAGTCAAGCGTTTAACAGTGACAACATTTAATTCCGCGAAAAAAAAAGTCAAAATAAATATGTAAATTTTAGAGATAATTTTCAGCTGGCTTTCTTTCGATGTTCACTTCATTATTTTCACCGGCGCGGATAGCACAGTTGGTAGAGCGTCCGCTTCGGGACCGGTAGATCCAGGATCAATCCTTGATCGAGTCACACCTAAGACTTTAAAACAGGAAGTTGTAACTTCCTCGCTTGGCGTTCGGCATGAAGGGGATAGTGGAACGACTGGATGACCCGTATCAGTATAATGGCTCGGGCTGGGCGGCTTACTTGCCTTCGGTAAGTCGTCTCAGTGAAGCAGCACTAAATAAAAGAGCGGTGGAAATCCGTCCTGCAACAAGGAGGCACATTACACGTACATGCACCCTAATGATTCCTTCGTCGTCATATGACTGAAAAATTGTTGAGTACGACGTTTAACCCCAAGCACTCACGCCCTCACTTATTATTTTCATCCGGTTTTTTCCTTTAAAGTGAAATGGCTTGCTTAGTATGTGTAAAGAACGGAACAGAACGAGCTCAACGAAAAAGGCCGTCGGTATTACAGGTGCATGGCGATAGCTTGACAACAAACTGGTGATTATGGGTACACATTGGCAAGTCGCGACAATACAAACTCCTATAATGAATTATATTTCAAAACTATAATGTCTATGTTGACGTTAGCACACTGATTGATCGCCACAAAAGATTAATTGGATTGACATCTATCAAACCGCTATAATCGGTACGAAGCGAATCACATGCGCAATAACACGGTCATTGGAATATATATTGATGAACTTCTTTCAGTAACTGACCACACACAAAATACTGAGAACATACAGAAACCCTACCACCAATACCGTGGTGGTGAGTTCAAGTCCAGCTCATGCTGGCTTCCTCTGCGGCCGTACGTGGGAAGGTCTGCCAGCATCTTGCAGATAGTCGTGGGCTTGCCCCAAGCTCTGCCTGGTTTCCCCCCACCATAATGCTGGCCACCGTCGTATGAGTGAAATATTCTTGAGTACAGCGTAAAAGAAACCAACCACATAAATAAGCAAGTAAATACTTCAGGAAGATCATGTTACAAAGATTATGTATGTTTCCAGACGTCAGCACCAATACCATTGTCCCAAATAACATATTGTGGCTTTTCATTATACAACAAAAAAGTGTCGCATTTTTCTTTCAAGTATCCCGGCATGCATACCGTCTGATTTTCTCTGCGCGGACAGATCCCAGATGAAGGAGTTAGAACTGAAGGAAAAGGAAAATGAAAGATTGTTTAAAGAAAAAGAAAATGAAAAAGAAAGATTGTTTAAAGAAAAGGAAAATGAAAGATTGTTTAAAGAAAAGGAAAATGAAAGATTGTTTAAAGAAAAGGAAGATGAAAGATTGTTTAAAGAAAGGGAAAACAAAAGGTTGTTTAGAGAAAGAGAATATGAAAGAGTGTTCGAATTGGAGAAATTGAGACTTTAGAGCGAAATTGAATCAAGAAAACTAGAAGGAGATAGGTCTGGCTTAAGTTTTTCTGATATCCCTCCAAAATTTGACGTCGCTAGAAACATAAGATTGGTGCCACAATTTCGTGAGACTAATGCAGATAAATATTTTCTACAGTTTGAGAAGATTGCTCAAAATTTAGAGTGGCCTAAAACGTTTTGGACTACCCTTTTACAGAGTGCGTTAACTGGCAAAGCTATGGATATATACACAGAGTTATCAACAGAACAGGCTGCAGATTATGATTTTGTGAAAGATGTTATCTTAAAAAGATATGAGCTTGTGCCAGAGGCCTATCGGCAGAAATTTAGAAATTTTGAGAAAAGAGATCAGACTTACATTGAATTTGCTAGGCAGAAGGAACAATTGTTTGAGCGATGGTGTTATGCTAAAAGCGTAGATAATAATTATGAAAAGTTGAAACAGATTATTCTGATTGAAGACTTTAAAAGGTGTATTAATGATGACGTCAGAACTTTCATTGAGGACAAAGAGGCTGATACATTAGAAGCAGCAGCCACTATGGCCGATACTTACACAGTTAAACATAAGGTCTCATTTCAGAAAAAGCCGTCTACATTTAGAAAGCCTCAACCCTTTTCCAGCGGTTCATTTGACTCAAATTCAGGCCCACCAAAACAGGCTCAAAATTTTGACAAATCAGGTGATCAAAGAAGACCTGTTAATTCGAACACTACTCACCGAAGGTCTGACCATACATTTACTGATAGACAGTTTAGCAGGGTTACATGTAATTTTTGTAGGAAGCCAGGCCATATCATATCAAATTGTTATGCTTTAAACAGAAGGCAAGAACAGAGGGTGGCTCCAAGCCTACTGGTTTGTGTGTTACTGCTAGAAAGTCTGACATAGTGAACAATGTTGATGCATTTGATTATGTTAAGACTCCACCAGTAGATTGTACACAGAATTCACAGGATAATGTTATAAAGGTTTTTGAGCCATTTATTTGTGACGGTAAAGTCTCACTTAAAAGTGACATGTCTTGTGATACGAAGATCAGGGTATTAAGAGATACTGGAGCTTTTCAGTCTTTATTGTTACAAGATGCTTTGCCATTTTTTGATGAGTCATATTCTGGATCAAATGTATTAATTAGAGGTGTAAGCTCTGCTGGATTTGAATCTGTGCCTCTTCACAAAGCTTACTTGTCATCAGATATTATTTCGGGTCCTGTTACTGTCGGCATTAGGCCTACTTTGCCTTTTAAAGGAATTCATCTACTACTTGGCAATGATCTTGCTGGTGACAAAGTAATGGTTAATCCTAATGTGACTGATAAACCTTGTTTAAATCAAACTTTTGATCCTGTTGAGAAAGAAATTCCAGATTTGTATCCCTCTTGGGCTGTAACGAGGTCTATGTCAAACAAACTTTCTGATAACGGCAAAAACACAGTAACGGATTTGTGTAAGATACAGTTCTTACACAAATGTTTACTAAAGGCGACTGCATAGATAATGATGAATCAGACCATTGTACACCTAGTGACATATCACATGTTTCTAAACATCAGCTTGTAACTGAACAGCATAAAGACCCAGAAATTTCATGTTTGTTTGACAGAGCTCTCGATGATTGTGTTATTCATCTGAACCTGTGTGTTATTATGTCAAGTCTGCTATACTTATGCGTAAATGGAGACCACCTGATGTATCTGTTGATGAAGACTGGGCTGTTAAACATCAGATTGTTGTACCTAACGCATACCGAACTGAAATTTTACCGTAGGGCACATGAAATGCCATTAGCTGGTCACTTGGGTGTTAACAAGACCTACTACAGGATACTGAACCACTTCTTTTGGCCAGGATTAAAGGGAGATATAACCCAGTTTTGTAAATCATGTCATACAATGCCAGGTAGTGGGTAAGCCTAATCAGACTATTCCTAAGGCACCATTAGAGCCTGTACCAGCTTTTCAAGAGCTATTCAGCAAAATCTTGATTGATTGTGTAGGGCCCTCTACCTAGACGAAGTCCTGGGAATCAGTATGTGTTAACTATTTTGTGTACAGCAACCAGATTCCCCGAAGGTGTTCCTTTAAGGAATAAAAACACCAAGTCTGTTGTCAAAGCTTTAACAAGGTTTTTTTTACTCTGTTTGGTTTACCCAAATCCATACAGTCTGATCAAGGTTCAAACTTTATGTCTGGTATTTTTCAGCAAGTTATGTAGCAGTTAGGCATTGAACAATACAAGTCGTCTGCCTACCACCCAGAAAGTCAAGGTGCAATTGAAAGATTTCACCAAACATTAAAGAACATGATTAAGACTTATTGTTATGATACAGAGAAAGACTGGGATGAACGTATTCCATTTCTTATGTTTGCTGTTCGAGAGTCAGTACAAGAATCATTGGGTTTCAGTCCATTTGATTTAATATTTGGACATACTGTTAGAGGACCTTTGTTAATTTACAAGGAACAGTTTGACACAAGTAATGTAAATCTTTTGGATTATGTATGTGATTTTTGTGCTAAGCTTGTCAGAGCATGTGAATTGGCTAAAGTCAATCTTGAATGTACTCAGAAGAATATGAAACGTAGATATGATCAGAAATCTGTTCTTTGGTCATTTCAACCTGGTAAGAAAAATTTTAGTATTGTTACCTGTACCTGGTAAATGCTTTGATGTCAGATATTTTGGTCCATATGTTGTTGACAAAAAGCTGAGTGAGCTTAACTATGTTGTTAAAACACCTGATCGGCGCAAATCAAGTCAGTTATGTCACATTAACATGCTGAAACCCTATGTAAACAGAAGTGACACTGACAACACTGCTGTACATCCTGTTAATGTTGTTGCTGCTGACATTGACCAGAGTTGCTGTAATACAGATGATATTGGCGAACAGTTGGTTGATTCTAAGCTCAATTCCTTCAAAGCTTCAGAATTCAGATGTCTTAAAACAACTTGATTCTAAACTGCAACATCTGGAACCCATTCAGCAACAGCAAACTGTCTAAACTTGTTTTTGAGTTTTCACATTTGTTTCCGGATGTACCAACAAGAACTGATGTCGTTTCTCACGATGTTGCTATAAGTGCAGTTTTGCTTCAGGAGGACAATCTTGGTGTTGATCATCCAGTTTGTTTCTTTTCCCGTAAAGTTAACAAGTTTCAGAGAAGTTATTCAACAGTTAAAAGAGAGTGTTTGTCTGTTATTTTAGCTCTGCAACATTTTGAAATTTATGTAACAGCTTCGAGACAACCTGTGATTGTAAATACTGATCACAATCCACTTGTGTTTCTACAGAAAGTTAAGGGAAAGAATCAAAGATTGTTACGGTGGAGGTTTATTGTTGCAGGAATACAATCTTGAAATCAAACATGTAAGGGAAAAAGATAATGTTATTGCAGATTGCTTGTCTCGTGTATAAAGTTGTGTATAAAATGTTTTAATTACATGTGGTTTTACAATGTTGTATATATTATTGTTTAACATATATTGTAATTAAAAAAAAAGTTAGGAAAACTTTTTTTTTCTTGAAGGGTGGGGTGTTATGTGCACAACTGCCGTCAGTTTCTAATTAGCTAGCCACTGTTTACATATGCTGAGTTCAGCGCCTGCTGTCTGCCTCTACCTTAGAATATTCCAGAATGCGCTCAGTTCGGTGCCTGTTTGTTTACATCAAGTGTTCAGGAATTTTCTTATTCTAGACCATTCCACGAGGCTATATAAGACCTATGAAAGCAGGTCAAACGGAGAGAAAGGAGAATTACTGAGAGTTTTGGATGCTTTTGCTGTGTATTACTTTAGTAGGCCTTTTGTGCCGAATTTTGTGTCTTTATAGCCTCTGGCTTTGTTATATACTATCTCCACCGAGCACTTGTTCAGTCTGAACTTGTATGTTTAATTTGTGCTCTTGTATACACAGTGCTTATTAGTACACGGACCCCGTCTGTGGAATTTTGTGTATATTTCGTCATACACTCAGTTGTACTGTGGATTTTCCCCTCTTGTGAATTTGTCTCTGAGCATTTATGCCTGTGTGGTATATATTGTGGAATATATGCGTCCGTTTGGACTTGACACCGTAAGTACTTTAGTATTTGTATAAGTCTTTATTATCTGTTCTTGTTAAAGCTAATAAATTGTTGTAAAATAAAATCTGCTGTTTTGGTTACTTTTTTGTGCGGCTAAACTGTCGTGCATTTCGAACAAGCCATCTGTTTATAATACAGACAGTTTGGGTCGTAACAACTGTACTACGTAACTGAAGTTACATGGTAGGTCTCCGACATTTGAAGTTCGCCAAAGATCTCCCGTCGTCTAGACAACAAGGGGAGATAACCCAGTCAAAAAAGTGCTCCATCGTCCATCATCTAAATATAGAGACGTTAGTGAATTTATGGTTGAAGGGAAGCCCCGGATAAAACTGAACATTTCATTGTTCACTCAAAGTCAAACAATTGTCAGTAGACTTCAACTTTATGCAGAGAGCGTCTTAAATAACAGCACATTTTTTTCGCCGTTAGCAATGTGTCTCTTCAAAAGATAGGATGTCACAAATTCGACGAGAGTGACTGACACAGTGGCTTGTCGCGGCTAGAAACAGATTTGATAATATCAAACTGACATAGCGCAATGTTATGTCTTCATATGGTGTACTCACGGGTGAGACACGTTATGTCTGTATACACGTATCCAGGTGCACACGATGAATTCCCCAGGGTAACGGGACATTCCCCAGACGTCTTGTTACATACACTCCCGTTATAACAGTTACCACACTCCAAAGCACAGTCCCGCCCCAAAAACCATTCGCACATTCTGAAACCAAGAGTGATAAAGACAGTGGTATCAATATGTACATGTATTCCTGTCACTAGTTTAATCATGTTCCAGCAGTTTTGCAAAAATTTTGGATATCTAATTTGTAAAGTCCTAACTCTTTAATACCGTGGCTTAGTTATAATTTACAGACAACAATTGACAACATGGTATTCAGAGCAAGTCATGTTTATCAGGGCGTTTTCCTTTGAAAACTACATTGTATACCGTGTATCTAAGGCAAAAAACAATAAATGTAGAACTGAGTCTTAAAGTGAAGGAAAGCTAAAATAAAAATAATACACATAGCTCATCACAATCAGCTGAAAACTGTCCAAAAATTTTCAAATTAATTTTTAACTTTTAACAATAATAATGTTTAGGTATTCTGAAGTTTCTCTCCATACTGAGCACCACTTTCAATGTTGGAATATTTCTTATTACAAACAAGTAAAAAATTACTTATGTAATGTATTTTTTTTTATCAGTACGGTCCTACAAGGTGAAATTAATGAAGAAATATTATGAGACCCTAGAGTGCCTTGCCACTGACAGTATTGTTCACACAGTCAGGCATTTAACAGTGGCAGCCTTTAAGTCCGCGAAAAAAAAAGTTAAAATAAATAGGTAAGTTTTAGAGATAGTTTTCAGTTGACTTTCTTTTCATTATTTGACTTCATTATTTTCATCCGTTTTTTCCTTTAAAGTGAAATGGCTTGTTCAGTATGTGTAAAGAACAGAACGAGCTAAACGAAAAAAGGCTGTCGGTATTACAGGTGCATGAAGTGAGTGAGTGAGTGAGTGCTTGGGGTTAAACGTCGTACTCAACAATTTTTCAGTCATATGACGATGAACAGGTGCATGGAGATAGCTTGACACCAAACTGGTGATTGTGGGTACACATTGGCAAGTCGTGACAATAAAAACTCCTATAATGAATTATATCTCCAAACTATAATGTCTATGTTGACGTTAGCACACTGATTGATCGCCACAAAAGATTAATTGGATTCACATCTATTAAACCGCTATAATCGGTACGAAGCGAATCACATGCGCAATAACACGGTCATTGGAATATATATTGATGAACTTCTTTCAGTAACTGACCACACACAAAATACTGAGAACATACAGAAACCCTACCACCAATACCGTTGGTGGTGAGTTCAAGTCCAGCTCATGCTGGCTTCCTCTGCGGCCGTACGTGGGAAGGTCTGCCAGCATCTTGCAGATAGTCGTGGGCTTGCTCCAAGCTCTGCCTGGTTCCCCCCCCCCCCCCCCCCACCATAATGCTGGCCCCCGTCGTATGAGTGAAATATTCTTGAGTACAGCGTAAAAGAAACCAACCAAATAAATAAGCAAGTAAAATACCTCAGGAAGATCATGTTACAAAGATTACGTATGCTTCCAGACGTCAGCACCAAAACCATTGTCCAAATAACATATTGTGGCTTTACATTATACAACAAAAAAGTGTCGCATTTTTCTTTCGAGTATCCCGGCATGCATACAGTCCGATTTTCTCTGCGCGGACAGAGCCCGGATGACGTGTTACAGGCACTGGGGCCCTCAACACAGGACCCGATAGTTTCGAACAATTTAATTCATATGTACCATTATCACAAGCTGAAGATGAAAATATTAGATAGACATATGACCAATAGAAGAGACTGCGACATAAAAAAAATAAATAAAAAAAGTTTTACAGCAGTTGTAAATATCAAGGCGTATCCTTTGAACACATTGATTTGGATATATGATGACCAAAGACTCCGGCAATAGAAAAACGATGCGTTAAAATATGACTTAATGACCCGTATAGATAACGGGTACTAGCATAAAATCCACATTATATCGGGGAAGTCAAATGCCCATGAATTATCAAGAGTTTGTTTGTATGTTGTAGTCTTTAATATTCAAACCATACTGTTTTAATTCTACATAATTCTAACACAAAAAGTCCACAGCGTTTGGTGTCCCTCTAGCATACACATGGGTGAAAAAAAAAAACAGTAAAGGAAGTGAAAGTACAGGGAACATGTACATTAATAAGCGTAATATGCGTTTTATTGATTGGTAACTGCTAATTTACAAAGTACAAACTCTAATACGCAAGCAAAGAATGCGTTTTAGCTGTTAGGTATGATAAACCTGGTCAGGTAACGTTCAGCATGGGTTTTGAGTCGGCTTTAGTACATTATTGTAGAAGTAATGAGATACGTTGATATTTCCAGCGCACATATGGCCAACCATGCCCATAGAGATGTTAGTATAAAAACAATCGTCAACTGGGACCACTTTTGTAATATCCCACGTGCCATACACGTGTCAACAATCTAAGCGTCAAGTCCGACATACGCATACCACTCGTAAACCATAAAGTAGTCTCCCGAGTAGATATCACGAGATCATTCACACCAGAAACCTCTAACACAAATTCCAAAAGAATATACATGTGTACAAAATAATAGATATAAATGATCAGTAAATCTAGGGACACGTAAGGGACAACCATGTAAAAAACAAGATATTCCCGTCTCACCTGTTTTACATTTCAGACCAGAATGTCCCGGCATGCATCTGGGTTCACCCTGACAATGCCCGGATGTCGTGTTACAGCTGTCTGATCCACTTGCACACGATCCACAGGTCTCATTACAGTCGTGGCCATATTTACCCGCTCCACAGGCTTAATTCAAGTAAAACGAGAAAATGAAGCTCGATTTACAAGTCATTTCAGTGATGTTGCAATGTATCAAGATACACAAGCTATACACTTAAGAAGGAAATGAAAGTTGTTGTACTCGGTGTACCTGACATTTATATTTATGGATTTATTTATTTGACTGGTGTTTTACACCGTACCCAAAAATATTTCATTTAAACGACGGCGGCCAACATTATGGTGGGAGGAAACCGGACAGAGCCTGGGGGAAACCCACGATCATCCGCAGACTGATGACACATCTTCCCACGTACGGCCGGAGAGGAAGCTGACATTTATAATAGATATAAAACATAACAAACATGCCCGGTTTGGGCGCCGGCAAAAGTGTGTAACCTCCTTTGGCAGTGTGGGGGGCCTCGCTAGCTGAGATGGGAAAAGCTGGGGCTCCCTGTGAGTACTTGGCTCTTGGCCATTAAGGTTGCGTGTTCAATGTCCGCTCAGGCTGTTTACACAGCGGCTTTTTATGTCCGGTTTGCAAATTTTCTGTCAAAGGTCTGGGTTACTCCGGTTTCCTTCGCCCATTCACGTGAGAAAATTCTTGATTACGTTATTAAAACACTGATCAGTGAAATCAATCCCTTGGCAAAGGTAATAACTGTAATGTACACTATGGCATAATTGCTCTAACATACAGCAGACGTATCACAAGAATGGTGTAAAAGATTCTGTCTCTGTTTTGTTTGGACTTAATTAGCTTTGATTCTATACAATATTACAAAAACGCGTAAGTCTAGGACACATGTTGGTAAGACGGACCAAGACAAAAGTTGCAAAAGTTCTGGGCCCAGTTGTTCAAAAGTAAATAATAGCAGTTAAGCGCGGTATAACCTTTAGTAAGGGCCACAGTGCATTTATTTTTGTATCAGGCTAAGATCAGTATTAACATTTAATCCTGGTTTAACTTTTACTGCACTTTTAAACAACCGGCCACTGGATACACAGGTACGAAGAAGTGTGTATGATCGTGACAGTACTGAGATACAATGATATTCCGTGCGTGCATACGGGCAGTCACTCTCACAGAGGTTTTGGTATAAAAAGACTTAACCAGAACTACTTGTACATCACTCCGCTTGTCATATCACGCACAATCCATACGTACCCTACGTAAACAATGAAGCGGTGATCCATTTCCAAAAAACATAATCGCCATTTCCTTAACTAATTTGTAAAAAGTAATATATATAAATGATAAATAAATGTAGGGACATGTAAGAGAGAAATATGTAAAACACAAGATATTTCCGTCTCACCTGTTTTACATTTCAGACCAGAATGTCCCGGCATACACCTGGGTTCACCCTGACAGTGCCCGGATTTCGTGTTACAGCTGTCTGATCCACTTGCACACGATCCACAGGTCTCGTTACAGTCTGGGCCATATTTACCCGCTTCACAGGCTTAATTCAAGTAAAACGAGAAAATAAAGCTCGATTTACAAGTCATGTCAGTGATGTTGTAATGTATCAAGATATACAAGCTATACACTTAAGAAGGAAGTGAAAGTTGTTGTACTGGATGTACCTGGCATTTATATTCATGTATTTATTTATCTGATTGGTGTTTTACGCCATACTCAAGAATATTTCATTTATACGACGGCGGCAAACATTATGGTGGGAGGAAACCGGGCAGAGCACGGGGAAAACCCACGATCATCCGCACGGTGATGAAAATTCTTCCCACGTACGGCCGCAGAGGACGCCCTGTGAGTACTAAGCTCTTAGCCATTTAAGTTGCCTGTTCAATGTCCGCTCAGGCTGTTTACACAGCGACTTTTTAAGTCGGGTTTGCAAATTTTCTGTCAAAAGTCTGGGTGACTTGAGAAAATTCCTTTGGCAAAGGTAATAGCTGTAATATACACTATGACATAATTGCTTTAACATACAGCAGACGTATCACAAGAATGTGTAAAAGATTCTGCCTCTGTTTTGTTTGGACTTAATTAGCTTTGATTCTATACAATATTACAAAAACGCGTAAGTCTAGGACACATGTTGGTAAGACGGACCAAGACAAAAGTTCCAAAAGTTCTGGGCCCAGTTGTTCAAAAGTAAATAATAGCAGTTAAGCCCGGTATTAACTTTAGTAAGGGCCACAGTGCATTTAGTTTTGTATTAGGCCAAGACCAGTATTAACATTTAAGCCTGGTTTAACTTTTAGTACACTATTAAACAACCGGCCACTGGATACACAAGCACACAAATGTGTATATGATCGTAACAGTGATGAGATACAATAATATTCCCTGCGTGCATACGGGCGGTCACTCTGACAGAGATGTTGGTATAAAAAGACTCAACCGGAACTACTTGTACATCACTCCACGTGCCATATAACGCACAATCTATACTTACCCCACGTAAACAATGAAGCGGTGATCCGTTTCCCCAAAACATGATCACCATTTCCTTAAATAATTTGTAAAAATTAATACATATAAATGATCAATAAATCTAGGGACATGTAAGAGAGAAGCCTGTAAAACATTATTCCCGACTCACCTGTTTTACATTTCAAACCAGAATATCCCGGCATGCATCTGGGTTCACCCTGACAGTGCCCGGATTTCGCGTTACAGCTGTCTGATCCACTTGCACACGATCCACAGGTCTCGTTACAGGCGTAGCCATATTTACCCGCTTCACAGGCTTAATTCAAGAAAAACAGAAAATAAAGCTCGAATTACAAGTCATTTCAGTGATGTTGTAATGTATTAAGATACACAAGCTATACACGTAAGCAGGAAAAGGGAGTTGTTGTACTGCATATACCTGACATTTATATTTATGTATTTATTTATTTGACTGGTGTTTTACGCCGTACTCAGGAATATTTCATTTATACGACAGCGGCCAACATTATGGTGGGAGGAAACGGGACAGAGCCCGGGGAAAACCCACGACCATCCGCAGACTGATGACAGATCTTCCCACGTACGGCCGGAGAGGAAGCTGACATTTATAATAGATATAAAACATAACAAACATGCCCGGTTTGGTCGCCGGCAAAAGCGTGTAACCTCCTTTGGCAGTGTGGGGGGCCTCGCTAGCTGAGATGGGAAAAGCTGGGTCTCCCTGTGAGTACTTGACTCTTGACCATTGAGGTTGCGTGTTCAATGTCCCATTTACGTGAGAAAATTCTTGAGCAAGTTGTTAAAACACTGATCATTGAAATCAATCCTTTAGCAAAGGTAATAGCTGTAATGTACACTACGACATAATTGCTCTAACATACAGTAGTTAATTAGCTTTGATTCAATGCAATATTACAAACACGCATAAGTCTACGACACCTGTTAGTAACACCGGGACCAGACAAAAGTTGCAAAAGTTCTGGGCATAGTTGTTCAAAAGTATATTATAGCAGTTAAGCCCGGTATTAACTTTAGTCAGGGCTACAGTGCATTCAGCTTTGTTTTAGACCAAGATCAGTATTAACATTTATGCCTGGTTTAACTTTTAGTACACTATTAAACAACCAGCAACTGGATACACAAGTACGCAAAAGTGTGTATGATCGTGACAGTAATGAGATACATGGATATTCCCTGCATGCATATGGGCAGTCACTCTCACAGAGGTTTTGGTATAAAAAGACTCAACCGGAACTACTTGTACATCACTCCACGTGCCATATAACGCACAACCTATAATTACCCCACGTAAGCAATGAAGTGGTGGTCCATTTCCCCAAAACATATTCACCATTTCCTTAAAAAATTTGTAAAAATTAATACATATAAATGATGAAAAAAACTGGTGACATATAAGTGAAAAGCATGTAAAACATTATTCCTGACTGACCTGTTTTACATTTCAAACCAGAATATCCCGGCATGCATCTGGGATTACCCCGACAGTGGCCGGATGTAGTGTTACAACTGCTTGGTCCACTTGTACACGATCCACAGGTCTCGTTACAGTCGTGGCCATAAGTACCTGCGTCACAGGCTTGTCGCAAAAAGAAGTAAAAAAAGGAACATCATCATAATTTGGTGGTTTTAGCTTTCTCTGTCAAAGAATAGGCGATCTGTTAAAAACAATAAGTGACATTTTATTTGTTCTTTTTTATATATAAGAGAGCAAACATTTGGAGTACACCACTTGGTCAGTATCAACCTTGAGACATATTAAAGCTTAAATCTCAACATTCATTCAATTAAAGGACAGGACAGCACCTTGCCAAACATATTTCAGTTGAAAGCAGGATTCTCATGCGGTCTAAAAAGGATCATACTTTATTGTTTTAATGAGATTTTACGGAATAATATGTAAAACAAAATAACATTATTGCACAAAATTGCTGGTGTGAGACGAGTCAACCATCTTGAGAATTTTATCTAGTCAAACACGTTGCTATAAGTTTGCGCGGCCTAAGCTGTGACGTAGCGTTTACCCATTCACTCCATCAAGTGACATATGATAACACAGAAGTACTGCATAAGACATCATTTTGAGATTGTGTACAACAATTTAGTTCCGTCTAGGTGAAGGACCATTTCACGAAATGTTGTGAGACAGGTCTGTATCATTTGTGGACCACCACAGACAATGTAAAGTAGATGATTTTCAAGCCTTGTAATACTCAACGGCGGTGTCACAAATTATGTCCGACAGTAGCATACCGTCCGGGCCAAAACCTCATTCCTCTCCCCAAATGCATTTTTTTTTTTGCTCCGTTTGTCGCATACAAGGGATATTTTTTTTTCTGTTTTGCATTTTAAAATACAGTAAAACTATTGAAACGCCATATTTGCGATAACTGGGTCAGCACGGCTTTCTTCCTTGAAGCCACCGCTAGAGTGGAATGCCTAGATAGACGTCAGTGGTGCTTACATTTATTTCTATTTTGTTTCAGAACATGTTTCCGTTTGTTTTTGAGCATGATTCTAACAACAATCCTATTGTAATTTTGTAAACATTTAACTGGGGTCAAAATCACCAGCACAATCCCTCCAGAGGCTATGTCCTGAACCAGGGATACCCCGGCCGTGCGTCTACAGCTGGCTATTTTTACAGGGTCTGTGGAGTTCCTTGTAAATGATATAGTAGGTCTACTATATCAACAGTTCAAGCAGTGGAAGAAGTATTCTTCCAGTATGTCCAATTTCCGAGAAAACTATATTGATAACTTGGGCCTTCATCGCCAAGTCCACAACTTTTATATGTCATAGGCTACTGCTTAGACTTTTATACGGAAAATACCTGCGATGTTATAGATCTAGAGGTAGTGTGATGCCTTGTTCTCGAGAGACGTGCTTAAGCTATATCAAGACAAAGTTTCATTTAACTTTGACTAGATTAAAAAAGAGCTAAAAAAAAATATGTAATGCCGGTTTAAGACACTTTCAATGATAGCCTTTCAGTGGACATAAGCATTAGTGTGGTGCTGTCATTCACTTTAATTTGGAGGTCATGTATTTGAGGATAATGTATCCCTTTACATTGTACTGAATCCTACACACTTAACTGTCCTGCGTCCGTTACACATGTAGCCAGTGTCACATACTGACTTTACTCTCTGTGATACTGAATCTTACATACCTGCCTATCCATGTAGCTTCTTGTGTTTCGTCTCTACTGTACTAAGTCCTACAAACTTACGTGCCCGGTACATGCTACACATGTAGCCAGCATCACATCTTGGATTTCTCTTCTGTCGTACTGAATTCTACACACTAACCTGTCCAACAGTTGTTGCGCATGAAGCCAGCATCGCATCTTGGGTTTCCTTCAGTTAGAGGACATTCCCCAGTAACTTTATCACATTTGTCGGCCCAACAATGGCCACAGTCCTTTTGACAATGTTTTTCCCATCGACCGTCAACACATTCTGCGAAAGTAATAGAATGACGTGTAGCTGTTTTACCCAATACGGAACAGAATGACAATGAGTTATTGACGTTGGAAAGAAGGAAACCAAGGAGTGCTTGTAGGAAATTACTCTCTTGTAACAAAGTAACTGGATTTCAACATGCTACTTCACTTTTGTTAATACATTTAACATGTTAGAATATAAAATAATTTTATAAAGAAGACGTACCGAATGGAGAGTAAAACCAAAGCAGGGGCACTGTGATAGTTGGTAAATTGTCACACGAGGTCACACGTAACTAATGAAATACGGCGTCATGTCAATTTACCCTAGTCAGGGCTTTTATTGTGACAGTCCATGTAAATGAATAAATAGTAGCAATTTATACACCCTCTAACATCATGGCTTAAACAAAATTAGTACAAGTCTGTGGGATGTCCGTCTGTTACAATGTGTATTACTCAACTTTGTCAAGAGGTCAGCTTTCAAAGACGCCAAATCAAGACAAATAGAACTAGTGACATCTACTTGAAAAAAACACAAACAAATGAAGATGACAAACAAATCCCGTGGAGATTTCTCAAATAAACCATGAGATACTCCTCATCCACAAGTGTTGTCGGCATTTCCTGTTAACGTTTGCTTTGAATAGCTCGCTTTGTTATTCGATTTCAACCTTCAGTTGATACTTGTGGACATTGTTTTACATGAACAAGCAAACCCTTCCTGATGGGCTTACGTTACATACTTAAATATCAGTTTTCAACTTCCGGTCGTCAAAATGCTGTCCTTCCCAAGGATACGTTGATTTATTCATCTGATCTGTGTTTCACACTGTACTCAAGAATACTTTACTTATACGACGGCGGCCAGCGTTATAGTGTGAGGTAACCGGGCACAGCCCAGGGGAAACCCACGACAATCCGAGGGTCTGAGGTATACATGTACATGACTCCAGACAGTTCAATTGTTTGGTCATCAATTATCAATTCCCACTTTCAGCAGACTCCAAATTGTGAATTGCTTTTGAAGAATGTTGTATGTTACTGTTCGCCGCCTTCTGATATTTAATCAGGCATGGGGTAAAAGAAGTAATGTCAGAGTCCACTGGCGTTTGACCGAGTGGTTTTACCCCCTCAATCCCCTCAGGAAAAGTTTTACTGGTAACATTTTTCAAGAATTTGAGTACAGTGTGTCTCTGTGGACGAAGATTATCAGGCCTCGTGCGATCAGTGCTGTCATATACGTGTATATACACATACAGTGCTGGGTGGCCAACCGTTAACGTGTATAAAACAAATGGGAAATAAATAGGGGAGTGTGGCCACATGGCTTTCATAAATATTTGAATTGTACAATAGCGGAAATAGCTCATACTTTTC
The DNA here is from genome assembly GCF_032854445.1 of Liolophura sinensis. Lineage (NCBI taxonomy): Eukaryota > Metazoa > Mollusca > Polyplacophora > Chitonida > Chitonidae > Liolophura > Liolophura sinensis. The sequence goes on along the minus strand of NW_027017954.1, from coordinate 123,195 downwards.
ACAAGGGCTTATTGAACACAAACTGACACGAGAGGATGCAGATATTATGCACTGTTGACCGTATTAAATAGGAGACACTAAAATGTATCCAAACCCATTCGCGCTGAATAGACGTCATCAGTCTGCTTGTTTGGCTTGCCTGCAAGGTGCGGTAGCAAGCTATACAAACCTGACTGTCGGTGTATGAGTTAGGTGCCCATTACGTTCAGCAAGTGTATATATCAGAAGAATACTCGACAATAAAGCTGTAGATATGACAGTTTACATTATACACATTATATATAATTTAATTTGATATAAAAATTAGCGAAAGTGGTATTATACTGGATTTAACGAACGCAAACTGAGAAGTGATTGGCTGTTGGTCAGTGAGGCCTTCTGTTTGAATCAAGCTGTCGCTGTTTAAAAGGTGGATTTAAGTGTACAGATTTGTCTGGTACGTAGCAAAGGTGGGTGGCTGACTCCAGGCACTCCAATCACCTCTGCACCCACCAAGTTGACAGTAGTCATACAACAAAATACTCTTCAGCACTCTTGGTTAAACCCCAATCAAATGTATAAAATTCGAAGTGATTTTATACAAATAAATATGTTGTAAAACTTTTAAGATAAAAATTTACCATTTAGGTACTGGTGATAAATGGAATTTCTTCTCTCTTGCAAGATAGAACATAACTTCATCTGACAGTTTTCCAGATTGGTCATCACTTTCGTGTATTACCACATTTATCTTTCTACTCTTAGTCAGCATAAGTCTATTATTTATGTTAAAGTCACTTTACCTGTACACCGTGTCCCTGTGATGTCACATTTGGAACATCCTGTCGTTGTATTACACTGTCGTCTACACATTTCACCATACCATCCAGCGGAACACACTGCCAGGAGTATAATTAATTTGAAACGTTTATCCTAGTTGCCACAAATCGTCATTAGTTGAGACTAAATTTCTAACAAACTCATCCTTCCTTCTAAACATTTCAGCTATATGTATTGTCTATACATATTTAACCCCAGATAACACCAATAACGCCTGTGTGTAGTACAATGGGTTGATACACATAGTTTTCTGTTTCATACTTAATATAGTTTTCTGTTCCCCCACGTAAAGATTTGATGGATTTTGAAGCCGTTATAAAGAAACTACCTCGGTGTAACGGTCTTGTCTCACCTAACTGTGTACAACTGTGCCATATTCAGTTACATGCTGACAGGGATACGTCAATGTACCGTAGCTAAGCACTTCACGAGACAAACCTGGCCCTGGTCATACCAAAGACATTAAAAATGATACTTGTTGCTGCCTCTCTTGGCGCTCAGCACTGAGAGGTTAGAGCAAAGAAATATTACTGGTCTGTCCGGTGTCAGTGTATTGTGATTTGGTGAGGGCGTCATGTGTGTTGTCTTCGGCATGGTACTTCAGTGGCGGCAGCACTGTTGCAGCTGGACCATAAGAAAACACAGTACGAGTATATATACACGCACACCTAATGATTCCTCGTCGTAAATATGACTTAAAAATTGTTAAGAACGACTTAAAACCCCAAGTATACATAGATACAAACATTTCACAAAAATGACGTGGACTCCTGACAGCGGACTAGAGCATTTCCACTTCATCACGTGATATACGTTGCTATCGACAAGCAGATTATACAATTAAATGTATAACCGTGAATGGAAATGACACCCGCCCCAGGTATGCAGTGTGCGATGATTAAATTAAGGAATTATTAAAACGCAATTATACCCTTCGCCACGTATACAAACATAAGAAACAGAAAATTATGCAAATTAAGACATGATCCATAAGCGTACCGTAGATGAGAACTTCACAAAGTGTTAGTGGTACACCTGGCCGTGACCTTATCCTGACGGTGTCTCCTGACACCGGATCTCCCGTACAGTGTCCGGTTACGATGGCCCCGGGGGTCTTGGTATAGTCTGTAGTGTCATTATAACAGGTTTTGTAATGATGGGAGTTGTTTCCCACATACAAGGTGAAGCCGCTGAGTCGATTTGCATCTGTAAAGAACATAAAGCTATAGATTCATGTGTTGTGATAAAAGGGATTCCTCTAATTACTCTGCTCAACTGAATTCTCGTAACACAACAAATTTTTGTGAGGAAGAAAACATTCTTTGGTAAAAACTCAAGGATAGACACAGATAAGTTTCGAAGAGACGACAACTATCATTATGGGCTGCATACCTTTATTGCATAACGCAATATCATTCTGCTTTTTATACATAAATATTCAGTGATTTATCTGATTGTAGCGTTAGCCTATGCTCAGGAATTGTATGATGGAAATTAGGTCATGGGTGGAGGAAAACCGATTGCACGGGAGAAACCATCGACCTTTGGCAAATTGGTGACTAGCATATTAGACAAGCGATCTTCAACTAACGTTAAATTGTGGACACGAACTGCCAGAACAGAGGAATGTACAAACTGGTTTGAACCTTCACCTTCATTTACATTGTAAGTGTTATGCACCTCATTCATTTATATGACACCGACAATGTCTACTGGTTCGAACACGAGGCCAACGTAGAGGAGCTGACAGTCACACCGTGGCGGTGTCTCTCATTATAACTTTAAAATGAGTTACATTTATCCAATTTTGTTTACAATGTTGGCTCGTTTTTTTTCCGTAGAGAAAATAGAATATTACTGAAGCGAATACGTATTTAACAGAAATCTCTACTCTGCAGAGGTAACTTGTTTGGTTTTTCTTGCGATATAAAGTGTTGCACCAATCCCATTATTGAAAGCGTTGAAAATAACGTAAAGCAAAAGAAAAACAAAATGCCTATCATTGTGCAAATAAACAGGGAAATCAGAGAAACAGAAAATAATCAGACTAAACATGGTTACTTACAGCCTTCTTTTCTGTTGTATATGGTGAAGTTGTTAATCCAGTACACAGCGTTCAGTGTTACTCTCCAGGAACCTGAACTTGATTTACTCACTGTGTGCGTACAAGGTGTACCCGCGTAAGAATGTCCCAGTATACCGTCAACAGCCAGGTTAGATGTGTGTCCATGGTAGTCTGACGACTGATTTGTTGGTTTTCCCAGAGCGACATTTCCTATAAATATCAAGCTATTCATGATAATGTTGTCGTAAATGGGGATATATACAGCTGCCAAACAAGTAAACAAAGCTGGTTGCCGTCGTAGCAGTAAAATAAAACCCCAATCAAATAAATAAATACGTTATTATTTATATGAAAGATGGAATGTTCTTAATCATGGTTCCTTTTCTGATAGTTCTTGTGATAAAAACCACAAAGCTTTCAGGCAGACATACACCACAAGAAGATAACACTGGTGACAGTGGATCCTATTGTCTTCCGCATATTCAGTGAGATGAGGCAAGACTAGAATGTACTTTCGCTGCTGAGTTTTTGCTGGTGACCGTTTATAATACTGCCAAACAATGCAGTTAAAGCCCATTGACTACTTACGCCTTTGGCACGTGGGTCCGTCCCAACTTGCAGCGCAGTTCCCTCCACAACCATTCTGAGGGTCACAGGTCACACTAGTATTACAGTGACAGTCGTATTTACAGTCTGTTCCGTATGTACCGTTGGAGCACACAGCTGAAACTATAATATAAATGGCACAATTACAAGGAGCTTAAGTCACACTGTCATAATTACACTGTTATTTGGCCGGGTAACGCGCGGGTCACAATGACAGATATACCTATAGCCTAAGGTACGATGTTACTACATGAATTTGGCAATAATTCACGTGTGTCTCGAACACAGGATAATAGTTTTTATTAGCCCTTATATTTATACTTCTCGCCCATCTGTGTTTCGTACTCCTCACAAGCAGACTCAGTCTGTGTTGCAATATTAAGGTTATCAGCGATGATATTTTTACATGGACAGTAATTAAAAGTCCGAAGATTGACAGGCAAAACGACTCAACTGCTTATTAACCCCTATTATTCTGGTTGTGAGAAACGTTGACGTGCTCTTGCAAAACGAACACAGTTCTAGGAGGTAAATGTGTAAAATTGAAGGCCGGCATTGCCCACGATTCTGCTTGGTTCAGATTGTTTGATATGGTTAATAGTGCATATAATTGTAATAGTGTTGTTCATATTTATTGGATTGGTGTTTTACACCGCACTCAAGAATATTTCACTTATGCGAGGACAGGCTGTATTATGGTGGAGTCTGTGGAAAACCCACGACTATCCACCTGTTGCTGCCAGTCCTTCAACGTACGACTGGAAATAGGAAATTAGTACTGATGTAAAACACACCCGATGGGCAGGTTCAAATCCTTTTCTTACTCATTAAATTCAGTTACATAATGATATGTTTTCTTTGGGACGTGGAAAATTGCAAATTATTATTATTTACCCTTAACTGGTCGAGAGTTGCTCAAAATGATGTCCACACTTAATACACATCTACATGAAAACAAGACAGTCGGGACAGTTCTCGTTAATAAATAGCCCACCAACAGAACGTTGAAAGTTTTGCAGATCTTGAATACAAAAGAAATTATTGTGAGGGTTCAGGTAAGTCTTTTAACAACAACAAACTCCCAAATGTAGTAACAAAATGGTTTAAGCAGAACTGGGTCTAAAAATGCAGTGCGTGATGTTAAATGCAATGTGAGGAAGATCACTGAGCAACAATTACTTGATCTGCTGTGTCGTCACATGTCATAGACATTTACATATAAACAATGCCAAGAAACCAAGAATTGGGACTAAGTTTACCAACAGAACCCTGGTTTGTGCCATACAAAGGACATCAGCATGGAAAGTAAAACTAGATTGTTATCAAAGTTATCATCGTAGTCACCAAACTCAGTTAAATATACAAGACTCAAACTCAATTAAATACAACAGATTATAACGTAGAGAGTGAAACCAGAGCACCGATGACATTGTGATAGTTGGCAATTGGCCTCATGTAACCGGTCAAATACGGCCTGTTTTCAGAAGACTCAGCTATTATCTTTTCTCTATTCTTTATTCTACATGCTCATTTCGGTGGACATTTACTTGAAAATGTCGGCAAACATATATATTTCTGAAACAATAATACAGTGTTTCAGCTGCCATTCAAGTTAAAGGTATTTGCCGGTCAATGAACCGAAGTGGACACCGTGTTCATTCACTAACCAAATATGCGCTTTCTTGTGTTCAAAACAGTATTCCTCTCTAAACAAAACTCCTGTTCCCATCCCTAAGCTTTCTCTTCTAAACATACATGCAAGTCATGTAACGTAATATCATCTCTTATAAATTTTACAGCGATTATAATACTCCGACTGAGGGTAAATATGAACAGAACGTTCAGTACCTACATCATAGTTACTGATGCAACAATTGCGAGTCCAGCCTAATGCGAATGGGTACCAAATACCCGTATGGGTATTTCCTAGGAAAAATAGTCGAATAAATGAAATATTCTTGAGTACAGCTTAAAATCAAATAAATAAATAAATCAAAAAATCAATAAATCAAAAATCAAATCAATCCAATATATTTTCACACTGACTTAAAATTAGACCCCAGGATCTCATTTTAAGACCATGTTAAATGTGTGTCATTTAACTTTTACACAATATTTAAGGCATCACTCAGCTAATGGCGAGAATGATGCATTTGCCCTTATGTAATAAGAGAGTGTTTTTGGAAGATTTTGAATACCTTTAAATAGTTCCCTGGTGCGTTAAAAATGAGAAAATATCAACCAGCTCTAACAGAAATGGCAGCTAGCAGCGAGACAGACCCAGGACACCCCACGTTGGGATTTGCCCTCCAGCAGGACAAATGGAAAGCCATTTGATTTTAAATGGTATGGGAATCCACACAGTAAACACACAAGGCTTACACAAACCAATGTTAAACTCTAAACAAAAGATGCAAAACTAAACAACTCACCGTGTAATTAAGTTATCAAGAAGATTTGGTAACAATCCCTTTAAATTTTACAAAAACGTGTTCGGCAGCACTATATACATACGAGTACAATTGGGACACAGTTTGAGTTCTTTTGAGTAACGGTAGCGGTTACTGTGGGTTGGGGTAACGATTACCGCGGGTAATGATAACGATTACTGCGGGCTGGGGTAACTATTACTGTAGGTTGTGATAGCGATTATTTCGTGTTGGGTAACTATTACTGTGGGTTGGGTTAGCAATTACTGTGATATCGATTATTGGGAGTTGGGGTAACTATTACTGTGGGTTGTAAAAACGATTACTGTGAGTTTGGTAACTAATCTTACAGGTTGGGGTAACTATTACTGTGGGTTTGGGAAACTATTACTGTGTGTTGGGATAACGATTACCGCGGGTTGGGTAACTATTGTTGCGGGTTGGGTAGCTATTACCGTGGATTGTGATAACGATTATTGGGAGTTGGGTAACTGTTACTGTGGGTTGTAATAACGATTACGGTGAGTTGGGTAACTTTTCCTACGGGTTGTGATAATAATTACTGCTGGTTGGGTAACTATTACTGTGGGTTGGTGTAACTATTACTGTTACTGTGGATTGTGTAAGTATTACTGTGGGTTGGGGTAACTATTACTGTGGGTTGTGTAAGTATTATTGTGGGCTGAGTAAGTATTAATGTGGGGTGTGTAACTATTACTGTGGGTTGGGTAACTATTACTGTGGGTTGGGGCAAGGAATATTTGCAAGTTGGGGTAACGATCATTACGGGTAGTGAAAACGAATAGTGCAGATTTGGTAACTGTTACTTTGGGTTGACGTGACGATTAATGCAAGTTGGAGTAACGATTTCCACGGGTTGTGATGGCGGTTACTGTGGGTTGGGTAACTATCACTGTGGGTTGGGGTAACGATTATTGCGGGCTGTGATAACGCTCACGTTCAAAATGTTACTGTTTAAAATCTCGACAACTTCACATGCATAATCAAGAAAATGATGACTGCCACTCCTGTGGATGTTATCAGCTCAATTTACCGTTTGTATATCTTTATTTTTTTTACATATTTCAATCCGGACTGCTGTTTTACGCTGATGTATGGTAGGTGATCAGAGGTCTGTCCGACAATCAGACGGTCAGTTTTGAAGTTAGGGTCTTACACCAATGATAACAACAATTTCTACGACGCAACCTCTGTTACGCGTTACATACCATCTGCATTCCGGCTATGGCGATTAAGGAGGATCAAGGAAGTATCAAGCTCAAAGCCGCAACATCAGTGATAAATATACAATTTTTCCAGTCGACCAGTTTTACATTTTTTTTTCTGTTTTAGTACTAATCTGGATGTCTTATAACTTTCATTGTTATTAAGGTTGTTTCAGAAAGTCGACTGAAGTTTCTTAATCCAAAAATAACATTCACAGAACCGTAATAAGAAATCGGAATGGACAAAGTGGATTCCGCAGTGATGTTAATTGCTATTTATTAGACGTCAGTGGTCTAGAAATTCTCAAAATATTGTGTTGTCATCACATTTAACATACAATCACATTAAAACAATGAAAAGGAACCATGCCTCGGGGATGCTTAGTCCATCGGCAGAATCCCGGTTTATGTAGGAATACAATGTAATTAAAAACGGACATCATAGAGAGTAAAATCAGAGCAGCGACGACTGTGTGTGATAGACGTACACCATAGAGAGTAAAACCAGAGCAATCTTTTGTTGACCAATTATGTCAACTTGTGACCCTTCTGAGGTTAAAAATGTAAGGAACGGGAATTTGCAGTACTAAATACACTGTTGACCATAAAGTTGGAATAAATTAATTCGACGACTGAATTCGGAGTTATTCTAATTGTACGCGGCATTGAATGCTTGATTATGGCGTAGATATCAGCATAACACCAAATGTTGGTCTTTTCTACACATATCAGCCTATTGTAATATTTAATGGATCGATTATAGGCTGTAGAACGGCGTAAAAACAAAAACTGGCATTTCAAGACGAAAGGATTGAAGGCTTTACTGCAATGTCTCCATATCACAAACATAAACGTATTTGTTCCCTTCGTATTATAAGTTACAGACAATACAGTTTGTAAGAGAAACAGTCATTAATATCTCGTATGACCACCCCTGACACGAATCAATGCGTCAAGACGTCGTTGCATACTGTCGACCAGATTGTTAATGAATTCAATGGGCAGAACGTTCCACTCATTGATCAGAGCCTGTGCCAGTTCTTGCAGATTTTCAGCAATATTGTCACGTGCGTTGATGGCTCGCCCTAACTTGTCCCAGGCATGTTCTATTGGGTTCATATCAGGGGAACACGATGGCCAAGGTAACTGATCCACCCCTTGTGCCCGAAGAAATTCTCGTGTTGCAGCGGCCCTGTGTGGTGTAGCGTTGTCGTCTTGCAAACGAAAATTGTCTCCATAAACCCTTCGTGCGTATAGAAGGCAATGGTTTTCAAGGATATCAATGTACACGACGGCGTTGACGTTTTCGTCGGGCACCACCAACGGCGTTTTTTCACCATAGTGAATACCGGCCCAATATCGCCACCCCCTTGATTGTTTTCCTTCACACATTTATCTCGAAGGCTTTCTCCTCGCAAACGACGAACCTTTTGCCTTTCGTCCACAGGTTTCAGGAAGAAGCGACTCTCATCCGTGAAGAGCACATGTCGCCAATGCCCTTACTGCAATTGTTTGTGCTCCCTAGCCCAGCGAGGCCTTTGGACTCTATGTTGGGCGGTTAGGCGGGGAAATTTGGTCATACGTCTTGCTCGATAACCATGCTGAAGTAATCTGCGATTCACCGTTGTTCGGGAAACATTGATTCCGTAATGCCTCCGCCACAAACGGCGAAGAAGGTTCGCAGACATTTTCCGGTTTGTGCGAGAGAGATTGAGCAGTCGGCGGTCATCCCGTCTCGTAGTCAGTCGTGGTTGTCCTGGAGTTTGACGTGGCTGCAAATGACCCACGTCTCGATGACGTCTGATGGTTTTGCTGACTGTACTTTGCGATATGCCTACAAAATCGGCAACATCGGACTGTTTGAAGCCTTCTTGATGGAGGGCAATCACTCTCTGGCGAATTGGCATTGGAGTAGCATGTGGCATAGCCGGAATCCCCGCTACACTACTTTTTGTTCCATGCGAAACCGAGAACTCCGTTATGCGCGAGGTAATTTGACCTCTCTCTGAATGAAGATCACTGGAGAAACACCAGGCACAGGGCTTTTTATCACTACGGGTCAACCAGTCGTTGCACTACCCCTTCACGCTGAACGCCAAGTGGCCCTCTACTAACTGTGCTATCGGGGCCGGTGCACAGAATGGTTTATACATCACTGATGACATAATATTCAATGTAATCAGCCTAGCTTTCCCTACCTTTTATGGGAGAGTGACCATCCTTACTCCACTATGAATAGGTTCTTGGGTTCCCACTATCCCCTGAAGTTATCTTATGCTTTCTCAACGCGCAGAAAGCTAGCCAAGTTGCATTTATGAATGTCATCTGGTGCTTTGACGCATAGACACTACACCCAGGGTCATCGTATTATGCCTGTCATCAACATTTGCTACATTTAAGTATTCGCCATTTGTTTTGAGTAAATCTTTGTATTCTTTGTCCAGTTCAACATAAAACCAGATTTAACTGCCCGCCGTGAAACATCTATTGTCTAGCCGAACGTCGAAATGGCATTTTGTGCAAAACCACAACGCCGTCAGTTATAATAATTTCACTTTATGAAATACAACTGGAATATGTTGTAGTTTCTCTATGTCTCTGCCGTCCAACAGCAAAAATTTACAACATGGAGAGAGAAATTGTTCTGAGGGAATGTCAGCAACAGTTACAGTAGTGTTGTGTAAACTTAGCACTCACACTGAGAAGACCCCCTCACCACACAGTCAGTTGAGTATGAGTCAGTTGGCCCTTTACCTAGACAATGTATATTCCCGGACAAATTTATACGTGGAAATCACACTGATTTCATTTATTTATTTGATCAGTGTTTTACGCCGTACTCAAGAATACTTTATTCATACGGTGGCGAACAGCATTATTTTAGAAGGAAACCCGGTAGAGCCCGGAGGAAACCAACGACCAATCGCAGGTTGCTGAGAAACCTTCCCACCTACGACCAAAGAAAAGGCTGCATTGGTGACAGGTTCTTGGGTCTTGCATTAACCTGTTGTCAAGAATACCCAATACCTAATGTAACTAATGACCACCTAACATCGATGAGACAATCCCCGAGCACAAAGTATCGCCGTCATTGACGTCCATAATGTTCTTATTATAGCAAAGTTATTTAAGTAAGACAGGTACTGAGATTTGTTGTTCCCCCCCCCCCCCCCCACAATTGTCTCCCTCCCCTCCTCCTCCCACTGTAATGCTGACCGCCATTGCAAAAGTGAAATATTCTGGAGTTCGGCGAAAAACAGCAACCAAATCAATAAATAAATTTCTTTTGTTGAAATGCTTAAAAATTGTGCATGTCCCTTTCGCTGATGGGTAAGTTCCGCTACACTGGTAAAGTATTAACGTTATAAACCAGTTAGCTATCATACAACAGGCTGAAGTAACATTTTCTTCAGTATGGAGACAACGTCTGTGTGATTTGATGCGCATTAAGTATATCCATCAGTGTAGGTTGAGACAGATGCATTTCCTTATTTGCTCCAGTATACTAACAGAAACAACGAAACAAGAGAATGGATACACATCACTGATGAGGAGATACAGGGCGATACAGATGGTGATTAAGATCATTGCTACCAGAAAAATTTTAAAGTAACACTTACTGAACAACTGACATGTCTTAAGCTTACACGCATTCAGGTTTTGTGTCGTATGCCTAGTTGTATAGGGTACAGACGAGGTAAGGTAACGCAACAGCTTGACACTGGTCTTCACGGGTCACCAAGTTTTCTGTACTAGCAGTAGCCTATCTCAAATGCCACAAATGCGGCGTGCAAAGAAAGACTTGAAAGAAATCATAGTATCAGTTGAAAAGTGATCGGTGTTTCTACTTACCTCGGCAATCACTGTGTCCTTCTACATGAACACCATTATGCTTTATAAGAGTTCTACAACCATCACTCGGCTTCTGAGTTAGGTAATAGAGTATCCATAAAATACGTTCCCATTTTTATCTGACTTCTGATCACATATCTTTAAACAGGTATGATTATACCATAAGAACACATACATTACAGTATTCACAAACATAATGTACGTAAGTTACTTAAAAACGCCACTGTTATACTTTGCGCTTTCTTCTACCTTTAAAATTTAGCAATTATTTTGAGCAATAAATGAAATAAATCTGCGGTTAAGGGTACTTAATGCAGCAGAGATATGGAACGAACTTGAAATGTGTAATCTCTCTTCACAGTAACACACTGTAACACCCAAATGGAAATTAATTCTAATGCTCTCTATATAAGAACACTGTCATGTGTCACGGTTACCACGTGAGTCACACTGACAAACATATCCACAGCTTTGCTCATATCAAGACTTATAGTACGGTGTTACCACATGAACTTGGCGATAATTCACATTGTCTCAAACACACGATAACTCTTTTATCAGCTCTCATGTTTATGTTTCTACATAAATTTGGTATTTTAGGCTGATCGATCTAAGGCCGTCGGCTAGAGGTCGGTCAGTCGGGCAGTCTTGAAGTTAAGGTCTTGTAGCAACAATTTACACCACGATCCATTTTTTTATGCACAATCTACCAATTCTATACCGGCTTCAGGGTCAAGAAGGATTAAGAAAGTATCAAGCTCAACACCGCAACGTCATCGATAAATATATTTTTTCCCAGTCGACCAGTCTTACATGTCTTTCTGTTTTAGTGCTAACCTAAATGTCTTCTAAAATTCATTGTTACTTAGGTTAAGAAAGTCAACAACGACGCATAATTCAACTTTCTTAATCTGAGAATAGCATTGTTAGAACCGTAATAAGAAATCGGCATGAGGAAAGCGGATTCCGCAAATAAATTCAAAGCATCAGTAAAGCGAAGCTCTTGGTTATAAAGAAATAAGAAATATTACAGAACGTTTTGGAATGCTATAGTTGACACTTATATCTCCCCTTCTGTACATTATAAATAGTTTATATATCTGTGTATGTTTGTCAAATGAGCAAATAGTGAGGTTAGAGATCTTTTAATCATCCAGTCAATCGCCTAACTCTTTTCATTCCTACATTGGGGGAACTACATGGTCTTTGCAAAGAACCAGATGATATTACCACAGCTCATACGGAATGCCCGACCTTTTATCTAGGGCAAGATAAGATTACCTCCGAAGAGAAATAGGGCGTAATCTGTACACCCTGTCAAACCCACACACTGGGTAGGACACTTGGAAGACGACAAGTAAATAGCTTCACCTGCAGTCTGTCCATAAAGCGTTACAATGTGAACTAAATGCTGTAAATATCCACTCTGCATAGCACTGGGTTATACATCGCTGATGACATAATATTCGATGTAATCAGCCTAGCTTTCCATCCTTTTATGTGAGAGTGACCATCCTCACACCACTATAAATCCCCTGAAGTTATCTGACTACAAAATATGTTGTGTTTTCTGATGCCTTCTCAATGCACAGAAGACTAGTCAAGTTATATTAATAAATGTCATCTGGTGTTTTGACACATTGATAGTATACCCAGTGTCATCGTATTATGCCTACCATCAACATTTGCTACATTTAAGTCCAGTTCAACACAAAACCTGATTATTCTGCCCCTCGTGAAATATCTATAATCTACCCAAGTCGTCGAAATGGCATTTTCTGCAACACCACAAAGCATTAAGTTATAATAATTTCACGCTACATTTTTTTGAATGTTATTAACAACTCAAAAATGATATGACACACAACAGCAAACAATTTACAACATGGAGAGAGAAATTTTGGAGAAAAGCACACTGAAGCAGCGTCATGTGCACTGTCGTCTATAAAGTGTACTTTTGATTGTGTTCTTTTTGTTTCTCCTTTATCCGTCCGGGGTCTCTTGCACTCTGTTTTATGAATGTGTCTAGTTCTGCCTGGCCCGGAGGGGCAGTACTTACTTCTGTGATGGTTGGTGTTATACGTCGTTTTTAGGGAACTGGCCTTCCGAGTATTGATTGCTGGTATATGAATGACTCTTTCGAATCATAGATTCTAAACAATTCCAGTCAAAACATATACACTTTTCGAATAAATACTTTTGGCACATAGTAAAGACAAGCTATTGGGGTTTAAACCAGGAAGTACCCGTTTTCAGATAATATAAAAAAACATTATTTTTATGTTTGGTTTCTCTTACCTAAATGTTGATAGGGTATGAGACTCCATAGTTTGGGTAAGAGAAGGGCTGAAGTAATATATATGGCGGTTGGGGAGTTTAGGGGTAGTGGCCGCCAAGGATAACACGCGTATTAACCCGTCGATAATATCTAATACCTAATATAACTAATGACAACCTGACATCGATGAGAGAATCCCCGAGCACAAAGTATCGCCGTCATTGACGTCCATAATGCTTAACTGTTCTTACTGACCGATAACAATGAACCAAAACAAACTAAGAATGTTTTACACGGAGACACAAAGAGAATACGTAACACGGCTTTTTTAAACATTCTAAAATTTTAAGAAAAACATAGGTTTTATCTCCAAGTGCGGGATGGTTTGCCGTAGGAGAAGCAACCAAAATATTGTTTCCTCATTCCAAAAATCAGCATCTGAGCTTGGAATTTAGCTCACACTATATTATAGGTATTTTGCGTTCAAGATCATATATTGTCTTGCTTCCAGTCATCACTCCCAAACTGATACAGGGCAGCATACCAGTGATGGAACCATCCCAAATCCTGACATAGCTATAACGTACTACCACATAATCATACTCGTGTTGTCTTTCCCTCGACTGTCTCCGTCCCTACCCCCATCCCACCCTGATGCTTGTCGCCGTTGTATCAGTGAAATATTCTTGAGTTCGGCGTAGAAAACCAATCAAATAAATAAATAAAATTCTTTTGTGGAATGGTTTAAAAATTGCGCATGTCCTTTTCACTGAAAACCAATCAAACAACAGGCTGAAGTAACATTTTCTTCAGTATGGAGACAACGTGTCTGTGATTTGATGCGCATTAAGTATATCCATCAGACAGACATATGTACATTGCATTATTTGCTGTAACATACTAACAAAAGCAACGAAACAAGAGAATGGGTACTTACCAGATGAGATATCACTGATGAGCACATACACGATGGTACATGTGGTGAAGAACATTATTGGTACCAAAGAGTTTCACAGTAACACCTACTAAGCAACTGACAGGTCTTAAGGCTTCAGGCATTCAGGGTCTGTGTCAAGTCGTGTGCCTAGTTATATAGGGTACAGACGAGATGAGGTAACGCGACAGTTTGACTGTGGTCTCCATGGGTCACCAGTCTTTACAAACAGGACACGGATATGAAGTACCAAAAATATAGCGTGCAAAGAATGACGTGAAAGAAATCATTGTGTCAGCAGAAGGGTGATCAGTGTTTTACCTACCTCGCCACTCACTGTCATTCTACATGAACACCATTATACTATAGACTTACAGCATAGTCCATCTAGGAAGAAGACTGCGTCAGTACATTTTCCAATGGTTTCCAACATATGAGAGTTCCACAAACATAACTCTGCCACATTTATAATGCGGGTTCTGAGCTTGGTAGAAGAGTATCCATGAAATACGTTCCCATTTCTATCTGACTTCTGATCACGGATGTTGCACATACAATATCATACATACTCATAAAGTACAGCTTTTACAAACACAACGTATATAAAATACTTACCAACGACGGTGTTTTACTCTTCTACCTTTAAAATTTAGCGCTGTTGTATAAGTGAACCGATGTTTTGAATGGTAAATGAAATAAATCTGCTGTTGGGGTTACTCTTTGTAGCGGAGATAGGGAACAAACTTAAAATGTGTAATCTCTCTTCACAGAAACACACTGTAACACACAAATGGAAAATAATTCTAACACTCTATATAATATCACTGTTATGTGTCACGGGTTACACGTGGGTTACAGTGACAGACATAACCACAGACTGGCTCATAACAAAGACCTAAAGTACGGTGTTACTACATGAGCTCGGCGATGATTCACATTGTCTCCAACACAGGATAATAGTTTTTATTAGCTTTTATATTTATGCTTCTTGGCTATCTGTGTTTCGTATCCCTCAAAAGCAGACTCATTCCGCAATATTAAGGTTTCCAGCCATGAAATTTTTTCAACAGCTTTCATTAGCTCTCATATTTATGTTTCTACATAAATTTTGGTAGTTTACGCGGATCGATCTAAGGCCACACTGGTCGGATATCTCATAATTTTGTGGGCTTAAAACGTCTTTGTATAAGTACTCGCTTGAGTAGCTATGCAGAGAAGCAACATTTCGAAGGAAATGAGCGACATTTCACATGCACTGCTCTATGTAGGGCTACTGTATTCAAGTGCATTCAAGCGCTAGAAAAACGTAGAGGTTGAAATAAAAACCAGGAAGTAGCCTTATACATGTTACGGCATGTAGAGTCCATGGACAAGAACACTGTTCCATTAAATGGAACTCAGTGTGACAAGTGAGGCCTCCGTACCCGAGGTGGTTAGCACGCCAGCGCGCCGCAATGACCCAGGAGTCTATTACCAATGCGGTCGCTAAGAGTTAAAACCAGACTATGTTGGTCGAGGGTTTCGCTCGGGCTCCGGGGGAATCTACTCTAATCACGAAGGCACTACAAGAAGTAGTAATTTTTGAAAAAGTACTGTAGTGGAATTCAGTGTGAAAAAATTAAGGCGTTAACTGTAGGTGGTTCGTTAAAATCTCCAAACGTCTCACTGAGGTACTTAGACCCTCAAATACACGTACAGTTTTGAGTACTTGGGATTTCCCCACTCCGTATAAGACAATTCCTCATTCGGATTTAAATGGTAGAATTTCATCACTAATTGTATGGATTTTTAATCAAACTGGGTTACTGCTACATTAACGTCAAAGGCAACGAAGCCTTCTTCAGTCCCACTACATACATAGGTTACCATTCATGGGATGTTTCCGTGTTCATTGAGCTGCTTGAATTTCTCATTAATAACATCTGTGTGAAATTCTGGGAAACCATATATCAAGAGTCTATAGGTATTCCCATGGATACAAATTGTGGCCTATACCTGTTCTCATATGGATACGACTATATGCAGAAACCAGCACGAGTAATCCTCGCCAGGCCCAATCTTCCTCTTTCACTAAACGGTGTATTGATGATCTCCTGGCTTTAAACGCTGGATTTAAAGGGAACCATAGTCTACTTAGATCGTACATCTTATCTGGACCTATATCTGTACAAAGACCAAAACGGTTTTCTCTCTCGCAGACTTTACGAGAAGAGGTATAGTTTCAATTTTGACATTATAAATTATCCTTACTTTGACAGCAGTATACCGAAGGGTCCTGCATATGACGTGTACATATCTCGCCTTTTAGGTATACCCTGCGTGTTGTGAGACGATTTCAATCAATGTCACAAGATTTTGCTGCAAAAATTAATGAGTTAAGGTTATTTTATCAAACGCCTTCACTCCAAATTTCTTAAGTTTTACCATGAATAGTATTCTCTTATAAGTATTTATGGACATAGGGTTGAGAATCTCTGCGCCCCGACTTCATGATTGTGTTTTGTTCCGCTTAATCGGGGCCTAAGGACCGTATGCTTATCGTGATAAATTAGATCGCCACGTTGAATACATGAACAGTACAAACCAAAGCGCAACTGAGATACATATTTTGCTATCAACAATTGATATTTCAGCATGTTACACGATTTGAATACTGATTTCACTCAGTGGCCTAGAACATATCTTCCGTCTTCCCTACATCATTGGAACTGTTGACCGCTTCTCTTTTTATGATTGTGTTTTATTTTTGTACTTTATATACTTCCTTAGTTTTATGATAATTTGTGTTAAACGTGATGTTGTGAAATGGAATGAATGATTATTGCTTAACGCCACATCGGCAATATTTCAGCCATATCGTGGCGAGAACAAGGTGAAAACGCGAGACTGTTAAGGTTTTCGATATGACAATATGAACATCAAAAGCAAAACAAAAAGCACAGACATGATTAAAATCGTATAAAAGAAAAATAAGAGTTAAAACTCGAAAACCAGGATTATAGTACATGTATAAATCTATATGTATATACATGTTTATCTATGGGTATTTATGACAATTAAAATTTATATTTTATGATATAGGCCAATGACCTTCAAATAATTTATGACAACATCGCCAGCGATGCTGTCAAATAAATCATATATAGAGTTGACCGTGTAGAGCCTTTGCTTAATATGGGCAAAGTAAACAGTCAACCAAGATATGTTTGATGCCATATTGTGCATTACATCCAACACACTCGGGAGCACTGCTCTCATCTAAGATGAAATTGTGTGTCAGATGAGAAGGCCCAGTACGACACCTCGTTAAAACTACTTGGTCTCTACGAGACATTTGACAAGTATAGGCATTGTAGCCAATGAGATGATGGATGGCATGCAGTTTATTGTGGATCTGCAAGTCCCATTCACCCTGCCAAAGGCGATGAATATATTTAAGAATATTAGACTTCACGTCAGAATAAGGGATTTTAACCCGAGATACAGGTTTATACAGGGCAGCTTTTGCTTCCCTGTCCACGACTGTGTTTCCATGGATACCAGTGTGACTTGGTATTCAGCAGAATAAAATATCTTTACCTCTTTTAAGTAGTTTTCGGTATTTGGCTATTATCTCAAGTATCAATGGATTTTTAAACTTATTATTTTAAATTGCCAAAAGGCAAGACAGCGAGTCGCTGCATATTACTGCCTTCTGGGCATGCCCAGAGGAAACTGTTGTGAAATGGCCTTGCGCTTATTGCGCTTGTATATGGACTGTGTCGACGTATTGAATCAGCTCGACATACTGCAGTAACAACATGTCACATTTTTTTTACTTTATGTTTTGATTGGTGTTTTACACCGTACTTAAGAATATTTTACTTATACAACGGTGATCAGCATTATGTTGAGACGAAACCGATCTGCAAAACCCACGATCATCCTCAGATTGTTGGCAATGGATAGAGAGAGGTTAAGGCTATTGCCATTTAATCACAAGGACACACAACGCTGGAGTTCAAACATGGACATTGAATTTGTCGTTGGCGATGGCGCTTTGTGGCAGACGACTTGTTAGATTGGTTGTACAGTCTGAAGTTCCTTGAGGGTCGCTTGCCTTCCACCAATATGGTGTGCGTATCTCTACGTTGCAAGCAGAAAATTTTTCAGTAAAATGTTAAAGGTTGAGGGTTTTCTCGCCATGGTATAAGTGAAAACCTCTTGAATATGGCGTTAAACAATAACCAAATCAATGAATGTATAAATGCCGCGACCAAGATGCGCTCCCACAGCCTGCAAAAATACAGTATATAAGACTACAGCAATAGTAAGTACAACAACATCGACGACTCTATAATGGTTATCAATGGTCACATAGAACCAGTGAAATACGATATGTTGTATATTTACACACAAGTCATGTGCCCCCACAAATATAGCTCGCACCAAGAGTGTTCTCTTCAACATTGTATATGAACAGTCCTCATCTGAATTATCCAACTGTCACTTGACGCCAGCCAAAGCGAAACGCGAGATCAACGCCTGGGACCTGAAACTACGAGAAGTGGGACCGTTGATGACCTTTGAAGTATTTGGGGTGCCATGACAACAACTCTTTTTCCAGGCAACAGAAGGAAAAACATGACATCAGCCGACGAGAGTTGCGAGGGACCCGTGGCCGAGTATTTACAGGGCTTCCACAGTACAATGACTCAGGAGCCTCTCACCAGTGCGGTTGCAGCGAGTTAGATAATATTATTTTATTCCTCAAATTAAATTACTCGGACTCACACAGCTTGCATAGCGGGTTTTCGTTTATACCTCCAAAAACTTATAAAACATTGTAGTAAATCCTTAATATCCTTTGTATCATGCATGCATGTTAGTCCCGCGTGCAATGTCCCGTTTCCTCTCACCATAAGTAAAAGATTCTGGCGAACGGCGAAAAACACCAATAAAATAGATATAAACTCTGTCAAAAAAAGAAACGCAAACCCCCGTATTTTAGAAATTTTAATATTTAGTTTTAGGACGGCACAACTTTTTTCTTATTGAAGACAGAAGTCAGAAATTTGGCAGAATAATAATCAAGATGGTCATGTTTAAAACTGTCTTTTTAAAAGTCATCTCACAGACACCAGTTGCTCACCAGGGGGCGTCTTCCTCAGTATCTCGTATGACCACCACGAGCTGCAATCATGCACGGCATCTCCTTGGACAAGAACAGATAAGACGCCGGATTCTCTCCTGGGGAATGGCCCTCCACTCCTCCTGTAACGCAACGGAGAGCTGTTGAAGCGTCTGTAGCGGTGGCTGACGTTGACCCACGTGTCGATCCAGAGTATCCCACAGGTGTTCAATAGGGTTGAGGTCTGGTGATTTAGAGGGCCACGGCAAGACATTGACATTGGAATCCTGCAGAAAGTTCATTGTTGCACGTGCAGTATGAGGCCTGGCGTTGTCCTGTTGAAAAAGCTGTGTCTGTCGGTCAATAATCGGGAGAAGGTGAGGCTGTAACACGCGGTTGATGTAACGTTGGGCTGTCAGGTTCCCTGGAACTATCACCAAGTCTGATTTCTGGTTGTACGAGATGGCTCCCCAAACCATAACACTGCCTCCGCCAAATCTGTCCACCTGCCGGACGATGGGCGCAAAGCGTTCATGACGTCTCCCATACACACGCTGTCTTCCGTCGTGACGTGTCAAAAGAAAATGGAATTCATCAGAAAACCAGATGCGCCTCCAGTTTTGTAAAGTCCATATCCTTACGTTGTTGCACCACCTGAGTCGTAGGCGTCGATGTAAGGGGCGTATTACAGGTCCAACAACTGGTCTACAGGCACGTAAACCCGCTTCTTTCAGACGGTTCCTAATCGTTTGAGCCGACACTCTCCTCAAACCTGGTATTTGTGTGGCAGCCACGGTTGGTAGGGCATGCCGATTACGCAGGTGAAGGACCCGGATGTACCGATCTTGAAGTGGGGTCGTGATCCATGGCCTTCCACTTCTTCGGGCGATCGTTGGTCGAATTAAAGTTGTTGTAACGGCTCCAAAGTCGGGATATAGTTGTTTTGTGAACATTTAGGTGTCGTGCAATAGTACCAAAACTTTCTCCGGCTTGAAGACGACCAATGGCGATATTTCGGTCGGCAGCACTCAGTCGCGGCATTTTACCGACTGCCTTTCGTCGACGAATGAATGAATGAAATACGAAAGCACATGGGCTTTTATACACCTCCACACTATAACTGCCATTGACATGATTTGTATGTGAATGGTTCTGTGTGCGACGTCAACAGGGTCAGTCCATGCGTTGTGACGTCATAAGCAATAAAATACACTTAGGAGAGAAAAGGCAGTTGTTTGGATGGTAATCCTCATTAAAAACGTGTATAATTTCATTCCATTTGGCTAAAATTTAGTTTGGAAGCAATAACTTTATTCGAACGAATTTTTGCTATCCGAGGACAGGGTTCGCGTTTCTTTTTTGACAGAGTTTATAAATGAACTGTATTTCGTAGCTATCAGGAAATGGCGATGCCCGAGAGATAGAAGATTGATTTCGATGTAGAGTACATGGTGAAATATATTGAGAGCTTGTATCTGGAAAACTTTGGTGCCTTTGACAATATTAGACCACCCCATTTCACGGTGCAGGACATTTGACCTAATGTCTACATCATTGCCCAGTGTAGTCACTTTTCTTCGCTACAGCGTGGTATGGCTGTCGCTAATACTGCATTTGAACGTAGACTGCTGCTTACACTATATATCTGCGTACGATACATCTCCTCTCTACAAGGCCCGCTACACTACAGTTTAGTGCAAGCCTTACACGAAATTTTGGCTGCGTAATTTGCCTTTATAGAGATAGTTTAATCTGTGGGATAGGATATCAGGAGCTGTCAGATCGAGATAAGTAGTGTTCAAAGAATACCTCGTATGTTTTATTATAGTGCAAAAAGTATACCTGCTCAGTTACTTCAAGTCGCTAAACAATCCAGCCATCGTCCGTTTGCTTACTTTACAGACAAGCGGACGTCGGAGAGCACACAAACCACAATCGCACGTATATACAATGGGAAAAATGTAAAATCCACCGCTTTTCAAACCTAAGCAGATAACTCACAAACAAACACAGCACAGTAAAGACGCAATGGAGATCAAAGTAATAAGTTTAATTACTGATACAAAAAGTTTTACTTACTTATTGTTATCCATAAGTAATGCCTCTGTCAATCGATATAAAAAGTGTTAGCAAAACAAATACAATTTAAAAATATCCAAAATGAAAATTGCGTAAACATAAATTGAAGACTGTCCAACTAATTAACAAAGGCCACTGCCACTGATTGACGACTACCACTTTGTGATAATTGGCAAATGGTGACACGAAACGGGTGAAATACCCTAGGGTGTGATTCTAACTGTTCATGTGAATGCCCCCCTCACCCGCCCAGCACCATGGCTTTATTTTAATAGCCACAATTAGGTAAACATTTTATGCACTGATGTCAAAAGCATGGCCTTGGGAACACTTAGTCCACCAGCAGAATCATGGTTTATGCAGGAATAATACCAGATAATACAACTGTAAATTAAAAGGTATCAAAATTAATATTATAAGAAAACTTAAAAGCCTAAAGAGCATTTGTCAACAAAAGCATCCAACTTCGCTTGGAAGTAACAAATATGTATAAAATGTATGTAGGTATGTCTCGTATTCTCTGGTTCTTACATTTTCGTAGATGCTTACTTTAAAAAAATTAGTCGTATAATTAAGAGGAGTCATTAGGTCTGTGTACATGTATTGTATAAATATGTATTGTAGTTAAATAATATGGTCGTCTAATGGTGTTAATTTTTTAAATTAACATTAGATCTACGAATGATCTGTACCACAGAACAGTTAACATGGTGAATGTTACTGATGAAAATACTCACGTTCCATTCGGAATACGGCAAATGTTAAGTTAGCGGACTTCGATTATTTTAAATGGACAATGTGATTTAGTCAGGAATCATCTGTGTGCCAACAGAGCATGTCCGCTCACTAGCTCTGAACAGCAATCATGTTCGTTTTAGTAACAAAAGATCTATCCAGTCAAATCTGTACTTACGGCCACCTGTGTTTAGCGTCTAACTGTCCTAAGCGGCCACTCTCTGCCGGGACCGAGCGATTTTCCATGTTTAACGACCTGTACTACGCGGACACCTGTCCAACGCGGCCAACAACCGCTATATATTGTAGCAAAGACCAATATTAACATGCCGTACGCGCCCAAGACTTTCAAAATTAATAACTATTAAATATTTAAAAAATTCAAAATGGTGGCCACAAACTTCGGCAGCTTTGATAGTGATTGAAAATTTGCAATATTGTAATATGCATCTTTGTCTTGACCAGTGAAGTTTGTGGTTTACTGGTCAATGGCAGTAAAGCTTCTTTGCTTTAAAGCCCAGCTGGCTATTGTCAAGACAGCCACTGGCAGCCAGTAGGATTAGCCCTATGTAGAGGTCGCCTGAGGTGTGAAAGCAATAAAGTTACACTGAGCAAATCAGGATATAATCTGACCTCCTGTGGTTCAATCCACGAATGGTTTCTTTGACAAAACATCTAGATTGCCTGACCATTATCTTTGTAGGCACCTGGAGATGTGTCTTCCTGTTGGTTTGCCAAAATATGACCTCTCACGAACACGTTGAACCTCCCAGATCCATATACAAGTATGTTGTTACTTCACCGGCAATGGCAAAACGAATAAATGTTTATACAGCTCATACGTCTAGCTGAAATCCGTAGTCCAAAAGTTTATTGTAATATCCTAACTGGCGCAAAACTGTCTAGACCATGAAAATTTTGGAAGGAAAAGTGCTCAAGTCACACAAACGCTGACTTGAAACTCGGGTTGTAAGCGCTTGTTTACTTACACTCTATGTGAACACTATTAGGTCTTTAGGCTTATAAGCTACACTGCTTAATTGTTTTGAGATATAATATTAGTATACTGTTGTTATATATCCACTAAATATATGCTCAGAACTTTGAAATTTAAATTTGATAGGGTTATTATAATTTTCAAGTTAAATTTAGGACTTTCTAGGTCCATAAAACCCATAATGTTTTCCTGTGTAATTAAAGTGACATAAAGTCTGCCACTATACATACATAGGAACCATGATAAACGACAAAGTTGTCATCGAAAAATATGTTCAAAAAATTCTAAAAAATTTTGAAAGCCGAGATCATGGAGTTGATTATTGGGGATATGGCAATGACGGACAATTCACTCCAAGAAGCCATGTTGTAGAAGCCCTTTTGAACTTGGCCAATCCATAGCCCTGAAAGCGTCACGTGATAATTGGCTGTCACGTGAAAAAATATTAGCTCTCGATTGTCAGTGTGGTGTCTTATAGTGGATACAGGTATCGGTGCAATAAATTGGATTTTGCGGCTTAAGTGTAAAACTGATGTATTTTGAACCACACGTTTATAAGCAGGGAACCGAGAACGGCGGCCCCTGTCACAATGCGTACATGTTGGACAGGATACTGCAGTAACTTGTCACGGTAAGCTGGCAGAAAACCGTCCGGTAGAGTCATTGCTTGAAAAAAAATATGGTGACTTTTCATTACTTTTCCTTAGCAAAGTCAGAGTTATTACAAAAATATCTTTCCAAAATCTGAATAAAAGGGTCTGTTATTAATCAGAAGGTCCTGCAGTGTTCGGTAAATTCCCTGCAGTCTGTACAGCCAGCTAGGTCAAATGCTTACACCCCTGTAGGACGAGGGCGAGTAGGACCGCTAAAACACGACAGTTGTGTCCACCAACATCGCCCTCATCGAGCCCCAAACTAAAAGAAGCATTAGCCCTTTGAACCTTTTCAAAATTGAAAACAAAGTGTGCTGTTTTTAGGAGCGAATTATCTAATTCAAACTATATATATGTTCAAAACTTGTCATTTTTAACGGTTCACTATCTCCCGTTCTTTCCAGGAAGCGTTTCGCGTCCAAAGCCATGAAATTAAGTAACAGGTGTGTAACTGGCCTCGGTGTCATTACAAGAAAATCGGATTTTGTCGTATTCATTCTCATAAACACTCTCATACGGGTTGCTGTCCACTGGAGTTGAAATCCGCGCTTCTCTCCCTTGATTAGAACTCTCCCGATTTTGGACGTGGGCCGGATCCGAACGCTCAGAGGTTCCTCCTGACTTATTACCGTGACATCTTCTCCTGTAGAAATAATACAGTCTATGGTCACCTAAATAATTTCAACAAAGATATACTATCTTAACACAAAATATAAACCCAACAAAGCGAAAATTATTACAGCAGCATATTACAATATACTTATCTCTAATATCGATTTATTCGGATTATTTCGTCACATTTTCTGAATACATGTAAACGTATTAGGATTTAAATTGCACATTATTCTGTATCACAGAGAGGGAACAATGGGTACAGCTTTAGGTGTATCACAACCTTTAGTGTATAACAAAGTATTATAAAAATATAATAAATACATAAAATATTACATGTATATCTATATCCTATACTGTGGAATAAACATTCATGGTCCTATTTTCAGTTGGCATCACTTACGTGTACATCAGTACAATAACGACGATTACGACAGCGACCACCACAGCCACACAGCCTATAACCACTCCTGTGTAGTTATAGTTGACTGCTACAAACGATAAAATACACATTTAAACAAAGCTGAAATTGCTGATTTTATTGTGCTACATCTTATTCAGTTTTTGGCGAGCAATGTATTTTATGACGGTGAACATTTCAGCAGCACAGAAATGTTTATTTTTTAAACAAAGTCGTTACACAATGGCGCTGTGGGACAAAGCCTACACTCTGACATCGACAGACATATGCTATTAAAGTGAGAGGGGTGGGCGTATGGGAAATCTAATGCGGTGCAACTTTGGCGGAATATGTTAGATCTTCAAGGTGGGACTGACTTTGAGCTGCGTACTGAGTTACATAAACAAGGAAATATGCAATGGATTGTTGATATCCTGCCTTCCACATGGAGATAATTATCTGTTGTAGGATTAAAACCGAAACAGCCTGTAAATGGAGCGTAATCGACAGCAAATGCTGATCTTTCAAATATTAATGATATTAGGATACTCTTGTGTATAATCATTAAGCCACTGGCACCTTAGGAATTACTTTTAGACGCAAAATTATTGGCGACGTTCTATTATCAGTTGAAATGTCACCAAGAGAGTGCATTTACATTCAAAGATAATCTTTTTCAGGTAATGATGCTTACGGGTACAAAATCTGCCTTCATGTCCATCTGTACAACCTCCAATACATGCTCCATTCCTGACGTCACATCCGGTTGGACCATTAAGACAGTTCAGACTACAAGTAAGTTTGCAATTTTGCCCCCATGTGCCAGGGGAGCATGCTGTCAAAATAGAACACATATTTCTGTTATCTTCAGACTTCTGTCTCATTTGTCGATGTTTCAGTGTTACCGTTCTATAGCTTGCATTGTCAGCTTTCTTGTTCTGTTTTTGTCTGCACTGCAATCGTTAAAGGCAAGCTAGAATGAATCTCACAACATAGGCTGGCATCAATCTTGGACACTAAAACTAGCACATAACAACCCTGGAAAGCAAAGGAACCCATGTAAGCCTGACACCGGCTAAAGCGGAGCGAGGAATGCTATAAGCTTGCTTGGAATAGACACGGGTGGCGACGAGAAGAGTGGCCGGTGGCGAAACACAATCTCACAAAGTGTCCTGTACAGAAAATGGAGTACGAAAGTCAAATGGCGTAAAAGCCGATATGTCTAAACCCAGCAAACTCCTTCACAGAGGAGGACGGTAAGTATGACTGCTCTCCAGTGGACTTCAGTAAATGACTGCTCTCAAATGGACTTAACTAAATGACTGCCAGCTGCACAAGTCTGTCGGTAATATTTATAGATAAACGTAAAAAATAATCTGGATGGTTTTAAACATGTTTACAACACCGATACATATTTCCAGAAAGTGTACTCTATGTACGATGACACTATACTCATAAACCCCGAAGCCCCTAGAACGCTCGACTGAATTACAGTGCAAAGCAGGCACAGAGGGAAAAATGTAAGTCAGACACTGACTCAGGAACAAATAACAAAAAAATAATGCAATATTGAAAAACATGGTTCGTAACACTTACTCTCCCCCAAAAAGAAAAGATAACTGTACATAAGTACCCATTTTTTTTTACAATAAATATAACATATATATACAATAATGGCAAAATGATGTAATAAGGGAAAAAATGTACGTATAGAAAGAAATATGCATACACAAATGTCAACCAAGCTCTCGATAGCATGTCAGCCACACTGTTGTTCTTACAAGCAATATGTATAATTTCCACATCATAAGGCTGTAAGGTCAAATACCATCGTAATAATCTTTGATTCTTGTTCTTAAAACTTTTCTAAGAACACCAAAGGGTCGTGATCAGTATACATAGTGATATTACCAGAGCAACTGGTCAATTACAATTCGAAATGCTGTACAGCCAGCACCAGGCCAGACGCCTCCTTTTCTATGGTGGACTAATTCCTTTGATGTCTATTTAAGTTCCTAGAGAAATAGCTCACAGGCTGTTCTATTCCATCTTCTGTACTCGCCACGATATGGCTGAAATATTGCCGATGTGGCGTTAAATCATAATCATTCATTCATTCCATCTTCTCCTTCCTGGAGTAAAGCAGATCCTACTTCGATGTCACTAGGCATCTGAAAAGGACGGCTTAGATTTGGCGCTTTGAAAATAGGACGTTTAGATAGAATGTCCTTTAACCCATTAAAACTGACTAACAACTATCTGACCATACACACTTGACATTCTTTTTGGGCAACAGAGTCAATGGAACAGCAAGATCGCTGAAATTGGGCACAAACGTACGGTAAAACGACATACCCCAAGCACTCTAAGAAGGTCTTTCCTACAAGTATGCACTGGTAAAGATAGTATGGCCTGGATTCTGGCTGAATGAGGGACCAAGGTATGCCGCTTGTTCTTTGGCAAATTCTTCTTGAGATCAGTCACTAAACCTAATTAAGACAATCAAGAGAATTGTCTTTTCGAGATGTTTACCAGGTTCTTACTAAGAGCAATCTTAGTAATAAACTTGGCATTTCCTACCCTATCAACACAATCCTCACTACGAGGAATAGGATAAGAATCCGTCTTGTTTACAGCATTGATCTTTCTGTAATCCACATATAGGCGTATAGAACCATCGAACTAAAAAAAAACTACAGTTGGTGAACAACAGCCACTCCGGCTATGCCCTATAACCCCGCTGTCTAACATGTACCGTATTTCCTAGTTAACAAGCTTTAGCATTGCAGGGTTAATCCTGAAAGGGTGATGTTTGATGGGTACAGCCCCTCCTACATCTACATCATGTCCTGCAGCATTAGTACAACCAGGTACATCAAAACATATTTTATTTATTTTTTTGATTGATGTTTTACGCCGTACTCAAGAATATTTCACTTCTCCGACAGCCGCCAGCATTATGGTGGGAGGAAACCAGGCAGAGCCTGGGGGAAACCCACGACCATCCGCAGGTTGATGGCAGACCTTCCCACGTACGGTCGGAAAGGAAGCCAGCATGAGCATGACTTGAACTCACAGCAACCTCATTGGTGAAGGCTTCCGGGTCATTACGTTGCGTTAGCGCGCTAACCAACAGAGCCAATCCTGTCTCCGACATTTAGAAAGGTGACTTAACACTTTACCTAAAATGCTCAACATATTAATGCGACATGTGACAGTTTCCCGATGACCAGGTGTGCTAATAATGTAGTTAACAGCGTTAGCTTTTTGCTAACCGATATGGTCCACTAAACTTGGCCTTAAGCGGTTCGTGAGGTAGGGGCAAACATAATCTAATAAGGTTACTTCTGTTTCCTGAGGACATCTAACCTTAAGACCATACACCAACTCCAATGGACTAATCCCAGTGTACTCATTAGGAGTATCTCTAGAGGCAAACAATACAAATTTTATCGCTTTGTCCAAGTTTCAGAATTTTCCATACAGTATGCTCGTAGAGCGCTCTTCATGATTTGGTGGTATATTTCCAAAGCCCCTTGGGATCGACAGTGATAAGGTGTGGATTAAAGCTGCTTAATCCCACATAACTTCCTGATATAAACCAGACATAACGATGGAGCCCTGGTCAGTTTGTATTTCCTTAGGTAAACCATATCTGGTAAAAAGATTAACAGACTATTAACTATCCGAGGTGTAGTTAGCTGTATCTGTTAGCTGTATCCATAATAGTCAATAAGTACCTTACTAAAAGGCACACTAAAACCCGGATTTGGAATTAAGGATGCAGGCCTTATACTATGCTGTGGTTTTCCGACAAGCTAACAGGTGTGACCTGTCTTACAGAAATTAACCACATCCCTGTGAATCTTAGGCCAATAAATATAGCGAGCGATTTTATTTTCTAATGCCTAAATGTCCACCTATTGGAATCTCATGACCCATCTTAAGTAGTTCCTGTCTACAGTTAGAGGTGAGAAAACTTGATTCAAATTTGCTTAATCATTAGCTAATGCATCAGGCAGTCAATACTCTCTTCTCAACAGCCCACTCTCCAGGTATTTCCTCAAAATAAAGCAGACTTACTTAATTCCCTTACATTCTCTACACCATCAATATCATGAAAGAACGTTTCAGCCAAATTAATATTACCCGCTGAATCCCCGATGGTTACAGAAGAATTGTCTTCCTTCTCCCTAGCTCTTTACTGTGACCTGGTAACCACACAAGAGGGAAATATACCTGGAAACTTTTCGTAGGTCTTTTGTATTTTCGTCCAAAAACCTGTACACTGCAGACATGAGGACAAACCTTAACTTAATTTCATGCTAAGTCATTACCGAGCAAGAAAGAAAATACCTTTCTCAGGCAAACTCTTAACAACCCCTTCAGTAACCAAATCAGAAGTTATGGTAACCTCTAGTAAGGGAACAGACATAAAATTTCCATTAAAACCCTGGATCAGAACATGACTGGCAGCCTTATCGGAATAACATCTGCTAACATCAGACTGATTTGCCCGAAGATTCCTAAGTATACGAACAGGGGAGGTAACTCCATTCACAGTAACCACACCATCAGACATGAATCCCCAGTATGTCTCTGGTGTCTGTCCTACCTCTTTAACGTATGATTTGACGATAGGACAAAAACTGCGTATGTTGACGGGGAACGTATCAGAAGAAAAACACACATTTGACTTTTGTTATCTGCTTGTCAGTACTAAAATTTGAAGTCTTTTTATCGGAATTCCACTTCTGAAATTTAGCCTGACATTTTTGTTCATCACTCTTATGATTTAACTCATATTCATCAGCCAAACTTGCCGCGGTCTTAATGTCCTTGACCTTTTGTTCACCTAAATGAGCCTTGACCTCATTTCCAACATTGTTCTTAAATTCCTCCAAGAGAATAGCCTCCCTTAAATTCTGAAAAGAATGACCTAACGCCAGAGCCCTATACAAGCTATTAAACAGTGTTTCTTTACCCCCGACAAACTCCACGTAAGTTTCATCAGCTGTTTCCTTAACTGTCTGAACTTCTGTCTACAGGCCTCCGGCAAAAGCGCTCAAAAGCAGACAAGACCAGTGCATTGACTGTGTTGTAAACTGAAGACTGATCTACCGACAAAGTAGAATAGACCTCTGCAGCTTAACCTTCCAATGTACTCTGCAGTAACATTGTCCAGTACCTTCAGGCCACTCCAAGTTAACAGCCACTTTCTCATATTTTGGGACAGAAAAAAACTTTCAACAGCCTTATCATCGTATTTGGGCACTAATCGAAGGCTTTGGGTCAAACCAATCCCTTGCTGATTACGACTAACAGCTTCTTTATCACTACTTTTACCCCGGGGTTCCTTCAGTTTGAACTCCTGTTCAAACTCTGTGACTCTTTTAACTCTGTTTCTCCCTTTTTTAATATCACCGTCTCTAACTCAAACTCACTTTCCCTTTCTAACTTTCAACTTTCAACTTTCTAATAATCTTAGGGCTTCTGGCTTAAGTCTAATAGACACATGTCAGATATTTTCCTTAAATCTGCCTTCGTAGACAACTCAACAACCGACAAATCCTCGCAATCAAGGATTGAAGGTGCATTAAATTCCTCAGCCATAATGACACAATATAGTGTACAAAGAAATTACATAAGTAGTTTCACAAAATGTCAATCTCTGTTTGATCCAAAATAGGAACCAAAACACCTCTAAGCACCGCTAACACCGTTGACAATTAACGTGCTACAATCTAGCACAAGCAGATTTTAGTTCCTGGACAAGTCCCAAATATGTAATGGTACCACTATCGGAGAGCAAAGATGAGAAACAACTGGTTTGTTTACCTCTCAGATAAGCGACAAACCTTACGCAACGTCAAGTGGACTTTCTAAGTGACTGTTGTGGACTTTAGTAAATGATGGCCAGCTTCACAACTCCGTCGGCCTTATATATAGACTAACGTAAAGAAATTCCGGATGGTTTGAGCGTAAATATGTAAAGACTTTGATAGGGTATGTGTAAGGAGAAGGGATATAGAATAAGACCCTTTTAGAAGGGGAAGGTTTTTAGTTAGTAACAACAGACATTTTGATTTAATACAAGGGACTGGCATACTAACTTTGTCGACAGTTAGATCCCAAGAAACCGGCCTTACAGCGGGGATTCTCTTCTGTGATTGGACAGCCCCCAGATGCTCTGTCACACGTGACGTTGTTATAACATTCGCCACACTTTTCCTCACAGTCGGCTCCCCAAAACCCAGCATCACATCCTGCCAAAAAAGTCAAATGTTCAAAAAATATTTAGTGGCCAAATGGTTAGTATGATAACGCAGCGCAATGACACAAGGGCGTCACCAAAGCGGTCGTTGTCAGTTTAAGTCCAGCTCATGCTGGCTTCCTGTGGGTCCTACGTGAAAAGATACGCCAACAATCTGCCAATGGTCGTGCCTTCACCCGCTTTTCTCCCATTATAATGAATAAGCAGAAGAACACTGTCTTCCATTTTTTTCCAGGTCAATTATTACACTGAAATCGTAGTTTAACAACCCGGTTCTAAGCACCTACACTGCTTTACGAATACAACCGTACAGGAACAGTGATGCATTGCAAAAAGTAACAAAAGAGTATACCGCTTAGAGTCGACGGTTTGGAGATAGTAGATAGTTGTACCTTAAGTCCATCCTTAGGTCTGGTATACTTTGAATTTATTAGTTATCCGCGTTTGAAAGATGTTAAAGTGTGTACCAGTAAACCGTCTTTAATGAAAATCCAGCTGTTAAGTATTTTCAATGGCGAAGTGCGAAACCCAATTACAAACTTTCATTCTAGATACAAAAAAAGAAAACCAGATTACATTCAAGGAAAACACCGTTGGAAGAAATTTCGAACAGGCAGCACATGCTTTACCTGAACTTGGAGGCAGTTCTAAATCAAAACATGACGGACGTTAATTCAAATGCTTGAATGGCTGGATTACTGCTTAAGCATGCTTTATCAATGCATCCTTTGACATATATACACTTGGATGACAGTAAATCCGTGTGTACCAAATGTAAGGATAGGTTCACGTTGTAAAGATTGGTGGAATTTTTCACGTGGGGTGAGATAGCCAGCCACGCATTGCCCTACGTACTGTAGCCTATCTCTTTTAGAGAGTCGCCTTTATTCAGCTCTCTGTAACTTGAGACATCTTTTTATTTGTTAAAGTTCATAAAAGCGTTTGGGTGGAAAGAACTCAATACCTCAGGTGACGGCACAATTATTTTAAAAAATACAGTTTATCGGTTACGGTTGAATACGAGGATGAAACTCGTTTATTACATTCGTCATGGTAACCAGATCTCTTCTTTAGTTCTCAGCCTATGCACCAAGCCAACCCAACCACCATATTAGCGCTAATTATGACTTTTGGCGGTCATGTCGCGTACAAAGAAAGTTTTTTTCTTAAAAAAATACCTTGAGATATGTTAATTATGAAATGGTAATGGTAGTTCCACCTCCATGCTTAAAACTAGTTGAGAACGGGTCAAAGGTCAATATTTGGGCTAAATTAGCATAAGACAAAATATCGATCACAATATTATGAGGTTGAAACTTATTTTATGCATTCTTCGTGACAACCTGATTAGTAATAACCAGTTCATAAAGCGAACATGAAGTCTGTCACTATATATACACTAAACAATGGTATAGCACACAGCTATCACAGAAAAATATGTGAAAGAAATCTGTGAAGTTTGGAAAGGTGAGAAGATGAAGTTCAGCACTGGGGATATGGCACTGATGGACAATTCTCTCCGACTAGCCATGTTGTAGAAGCCCTTATGAACTTAGCCAATCACTATCGCTGAAAGGGTCACTATAAGCTCTCGACTGTCAGTGTGGTTTCGTGTAGTGGATAAGCAGATATTGATGTAATAAATTGGATTTTGCGGCCAGTTTAAATGTTAAACTGATTCATTTGAACCACACATTTATGAGCAGGGAACTGAGAACAGCTGTCACAATGCGTACGTGTTGGCCAGGAGACTGCAGTAACTTGCCAGGGCAAGAAAATCGCCTCGGGAGAGTCATTGCTTGAAGAAAAATATTGTGACTGCATCATTTTTTCCTAGCATAGTCAGATTTATAACGCAAATATCTCGACCAAATCTGAATGAAAGGGTCTCTTACCACTCAGAAGGTTCTGCTATGTTCGGTAAATTCCCTGAAGTCGATACAGCCAGACAGGCCAAATGCTTACACCCATGCAGGACGAGGTCTAGGAGAACCCCTAAAACACGACGCTTGTGTCCATAAACATCGCCCATGAACGAGTGCCAAACTACAAGAAACACCGGCCTTTTCAACACGGAACAGAGATGATACTTTTTGGTTGGGTATCAGACGTCATATTGTCTTATTGTATTTCTCATTGTCATATTGTTTAATACCGATGGTAGGAGAGGGCTCCACGGTCTTGTGACGTCACTCTCAACAGCTATATGGCAAAATGGCGTCACCGAATGATCAACCGAGACTATGCTGACACGGGGGAAAGCATAAAATTATAACATTTTCAGGAAATTGTAAAAGAATCGACAGCATATGAAATTGTAAATGAATCAACAGCATATGCCCCTACGTATGCCCCTACATACGGATGTAGAATTTAACCGTGATGCAAATGGGTCAATATTTGATGTAATACCCAATACTGACATTGCGGTTGAAAACACTGTTGTGTCAAACATCCAATCTGTTTCTCTACGTTTTGTACGAGATTTTTAATCAACTTCAGCGTTTTGTTTTCTAACTAAGTGAGATAATTTCAACAAAATGCCTTGCTCAGTGCACACGTGCCGTATATCATAACCTAAGTGATTACACACTTTTCAATGACTTGCCCCCATATGATATATTTCTAACACCGCTATCATATTGTCAATCATAATTCTCACATTTTTGTCATCAATAAAATCTTGACAGGATTTTAGAGTTAAACAACCTTCTCAGAGCTCGTATTTTCTGTGATGTTGTTCTTCACCCTGACCACAGTGGCGGCACATGTAACACGGCCCTCACCTGTGCCACGGCCCCCACATGTAACACGGTCCCTACATGTAACACGGCCAGCATGCCTCTGATGCATAACTCACCCCAACCAATTTTTCAACTCCCGTCAGAATACACAACTACATCTGACTGGCCGCGTGATATGTGGTGTGAGCTATGCTCAGTGGAGCGTATCCACCAGGTGAAGTCTTTCCGTAACTTCTGGGACAATTGCATTGTTTTGTCCAAATCACCATTTTGTTCTCTCAAGACAATTTCCACCTGTCTGTATTTGAATGGTGCATACATTACACCTGAAAAACTGGACGTCATTAAAACAAGGATTTTGAAGCTATTGTGTAGCAATTTCTCACAACTGTGTAATAATTCGGGTAGGTTTGTCTGTTGTCAGACACACAGACATTGAGACAGAGTGATAATGACCATTTTAACATGGAAGTATTCTACATACAGGTTAAGACCTTTTAAATTCGGAATTAGCCGATAACTTCCATCTTTATTTGGCCTTAAGAACATTTGCGAAATAAATTCAACTTTTTACTGCGTATAGGTTCTATGACACTTCTTTAAAAAGCTGAGAGATTTCCTCAGCAATGCTTTTCAATGGTTTCTGCTTTACTGTAAGCTCTCTTGGGGCCTGCTTTTGCCTGGGGACATCTATATCATTTGGTTAGACAGTTTGTATAATTTCCAGGTCATAAGTTACGGTTTCCCATTAATAATAATACTGACGCGATCGCTTTAAACAGTCCATTATCTATAGCTGGTCCTACTTAGTGGATGGGCTGGGAATTTACGAATTGATCATTAGTGATCGCGTTGTCATAAGCAATGTATAAAAGGAGTTACTCAGTCGTGATCAGTACTATTGCTTTAAGGTAATTTAGCCCAAGTATTAACATCTGACCTGTTCTCATTAAAAGGTTTTGAGCATGGAAATGCAGTTACCGTTTTATAATTAGCATATCTCAAGGTCAATTTTGGTTTTGTACGTGAACTGACCCATAAACCTCTGCTTGCTGCCGGACAAGTAGGTATTGGTAATTGCGGTTGTGTGTTCAAATTCAGATTCATTTCCAAAAAACCTCGGACATCCGTTCTCGAAAAAATATGTGAAAAATAATAAATATCACTCATAAAAATATCTGGTGACATGTAAGAGAGAAGCATGTAAAACAATATTCCCGACTCACCTTTACATTTCAAACCAGAATATCCCGGCATGCATCTGGGATCACCCGGACAGTGCCCGGATGTAGTGTTACAACTGTCTGGTCCACGTGCACACGATCCACAGGTCTCGTTACAGTCGTGGCCATATTTACCTGCTTCACAGGCTTCATGTAAAACAGAAAACAAAACACAATATTACAATCCGTTTGAGTTAGATTGCAATATATCCAGATACACACGCTGTACGCGCAAGCCGAAAATGAAAGTTGTAGCACTGGATAAATCTGGCATTTACAATGTATATATATATATATATATATATATATATATATATATATATATATATATATATATATATATATATATATATATATATATATATATATATATATATATATATATATATATATATATATATATATATATATATATATAAAACATAACAAACGTGCTTGGTGTGGACGAATATAAAAACATGTACCCTGCTTTGGTACTCGGTGCGTGGGGGGCGGGGGGGGGTTAGTATCGCTAGCTGAGATGGTTAAATTTATAGATCCCTGCCTTTTTCCACGGCAGCTTTGTTTTGTTTGCAAAATTTCTGACAAGGGCCGGTGGGTTACTCCTCGCCCATAACTCTGGTTCTCCTCATTCACGTGAGAATTTCTTGGGTACGTTTTTAAAAAACTTATCAATGAAATCTGTCCTTTGGCAAAGGTAATAGCTATAATGTACATAACGACATAATTGCCCCAACATACAGTGGGCATATTGTAACGACGGGGCTTCCTGCCGTTACAACTGGCTGCTCTCCAGCTCTAATCATTAAAGTTGTTGGTCTGAGATATCAACGGATTTCTAGTTCGATTTATATTCACGTTGTTGTTGTACGGATGTTTGCTTGTCAAACACACAGCAACATTTATGGAATTACGGCTGGTGTGTATGCTATCTGCTTGTGTTCAAGTAACAAACATTTCAAGCTGATCTGAACTTGACATGAAATACCATTCTACAGATTGTATTTTGCCTGGTTTCCTACATGGAGAAAACCGACTGAAATGTTGACCGCCATCTTGTTTAGACCCTGCTCACGTGCAGCAGTAGTGTTGCCACAGGGAATGACGCAAGGCGGAAATCCCTCATAGTGTAAAGGATTTTGATAGTTCAATGCGAGGTCATTGCTCCTAACTTTTTAATATAAATTCGGATCCCACGAAACTTCAAGGTAAGTATTTCAAAAAAATATCAAAAACAGTTCACTAAAACCTATCCGGCCTGAGATGGCACAGGTTTGTGCGGGTGATGTCCATCCCATGTTGAATCTGTATGTTGAATTAAAGTGAAGGGTTTGTTACAGGTATAGAAATATCGGTACACCAAGCACATGGGTAATTATAATATTCAAGCTATATAGATCATTACGACATCACCAGGCTGGATGGAATCCCAGCTGAACATTTCACTGTCCACCATATAGACAGCGATTATACACCGGCTTAATAACTTAATATTTATACTAAGAATCCATACAGGTGGAAGTTAATAACCTACTGCTCACTATATCAGTCTTGAGACCATTTTATGATTAGTTTACCTCAAACAGTACGTGAAGGTGTGAAGTCGGAGTCCCAATCTACTACTACCCCCACCAAATCCGGTTGTGGATGTTGATGGACTGTTCACTGGTGATTCCTTACTAGTGTAGCTGTTTATAGACTGACGGTTGGGGGAGAATCTAACTGTTGACGACTTGTTAAAGTGTCACCTCGATTCATGCCAGTGTCCATCGAGATCGTGACGATAGAAGACAAGATAATACTGATGAGATGTGTTATATATATGTAACATTGACTGAAAATTCCACCATTTTCGGTGCATTCTATTCCTGCCCTAGTATTACATGCCTCAAGCTCATATCACTACATAGGCCTATTTACGACCTTGGAATTCAGCTATAAATGGTTATGCATATTATTTAATCTGAAATGAACACACCACCAATTATGGTGATATTAGTTTCAAAATCTAGTTTGTTATGCATTGTCTCCTTTTCACTATATTGGGACCTGGAATATGATAAAATCTTACCTGCCTATCTGCTACCTGAAAGACGATAGAACTACTCGAGGATAATTTAACATTTTGCGATTCGTTTATCCTAGTCGCGTCAACTATTTGCTGGTTTATTTTATTGTAACAAAATGTTCATCTACAACTAAATTCCTAATTTCTGTTTTCCATGAGTCTTATTTCTTTAGATCATTATACTGTCTTACATTTATTATAACACCCTGGAACCCTATAGGTTATTAGAGTACCTTAAACTCTACTATTAGTTCTTCCTCTGGGATCTTATGTTCGGAGATTTATTTGAGAATTTCACAATTTGCAAAAAATAAGACCATAACAGTTATCCCTGGACTAGTATCACAAATATGGTGTTAAATTTTGCCTCTGTTTTGACTGGATCAAAAGTAGATATCACGGGATCATTTAAACAAAAACCCAATAACACCAGTTCCCAAAAGAATATGTAAAACATATAAATGGTCAATAAATCTGGTGACATGTATGAAGAAAGCATATGAGTCACAAGCTATTCTCGACTCACCTGTTTTACACTTCAAACTAGAATATCCCGGCATGCATCTGGGATTACCACGACAGTACCCGGATGCCGTGTTACAACTGTCCGGTCCACTTGCGCACGATCCACAGGTCTCGGTACAGCGTGAGCCATATTTACCTGCTTCACAGGCTTAATTCAAGTAAAAAGAGAAAATAAAGCTCGATATACAAGTCATTTCAGTGCTGTTGTAATGTATCAAGATACACAGGCTATACACGCAAGCAGGAAGTGGTAGTTATTGTACTGGATGTACCTGACGTTTATAATATATATAAAATATAACTGAAACAAACGTGCTCGCTTTGGGCGCGTGCAAAAACATGTAGCCTCCTTTGCCGTGCGCGGGACCTCGCTGGCTGAGTGAGTGAGTACTAGTACTAGCTCCCCTTGAGTACTAGGCTCTTGGCCATTGAGGTTGCGTGTCCAATGTCCGCTTCGACTGTCTACACAGCGGATTTTTAAGTCCTTTTCGCAAATTTTATAACAAAGGCCTGCGTTACTCCGGTTTCCTCCGCTCCTTTACGAAAGGAAATTTTTGAGCACGTTGTTAAAACACTGATCAATGAAATCAATCCGTTGGTAAAATTAATAGCGATAATGTACATAACGACATAATTGCTCTGACATACAGTAAACGTATCAAGAATGGTATTAAAGATTTTAAGTCTAGTTTGCAAATTTTCTGTCAAAGGTCTGGGTGACTTGAGAAAATTCCTTTGGAAAAAGTAATGGCTGTAATGTACACTATGACATAATTGCTCTAACATACAGTAGACGTATCATAAAAATGGTGTAAAAGATTCTGCCTGAGTTTTGTCTGGACTTAATTAGCTTTGATTCTATACAATATTACAAAAACGTGTAAATATACGACACATGTTAGTAAGACCAGGACCAGACAAAAGTTCCAGAAGTTCTGGGCCCAGGTGTTCAAAAGTATATAGTAGAAGTTAAGCCCGGTATTAACTTTAGTCAGGGCCACAGTGCATTCAGTTTTGTATTAGGCCAAGATTAGTATTAACATTTAAGCCTGGTTTAACTTTTAATACACTGTTTAACAACCGGCCGCTGGATACATACGGGTGCAAAAGTGTGTATGATCGTGACAGTAATGAGATACAATGAGATTCCCTGCGTACATGAGGCCAGTCACTCTCACAGAGGTGTTGGTATAAAAAGACTCAACCGAAACTACTTGTACATCACTCCGCGTGCCATATCACGCACAATCTATACTTACCCCACGTAAACAAAGTAGCGGTGATCCATTT
Organism: Liolophura sinensis; assembly: GCF_032854445.1. Lineage (NCBI taxonomy): Eukaryota > Metazoa > Mollusca > Polyplacophora > Chitonida > Chitonidae > Liolophura > Liolophura sinensis. Next base: position 84,276 of record NW_027017954.1, on the reverse strand, counting down.
ACTTTAACTATTTTGTAAAAAAATTAATACATATAAATGATAAATAAATGTAGGGACATGTAAGAGAGAAATATGTAAAAAAAAAAAAACAAGATATTTCCGTCTCACCAGTTTTACATTTCAGACCAGAATATCCCGGCATGCATCTGGGTTCACCCTGACAGTGCCCGGAAGTAGTGTTACAGCTGTCCGGTCCAGATGCACACGATCCACAGGTCTCGTTACAGTCGTGGCCATATTTACCCGCCTCACAGGCTTGATGCAAACAAAAGGGAAAAGAAAACATCATCATAATTCGGTGGTTATAGCTTCCTGAGTCAAAGAATAGGTGATCTGTTAACAAACAAAAAGTGATATTTATATGTTGTTCTTTTATATATACAAGGCAGCAAACATTTGGATTTCACCACTTGGTCAGTATCCCCCTTGAGACATATGAAAGCTTAAATCTCAACATCCATTCAATTAAAGGACAGGATAGCACATTGCCAAACATATTTCAATCGAAAGCGGGACTCACAAGCGTCCTAAAAAGGATCATACTTTATTGTTCTAATGAGATTTTACCGAATAATATATAAAACAAAGTGACATTAATGTACAAAATTGCTGGTGTGAGACGAGTCAACCATCTTTAGAATTTGATCCAATCATACACATTGCTATAAGATTGCGAGGCCTAAGCTGTGACTTGGCGTTTACCCATTGGGACAGGTCTGTATCATTTGTGGACTACCACAAATGTAAAATAGATGATTTTCAAGCTTTTCTCTCTTACATTTTCAAGCCGTGTAATATTCAACCGCGGTATCACAAATTATGTCAGACAGTAGCATACCGTCTCGGCCAAAACCTCATTCATCTCCCCAGATACATTTTTTTTGCTCCGTCTGTCGCATACAAAGGATGTTTTTTTTTCTGTTTTTCATTATAAAATACAGCAAAATTATTGAAACGCCATATTTTAGCCGATGTGCTTTCTCTGACATCCGCGATAACTGGGTCAGCACAGTTTTCTTTATTGAAGCCACCGCCAGAGTGGAATGCCTAGACCAACGTCAGTGGTGCTTACACTTATTTCCATTTTGCTTCAGAACATGTTTCCGTTTGTTTATGAGCATAATTCTAGTTGTACAACAATCCTATTGTTATTGTGTTAACATATAATTGGGATCAAAATCACAAGAACAACCCCTCAAGAGGCTATGTCCTGATCCAGGAATACTTTGGCCGTGCGTTTACAGCTGGCAATTTATAGAGGGTCTCTGGAGTTCCTTGTAAATGATATAGTAGGTCTACTATATCAACAGTTCATGCAGTGGAAGAAGTATTCTTCCATTATGTCCATTTTCTGAGAAAACTATATTGATCACTTGGGCCTTCATCGCCAAGTCCACAACTTTTATCTGTAATAGGTTACTGCTTATACTATTATACGGAAAATACCTTCGACGTTACACACCTAGAGTGAGCTTGACGTCACCTTGCTCTCGATAACAGAGACGTACTAAAGCTATATCAAGACGAAGTTTCACAAAACTTTTACTAGATTAAAAAAAAGGTAAAAAAAATATTTAATGTCGGTTTAAGACACTTTCAATGATAGCCTTTCAGTGGACGTAAACATTAGTGTGGTGCTGTCTTTCACTTTAATTTGGAGGTCATGTATTAAAGGATAATGTATCCCTTTACATTGTACTGAATCCTACATAATGAATACTACACACACATTGAATGCCGGTCTGAGACACTTTTAGTGGTAGTCTTTCATTTGATTTAAACATTAGTCAGGTGCTGCCTTTCACATTAGTTAACACACTTGGAGGTCATATATTTCATGATAATGAATCCCTTCACATTGTACTGAATCTCACACACTTACCTGTACTGCACCTGCTACACATGTAGCCAGCATCACATCTTGGCTTCCCTCTCTGTTGTGCTGAATCTTACACACCTGCCTATCCCTTACATGTTACCCATGTAACGTCTTGTGTTTCATCTCTGCTGTACTAAATCCTACACACTTACCTGTACTGCACCTGCTACACATGTAGCCAGCATCACATCTTGGCTTTCCTCTCTGTTGTACTGAATCTTACACACCTGCCTGTCAATTACATGTTACCCATGTAGCTTCTTGTGTTTCGTCTCTGCTGTACTAAATCCTACACACTTAACTGTCCTGCGTCCGTTACACATGTAGCCAGTATGACACACTGACTTTACTCTCTGTGATACTGAATCTTACATACCTGCCTATCCATGTGACTTCTTGTGTTTCACCTCTATTGTACTAAATCCTACACACTTACATGTTCTGTACATGCTACACATGTAGCCAACATCACATCTTGGATTTTCTTTCTGTCATACTGAATTCTACACACTTACCTGTCGAACAATTCTCACGCATGAAGCCAGCATCGCATCTTGGCCTTCCTTCAGTTAGAGGACATTCCCCAGTAACTTTATCACATTTGTCGGCCCAACAATGGCCACAGTCCTTTTGACAATGTTCTTCCCATCGACCGTCAACACATTCTGCAAAAGTAATAGAATGACGTGTAGCTGTTTTACTCAAGACGGAACAGAATGACAATGAGTTATTGAAGTTGGAAAGAAGGAAACCAAGGAGCGCTTGTAGGAAATTACTGTCCTGTAACAAAGTAACTGGATTTCAACATGCTACTTGACTTTTGTTGATACATTTAACCTGTTAGAATATAAAATAATTGTATAAAGAAGACGTACAGAATGGAGAGTAAAACCAAATCAGGGACAGTGTGATAGTTGGCAAATTGTCACACGTGGTCACACGTAACTAATGAAAAACGGCGTCTTGTCAATTTACCCCGGTGAGGGCTTTTATTGTGACAGTTCATGTAAATGAATAAATAGTAGCAATTTATACACCCTCTAGCGCCATGGCTTAAGCAAAATTAGGGGGAAAAATTTAGGAAGTATATGTCTGTGAGATGTCCATCTGTAACAATGTGTATTACTCAACTTTGTCAAGAGGTCAGCTTCCAACGACGCCAGATCAAGACAAATAAAACTAGTGACATATACTTGAAAAAAAAAAAAAACAAATGAAAATAACAAACAAATCCCGTGGAGATTTCTCAAATAAAACCATGGGATACTTCTCATCCACAAGTGTTGTCGACAATTCCTGTTAACGTTTACTTTGAATAGCTCGCTTTGTTATTCGATTTCAACCTTCAGTTGATACTTGTGGACATTGTTTTACATGAACAAGCAAACCCTTCCTGGTGGAAATATCAGTTTTCAACTTCCGGTAGTCAAAGTGCTGTCCTTCCCAAGCATACGTTGATTTATTCATCTGATCTGTGTTTCACACTGTACTCAAGAATACTTTACTTATACGACGGCGGCCAGCGTTATAGCGTGAGGTAACCGGGCAGAGCCCAGGGGAAACCCACGACCATCCGTGGGTCTGAGGTATACATGTACATGACTCAAGACAGTTCAATTGTTTGGTCATCAATTATCAATTCCCACTTTCAAGAGAAACCAAACTGTGAATTACTTTCGACGCATGTTGTATGTTACTGTTCACTTCTTTCTGATATTTAATTAGACATGGGGTAAAAGAAGTAATGTCAGAGTCCACTGGCGTTTGACCGAGCGGTTTTGCCCACTCAATCCCTCAGGAAAACTTTTACTGATAAAATTTTCAAGAATTCTAGTATAGTGTGTCTCAGTGGAAGAAGATTATTAAGCCTCGTGCGATCAGTGCTGTCATATATATACGCACAGTGCAGTGTGGCCAACCGTTAACGTGTGTAAAACAAATGGAAAATAAATTGGGAAGAGTGGCCACATAGCGTTTGTACATATTTGAATTGAACAACAGCGGAAATCGCTCATACTTTTTACAAGGGTTTATTGAACACAAACGGACACGATAGGAAACAGATATTATACACTGCTGAAGTTGTTAAATCGGAGACAGTAAAATGTATCCAAACCCATTCGCGCTGAACAGACTTCGTCAATGTGCTTGTTCGGCTTGCCTGCAGGGTGCGGTAGCAGCCTATACAAACCTGACTGTCGGTGTATGAGTTAGGTGCCCATCGCGTTCAGCAATTATATATACCAGAAAAATATTCGACAATGAAGCCGTAGATATGAAGAAACTTGAAGGCAAACTGAGAAGTGATTGACTGTTGGTCAGTGAGGCTTTCTGTTTGAATCAAGCTGTCACTATTTCCAAGGTGGATTTAAGTGTATAGATTTGTCTGGTACGTAGCAAAGGTGATTGGCTGACTCCAAGCACTCTGCACTCATAAAGCTGACAGTAGTCATACAACAAAATACTCTTCAGAACTCTTGGTTAAACACCAGTCAAATATATAAAATTGAAAGTGATTTTATACAAATAAATATGTTCAACAACTTTTGAGGTAAAAAATTACCATCTAGGTATTGGTGATAAATGGAATTTCTTCTCTCTTGCAAGACAGAAAATAACTCCATCTGACAGTTTTCCAGATTGGTCATCGCTTTCGTGTATTACCACATTTATCTTTCTACTCTTAGTCAGCATAACTCTATTATTTATGTTAAAGCCACTTTACCTGTACACCGTGTCCTTGTGACATCACATTTGGAACATGCTGTCGTTGTATTACATTGTCGTCCACACATTTCACCATACCATCCAGCGGAACACACTGTCAGGAGTATAATTAATTTGAAACGTTTATCCTAGTTGTCTCAAATCGTCTTGGTTGAGACTAATGTTTTCATTATTTGCTTTATGAGTAAGTGAGTGAGCGCTTGGGGTTTAACGTCGTACTTAACAATTTTTCAGTCATATGACTACAAAGAAATCCTTAGAGTGCATATAATGTGCCTCCTTGTTGCAGGACGGATTTCCATCGCTCTTGTATCTAGTGTTGCTTCACTGAAACGCCTCACCGAAGGCAAGTAAGGCGCCTCGCCCGAGCCATTACACTTATACGGGTCAACCAGTCGTTGCACTATCCCCTTCATAGTGAACACCAAGCGAGGAAGTTACAACTTCCTCTCTTAGGTTTGACTCTACCGCTCCCGAAGCGGACTATTTGCTTTATGAATGATGAAAATAACCACGTGAACCTAAATTATTAACAATCTCATCCTTTCTTTTAAACAGTTCAACTATGTATTAGCTATACATATTTAATCTCAGATAACATCAATAACGCCTGCATGATATACATATTTTTCTGTTTCATACTTAATATAGTTTTCTTTTTGTTCATATAGTGATTTCGACGGCATTTTGAAGCCGTTGTAAAGAAACAACCTCGGTGTGATTGTCTTGTCTGTGTACTATTATGACATATTAAGATAGATGCTGACACGCTGTTATCACAGACACATCAATGTACCGTAGATAAGCACTTCACGAGGCAAACCTGGCCCTGGTCATACCAAAGACGTTAAAAATGATACTTGTTGCTGCCTCTCTTGGCGCTCAACACTGAGAGGTGTTCTAGCAAGGAAATGTTACTGGTCTGTCCGGTGTCAGTATGTTGTGACTTGGTGGCGGTATCATGTGTATTGTATTTGGCATGGTACTTCAATGACGGCAGTTGCAGCATGGACGCCCTGCCATAAGAGTGAGTGAGTGAGTGTTTGGGGTTTAACGTCGTACTAAACAATTTTTCAGTCATATGACGACGATGATATTCACGCTGCTTCACAGAGACGCCATACAGAAGGTAAGTAAGCCGCCCCGCCAGAGCCATTATACTGATACGGGTCAATTATTCCCTTCATACTGAACACCACCCTGCCATAAGAAGACGCAGTACGAGTATGTGTACACGGCTAATGATTCCTCGTCAAAAACATGACTGAAAATTTGTTAAGACCGACTTAAAACCCCAAGCATACATAGATACAAACACTTAACAAAATGTTAGCAGTACACCTGATAGTGATGCTATTCTGACGTGGTCTCCTGACAAGGCTCTGGAGGGAGCTTTTCCACTTCATCAAGTGATATACCTTGCTATCGACAAGCAGATTATACAAATAAATTTTTAACCGTGAATTGGAATGACATCAGCCCCATATATGCAGTGTGCGATAATTAAATTAAGGAAAGAAATTATGCCCCTCTCAACGTATACGAGCATGAGAATGAGAAAAGTATGCAAATTAAGACATAATCCATAAACGTACCGTAGATGAGAACTTCACAAAGTGTTAGATATTCGTCTCGACGTGATGTTATCATGACGGTGTCTCCTGACACCGGACCTCCCGTACAGTGTTCGGTTACGATGGGCCCAGGAGTCGTGGTAATGGGTGTGGTGTCTTTATAACAGGTTTTGTAAGCCTGGGAGGAGTTTCCCACATGCAAAGTGAAGCCGCTAAGTCGACGTCCCACTGTAAAGAACATAAAGCTATAGATTCATGTGTTGTAATAAAAGGAATTCCTCTAATTATTCTGCTCAGCTAAATTCTCGTAACACAACATAATTTGACCAGTAAATAATTTGAAACGTTTAACTCTCAAATTAAATACTGAATAGCAGGTTCTGCTTTTTATATCTAAACATTTAGTCATTTATCTGATTGTTGGGTAAACCTATGCTCAAGAATATTACACTCGCACAATGGAGATCAGGTCTTGCGTGGAAGAAAACGAATTGCACGGGAGAAACCATCAACCTTGGGCAAGTTACTGACGAACATGTTAGACAAGTGATCTTCAACGAACGTTAAATTGTGGACACGAAAGTCGTCAAGCGCTTATTTTCACCGAGATCAAACGAATTGCCAGAACAGAGGAAAATACAAATTGTCTGCCCAAGGGTAGGTTTGAACCCACACATCTTGTGTTCTAGTGACTGACAGGCAAAGGCGTTTATTCATTTACATTGTAAGTGTTAAGTACCTCACTGACTTATATGACGACGATAATGTCTATGTATTCGAAAACGAGGCAAACGTAAAGGGTCTGACAATCATACCGTGGCAGTGTCACTCCTTATAACTTTAAACTGATTTACATGATGTTTTTTTCCGTAGAAAAAAGAGAAGAAGACTAAAGCGAATACGGTATTTAACAGAAATCTCTACACTGCAGAGCTAACTTGTTTCACTTTCCTTACGAAGTGTCGCGCCAGTCCCATTATTAAAAGCTTTGAAAATAGCATAAAGCAGAAGAAAAACAAAATGCCTATGGCTGTGCAATTAAACAGAGAAAACAGAGAAGCAGAAAATAATCAGACTAAACATGGTTACTTACAGTTTTCTTTTCTGTTGTATATGGTGAAGTTGTTAATCCAGTACACGGCGCCCAGTGTTACTCTCCAGGAAGCTGGACTTGGTGTCTGCCATGTGTGCGTACAAGGTGTACCATCGTAAGAATGTCCCAGTATACCGTCAACAGCCAGCTCAGATGTGTGTCCGTTGAAGTCTGACGAATGAAATGTTGGTTTTCCCAGAGCGACATTTCCTATAAGCATCAAGCTATTCATGATAATGTTGTCGTGGATGAGGATATATACAGCTGCCAAACAAGGAAACAAAGCTGGTTGCCGTCGTATAAGTAAAAAAAAACTCCAATCAAATAAATAAATACGTTATTATTTATATGAAAGATGGAATGTTCTTAATCATGGTTCCTTTTCTGATAGTTCTTTCTGATAAAAACCACAAAGCTTTCAGGCAGACATACACCACATGAAGCCAACACTGGTGTACAGTGGATCCTATTGTTACTTGTGCACCTTCACTGAGATGAGGCAGGAGTAGAATGTACCTTCGCTGATGAGTGTTTGTTGGTGACCGTTTATAATACTGCAAAGCAATGCAGTTAAAGCCTATTGACTACTTACGCCTTTGACACGTGGGTCCGTCCAACCTGCAGCGCAGTTCCCTCCACAACCATTCTGAGGGTCACAGGTCACACTGGTATCACAGTGACAGTCGTATTTACAGTCTGGGCCGTATGTACTGCCGGGACACACAGCTGAAACTATAACATACATGGTGCAATTACAATAAGCGTCAGTCACACTGCCATAATTACACTGTTGTTTGGCGGGTAACACGCGGGTCACTGTGACAGACATACCTACAGTACGGTGTTACTACATGAATTTGGCGATAATTCACATTGTCTCGAACACAGGATAGTAGTTTTTATTAGCTCTTATATTTATGCTTCTCGGCTATCTGTGTTTCGTACCCTCAAAAGCAGACTTTTGACCGTGTTGCAATAATAAGGTTTCCAACGACTTTATTTTATGGACAGTAAGTAAAAGTCCGAAGATTCACAGACAAAAGGACTCACATTTTATATTCTTCCACCTGCTAATTAATCCTCTTTATTCTGATTCTGACAAACTTTGATGTGCGCTTGTAAAACGAACACAGTCCCTGGAAGTAAATGTGTAAAACTGAAGACCGGCATTGCCCACGATGCTGCTTGGTTCAGATTGTTTGATATGGTTAACAGTGCATAAAACTGTAATATTGTAGTTTATATTTATTTGATTGGCGTTTTACACCGCACTCAAGAATATTTTACTTATGCGACGGCAGGCGGTATTATGATGGGGTCTGTGGAAAACCCACGACTATCTGCAAGTTGCTGCAAGTCATTTCACGTACGACTGGAAATAGGAAATTAGTACTGTTGTAAAACACATCCGATGGGCAGGTGCTAATCCTTTTCTTTGCTTACATTAATTCAATTATATAATGATATGCTTTCATACATGTAAGCTGTGGGACATGGAAAATTGCAAATTATTATTATTTACCCTTCACTGGTCTCGAGTTACTCAAAATGATGTCCACACGTAATACACATCTACATGAAAACAAGACAGATGGACCAAGCCACGTTGGCAATAAACCCACCAATAGAACGTTGGAGGTTTTTGCAGGTATTGGATACAAAGGAAATCATTCTTATTGGTTCAGGTAAGTCTTTAAGCAACAAAAAATCTCCCAAACTGTAGTAACAAAAATGATTTATGCAGAACTGGGTCTAAAAATGCAGTGCGTGATGTTAAATGCAATGTGCTGAAGATCACTGAGCAATAATTACTTGATGTGCTCAGTCGTCACATGTTATAGACATTTACATATGAACAATGCCAAGAAATCAAGAATTGCGATCAACAGAACCCTGGTTTGTGCCATACAAAGGACATTAGTATGGAAAGTAAAACTAAATCAGCAACAACCGTGTGATGGTTAATTGTTTCACCTAACCAGTCTCTTGTCAAGCTATGACAAATACAGCTCTATTCTTATTCTTCATGTAAATGCTTGAAAGTAGCAACTTTCACAAAAGATGTTAAATGAAACTTATTATCCTCTGGTCTAAAAAGGCACTAAACGCTCTGTCCTGACAATATTTAATAAACACTTGTGTAAAAGCAATGCTTAGATACAAATTTATCATCTTAGCCACCAAACTCAACTAAATATAGTTAATTATAAAGAGTGAAACCAGAGCACCGATGACAGAGTGATAGTTGGCAAATGGGCCCATGTAACCGGTGAAATATGGCCTGTTTTCAGAATACTCAGCTATCGTGTAATTCAGTAACAGGGCAATGGTCTCTTTTATTGTACATGCTCATTTCAGTGGTAATTTATTTGAAACCGTCGGCAAACATATATTATTCTGAAAGAATAAAGCAGTGTTCTGCTTCCATTCAAGCTAAAGGCATTTGCGCAATGAACCGAAGTGGACACCATGTTCACTCACTAACCAAATATGCGCTTTCTGGTCTTCAAAATAGTACTCCCTCTAAACAAAACTCCTGTTCCTATCCCTTAGGCTTCTCTTCTAAACATGCATGCAAGTCATGTAACTTAATATCATTTTTTATAAATTTTACAGCGATTATAATACTCCGACTGAGGGTAAATATGAACAGAACGTTCAGTACCTACATCATAGTTACTGATGCAAAAATTGCGAGTCCAGCCTAATACGAATGGGTACCAAATAGCCGTAAGCCATGTAAGTTGCCCATTTAGTTAACATAGTACGGGACTATCTACAGCTTATTTCAGATATACGCCTCTTCACAGTTCAAGTGGCGCGATTGTATATACAGTATAAACCTTCATATTGCAATATATCAAAAAATCAAATCCACCAATCCGATTGCTGTGGGTTCAAGTCCAACTCATGCTGGCTTCCTCTCCGACCGTACTTCGGAAGGTCTGCCGTCAACCTGCGGATGGTATGGGTATTTCCTAGGAAAATAGTCGAATAAGTGAAATATTCTTGAGTAAGGCGTAAAACTCCATCAAACAAATAAATAAATCAAAAATCAAATAAATGAAAAATCAAATCAATCCAATATGTTTAGTAAGTTCCACACTGACTTAAAATTAGACCCCAGGATCTCATTTAAGACCATGTTAAATGTGTATCATTCAACTTTTATACAATATTTAAGGCACCACTCAGCTAATGGGGAGAATGATGCATTTGCCCTTATGTAATACTAGAGTGTTTTTGGAAGATTTACTTCTAAATAGATCCCTGGTGCGTTAAAAATGAGAAAAGATCAACCGGTACTAACACAAATGGCAGCTAGCAGCGAGACAGACCCAGGACACCCCACCTTGGGATTCGCCCTCCAGCAGGACGAATGGAAAGCCGTTGTTGATAGAGCGGATTATAAGCGATACACATTGTTGACCCTTTAATAGTCGCTTATAGCAGGGATCACTAGGTACTGGGACCAGGTGTCTTCGCGTTTCGCCTACTTTGTATTTCGCCTACCAAAAATCGATTTGGCGAAATGCAAATACCAGGTATCGCTCAAATTACCTCAAGGGTTACACATATGACACACATGTGCTATTTAACAGAACACAATTAGCATAGCACAATTAACAGAACACAATTAGCAGAACACAATTAGCAGTTATTTATTTATTTTTTTTATTTATTTGATTGGTGTTTTACGCCGTACTCAAGAATATTTCACTTATACGACGGCGGCCAGCGTTATGGTGGGTGGAAACCGGGCAAAGCCCGGGGGAAACCCACGACCATCCGCAGGTTACACAATTAGCAGAACACAATTATGAAAGGTATGTTTATTATTTACAAGTTTATTTACATGTCACATACAGCATAAAGAATAGAACAAGTTTTCGATAAATTATTCTTATACACGTTTACAGTGACGTATTATAAGGCTTTATTCAAGTATGACGCTGCATCTGCAAACTGGATGGGCGTTTTCAGATCACTGGTCTGAGCTCTGGTCAAGGAGGATCATAAATATTTCGATACTTTCCCTGTTTCAAGGGCGGAAGGGCGCCACTCTCCATCTGTAGTATACTTAGCTCGATTAAAACCTGTTGTTATGTGCACAACTGCAGTCAACTTCTAAATTTAGCTTGCCACTGTTTACATATGCTGAGTTCAGGGTCTGCTGTCTGCCTCTGCCTTAGAATGTTCCGGAATACGCTCAGTTCGGGGCCTGTTTGTTTACGACAAGTGTTCAAGAATTTTCTTATTCTAGAAAATTCCACCAGTCTATATAAGACCTATGAAAGCAGGTCAAGGGGGGAGAAAGGGGAATTATTGAGAGTTTTGGATGCGTTCGCTGTGTATTACTTTAGTGGGCGTTTTGTGCTGAATTTTGGTGTCTTTATAGCCTCTGGCTTTGTTATATCCTATCTCCACCGAGCACTTGTTCAGTCTGAACATGTATATTTAATTTGTGCTCTTGTGTACACAGTGCTTATTAGTACACGGACCCTGTCTGTGGAATTTTGTGTATATTTTGTCATACACTCAGTTATACTGTGGATTTCCCTCTTATTTGTGCATTTATGCCTGTATGGTTTTCAGCATTGTGGAATATATGCGTCCGTTTGGGCTTGACACCGTTGTACATGTAAGCACTTTAGTATTTGTATAGATACTGCTATCCTTTCTTGTTAAACTTAAGTACTTTAGTATTTGTAAAAGTCTTGTTATCTCTTCTTGATAAAGCTAATAAATTGTTGTAAAATAAAATCTGCTGGTTTTGGTTACTTTTTTGTGCGGCTAAACTGTCGTGCATTTCGAACAAGCCATCTCTTTATCATACAGACAGTTTGGGTCGTAACACTGTTCTTTTCTTAGAGTCAGTGTAGTCTTAAACACATTTGGATAGGCCTTCATCACCACCGTTCAGTTTTCTGTGCCATCCCTCCAAATAATTTGTTTTGCAAGGTCCATCGTTTCTGTGTTGATTCCTGACAGGGGGGAGAAAGTTGCCTTCAAATCAAGTTTGAGTGACGTAATCGGCCAGGTTTGATGCTGCTTCAGTGACGTTTGCCTGTGCCATAGTCTCAATTCAAACATCGTCCAGCTCTCCACAAAAGCATGCAAGCTGTAGATCTGTTGAGTAACGCGCGGTGGTGCGAAGAAGGTCCCATCCCCCAGTTAGGCCAGTTCAAAAATTAGGCGAGACGGGAATAAACCTGGACCGCCTATATACAACCTGTTTTAATTTGCTGTTTAGCGCCGTTTGATTTTAAATGGTATGGAAATCCACACAGTAAACACACAAGGTTTACATAAACCAATGTTAAACTCTAAACAAAAGATGGAAAAATAAACAACTCACCGTGTAATTAAGTAATCAAGAAGTTTGGTAACAATCACATCAAATTTTACAAAAACGTGTTCGGCAGCACTATATACATACGTGTACAATTAGGACACACTTTGAGTTCTTTTGAGTAGCGGTAGCGATTACTGTGGGTTGGGATAACGATTATTGCGTGATGTGATAACGATTATTAATAGTTGGGGGTAACTATTACTGCAGGTTGTGATGGGGATTATTTCGGGTTGCGTAACTATAACTGTGGGATGGGTTAACAATTACTGTGACAACGATTAGTGGGAGTTGGGGTAACTACTACTGTTGGTTGTAATAACGATTACTGTGAGTTGGGTAACTATTACTGTGGGTTGGGGTAAATATTACTGTGAGTGAGTGCTTTAGGGCTTAACGTCGTAGTCAAAAATTTTTCAGTTATATGACGACGAAGGAATCCTTAGGGTGCATGTACGTGTAATGTGCCTCCTTGTTGCAGGACGGATTTCCACCGCTCTTTTATTTAGTGCTGCTTCACTGAGACGAGTAAGGCGCCCCGCCCGAGCCATTATACTGATACGGGTCAATCAGCCGTTGCACTACCCTCTTCATGCTGAACGCCAAGCAAGGAAGTTACAACTTCCTCTTTTAAAGCCTTAGGTGTGACTGAATCAAGGATTGATCCGGGATCTACCGGTTCCGAAGCTGACGCTTTACCAACTGTGCTATCCGGGCCGGTAAATATTACTGTGAGTTGGGTAAGTATTACTGTGGGTTGGGGTAACTATTGCTGTGAGTTGGGTAACTATTACTGTGGGTTGGAGTAGCGATTGTTGCTGGCTGTGATAATAATTATTGCGAGTGGGGGAAATTATTACTGTGGGTTGGGGTAACGATTACCGCCTGATGGATGACGATTACCGTGGGTTGGGGTAACGGTTATTGCGGGTTGTGATAACGATTACTGTGAGTTGGGTAAGTATTACTACGGGTTGTGATAACGATTATTGCTCGTTAGGTAACTATTACTGTGGGTTGGGGTAACGATTACTGCAGATTGTGATAACGATTATTGGGAGTTGGGGTAACTATTACTGTATGTCGTAATAACGATTACTGTGAGTTGGGTAACTATTCCTACGGGTTGTCATAATGATTACTGCTGGTTGGGTAACTATTACTGTGGGTTGTGTAACTATTACTGTGGGTTGGGTAACTATTACTGTTGGTTGGATAAGTATTAACGTGGGTTGGGGTAAGGATTATTGCGAGTTGGGTGACGTTTATTGCGGAAAGTGATAACGACTATTGCGGGTTAGATAATTTTTTACTGTGGGTTGTGATAACGATTATTAGGTTGTGATAACGATTATTACGGGTTGGGTAACTGTTACTTTGGGTTGGGGTAACGATTAATGCAAGTTGGAGTAACGATTGACCCGGGTTGGAATGGCAATTATTGTGGGTTTGGTAACTATTACTGTGGGTTGGGGTAACGATTATTGCGGGCTTTGATAACGGTCACGTTCAAAATGTTACTGTTTAAAATCTCGACAACTTTACATGCGAAATCAAGAAAATGATGACTGACACCCCTTTGGATGTTACCAGCTCAATTTACTGTTTGTATATCTGTTTTTCTTTACATATTTCAATCAGGACTGCTGTTTTACGCCGATGTATGGTAAGTGATCAGTGGTTTTTCCGACAATCAGTCTTGAAGTTACGGTCTTACACCAATAATAACAACAATTTCCACGACACTTCCTCTCTTATGCGCAATATACCAACTGCATACCGATCAAGGAGGATCAAGGAAGTATCAAGCGCCAGCCGCAACATCTGTGATAAATATACAATTTTTCCAGTTGACCAGTTTTACATTTTTTTTTTGTTTTAGTGCTAACCTGGATGTCTTATAACCTCCATTGTTATTAAGGTTGTTTCTGAAAGTCGACTGAAGTTTCTTAATCAAATAATAACATTCACAGAACCGTAATAAGAAATCAGAATGGACAAAGTGGATTCCGCAGTGATATTAATTGACATTTATTAGACTTACTCAAAATATTGTGTTGTCATCACATTTAACATACAATCACATTAAAACAGTGCAAAGGGACCAGTCCTCGGGGATGCTTAGTCCATCAGCAGAAACCTGGTTTATGCAGGAATACAATGTAATAAAAAACGTACAATACAGAGAGTAAACCCAGAGCATCGACGTCAGTTTAATGGACGTACAGTATAGAGAGTAAAACCAGAACAGCGACAAGTCTTTTTGAGAGCTTTGTTGACCGATTAGGCCAACTTGGGACAATTCTGAAGTTAACAGCTTGAGGAATGGGAATTTGCAGTACTAAATAGTAGAGACGTTCGTTGGCCACGTTTAAGCCATATCACGCAAGGTTTAAATGTGATCCGCGCTTAGGTGAGCCTCTCTAAAGCGTTATGACACTGTGTGCGACAAATGGATAGTAGTTCGTTAGCAGACCTTATCCTCAATGGATTATGTTACAATAATCATATGTATAAAGTGGATCTGTGTATTTCTTTTGTTCGTAAACTCACTCTGTAAACACACCAGTTAAAGACTGTGTATGTTTGATAGTGATATCTCACGCGGTGAAAAGACACAATATTACAGAACAACTGTAGTAGACATTTATACTTCCCCATAAGTGTACATCATAACTAGTTTATATATTGGTGTACATTTCTCAAATGAGCTAATAACTCAAACAGACAAGAGGCCCTTCAATCGTCCAGTCAAGCCTAACTCTTTTGACTCCAACAATGGTGGAATTACTTGGTTTTTGCAAAGAACCAGATGATATTACCACAGCTCATACGGAATGCCCGACCTTTTATCTTGGGCAAGCTAAGATTTCCTCCGAAGAGAAACAGAGCATAACATGTCAAACCCACTCATTGGGTAGGATATTTGGATAACAACAGGTAAATAGATTCACCTGCAGTCTGTCCATAAAGTGCTACAATGTGAACTGAATGCTGTAAATAGCATAGCATGGGTTATACATCGCTGATGATATAATACTCAATGTAATCAGCCTAGCTTCCCATCCTTCTATGTGAGAGTGGCCGTCCTGACACCTCTATAAATAGGTTTTTGTTCCCAATATCCCCGAAGTTATCTTACTACAAATTATGTTGTGTATTCTGATGCCTTCTCAATGCACAGAAGACTAGTCAAGTTGTATCAATGAATGTCATCTGGTGTTTTGACGCATAGATACTATACCCAGTGTCATCGTTTTATGCCTACCATTAACATTTGCTACATTTAAATATTCGCCATTTGTTTGGAGTAAAACTTTGTATTCTTTGTCCAGTTCAACATAAAACCTGATTAAACTGCTCTCCGTGAAATATCTATTGTCTATCCAATTCGTCGAAATGGCATTTTCTGCAACACCACAAAGCCGTCAGTTATAATAATTTCACGTTATACTTTATGAAATACTTATGCTGTTAACAACTCAAATATGTTGCGGTTTCCCTAGTGTGTCTTCTAATAGCAAACAATTCACAGCATGGAGAGAGAAATTGTTCTGCGGGAACGTCAACAACAGTTAAAGTAGCGCTGTGTAAACTTAGCACTCAAATTGAGAAGACTCCCCTTCACACAGTCAATCGGATCTTTGCCTAGATAACGTATATCCCGGACAAGTGCATACGTGGAGATCACACTGATTTATTTCATTTATTTACTTGATCAGTGTTTTACAGCTTGCTGAGAGACCTTCCCACGTATGGTCGGAAAAAAGGGCTGCATTAGTGAGAGGCTCTTGGGTGACTGCACCACGCTGGCCAGCTATTCACCTCGGGCGTAGAGAACCCAAAAGCACACTAAGGCAGTGTCACCTGTCTTGTCGCCAATGTAGTTTACTTCTTTTGTATTGTGTTCTTTTTGGTTATCCTTTTTTAAAATAATGCCCTCTATTTGCCCTCAATCAACGTTACAAGATAATACTGCAAAAACTAGTGTGTCAAGGTTGTTCCATTAAACGCCTTCGCTCCAGGTTTCTTAGCAGTGAGTGCAATTCTCTTGTAAGTAAATACGGACAGAGCGTCCGGGATTTCTGGCGCTCTGTTTCATGATTGTGTTTGGTTCCGCCTGGCCCTGAGGGGGAAAGTACTTAGTTCTGTGGTGGTTTGTGTTATACGTCGTTTTGAGAAACCGGCCTTGCGAGTATTGACCTGGAAGGTCCCTATTGGTTGACGGCTGGCATACAAATGCCTTTTTCGAATAATAGATTCTACATAACTCCAGTCAGAACGTATATACCTGATGAATAACTACTTTTGGCACAACCTATAGTAAACCAGGAAGTACCCGGGTTAAGATCATAAAAAAAATTTATTTTTATGTTTGGTTTCTCTTACCTAAATGTTGATAGGGTGTGAGGTTCCACAGTTTGGGCAAGAGAAGGGCCAAAGTAACATATGTGGTGGTGGGGGAGCGGAGGGGTAGTGGCGGCCGACTACATCATCGCCAAGGATGACACGTGAATTAACCTGTCAATAATATCTAATACCTAATATAACTAATGACAGCCTAACATCGATGAGAGGATCCCCTAGCACAAAGTATCGCTGTTATTGACGTCAATAATGTTCAAATATTGTTACTGAAGGATAATACTGAACCAAAACAAACTAAGAATGTTTCTTTACGGAGATGCAAAGAGAATACGCAACAAGGCTTTCTTTAACATTCTAAATTTAAAGAAAAATTTAGGTTTTATCTCCATGTGTGGGATGGTTTGCCGTCAAAGAAATAACCAAAATATTGTTTTCTCATTCCAAAGATCAGCATCAAATCTCTGAATATATCGTCATGCTTTCAGTCAGCAGTCCCATACTGATACACGGCAGCTTGCCATTGATGGAACCATCCCAGATGACATAGTTATTACGTGCTACCACATAATTATACTCGTGTTATCTTTCAGGTATATTCAAGAAAAATGAAAAACAAAACGCTATCAATCGTGTCAGTTGTCTATGGTATGTCGGACGGCGATATATTTGTAGTTAAAATGGAGTGAATCGAAACTACTTCCTGATAACGAAGTCATTTTAAGTCAGACTGGCACTGGAATTCTCGAAGTAATTTTTTACTCCAACCGCAACCTCCTCCTCCCCAACCCCAAAAAACCCCCACCCCAGCTCCCCCTGCCACCGTAATGCTGGCCGTCTTTGTATATGTGAAATATTCTTCAGTACGGCGTAAAACACCAATCAAACACATTTCTTCGGTGGAATGGCTTAAAAATTGTGCACGTCCCTTTTGCTGATGGGTAAGTTCCGCTGTACTGGTAAAGTATTAATGTTATAAACTAATTGGTAATCATACGACAGGCTGAAGTAACATTTTCTTTAGTATGGATACAACGTGTGTGTGATTTAATGCGCATTAAGAATATCCATCAGTGTAGGTTGAGACAGATATACGTACATTCCCTTATTTGCTCCAGTAAACTAACGGAAACAATGAAACAAGAGAATGGGCACATACCGGATTAGATATCACTGATGAGGAGATACAGGATCGTACAGGGGGTGATTAAGATCATTGCTACCAGAAAAGTTTATAAGTGACACTTACTGAACAACTGACATGTCTTAAGCTTACACGCATTCAGGCTCTGTGTCGTATGCCTCGTTGTATAGGGTACAGACGAGGTAGGGTAACGCAACAGCTTGACACTGGTCTCCACGGGTCACCAAGTTTTCTGTACTAGCAGTAGCCTATCTCAAATGCCACAAATATGGCGTGCAAAGAAAGACTTGAAATAAATCATTGTATCAGTTGAAAGGTGTTGGGTGTTTCTACTTACCTCGCCTTTCACCGTGTCCTTCTACATGAACACCATTATACTATATAAGAGTTCTACAACCATCACTCGGCTTCTGGGCTAGGTAATGGAGTATCCATGAAATACGTTCCCATTTTTATCTGACTTCTGATCACATATCTATGAATAGATATGATCCTATTACAAAAAACACATACAGTACAGTATTCACAAACACAATGTACGTTAGTTACTTACCGGTGTTTTACTCTGCGCTTTCTTCTAAAATTTAGCGCTCTTGTATAAGTGAAGTGTTTTTTAGTGATGAATGAAATAAATCTGTGGTTAAGGGTACTATATGCAGCGGAGATAGGGAACGAACTTGAAAAGTGTAATCTCTTCACATCAACACACTGTAACACCCAAATGGAAAATAATTCTAATGCTCTATATATAAGAACACTGTCGTGTGCCACGGGCACCGTGTGAGTCACAGTGACAGACATAACCACACCTTGGCTCATAACAAGACTTAAAGTACGGTGTTACTAAAGAGCTTGGCGATGATTCACATTGTCTCGAACACACGATAATTCTTTTATTAGCTCTCATATTTATGTTTATACATAAATTTTGGTATTTTACGCTGATCGATCTAAGGCCGTCGGTTAGAGGTCGGGCAGTCTTGAAGTTAAGGCCTTGTAGCAACAATTTACACCAAGATCCAATTTGTTATGCAAAATCTACCAATTCTATACCGGCTTTCAGGATCAAGGAGGATTAAGGAAGTATCAAGCTCAACACCGCAACGTCAGCGATAAATATATTTTTCCCAGTCGACCAGTCTTACATGTCTTTCTGTTTTAGTGCTATTCTGAATGTCTTCTAAAATTCATTGTTACTTAGGTTAAGAAACTCAACAACGACGCATAATTCAAGTTTCTTAATCTGTAAATACATTCTTAGAACCGTAATAAGAAATCGGCATGAGGAAAGCGGATTTTGCAAATAAATTCAGAGCATCAGTAAAGCGAAGCTCTTGTTAATAAAGAAAGAAGAAATCTGTTCTCCGTACATAAACCCAAATTGTAGACATACCAGTTAAAGATTGTGTATGATTGACAGTGAAGTAGTATATTGCTTCATATTTAGATCACAGTGTAATATACCATCGGCCAAAACTCCAGAATTGTATCTACTGCCATAGTGATGGTTGATATATCACGCGGGGAAAAAGTCACAATATTACAGAAGGTTTTTGGAATGCTTTAGTATACTTATACTTCGTCTTCTGTACATTATAACTAGTTTATATATCGGTGTACATTTGTAAAATGAGGAAATAATGAGGTTAGAGATTTTTCAATCATCCAGTCAATCGCCTAACTCTTTTCATTCCTACATTGGGGGAACTACATAGTCTTTACAAAGAACTAGATAATATTACCACAGCTCATACGGAACGCCTGATCTTTTATCTAGGGCAAAATAAGGTTACCTCCGAAGAGAAATAGGGCGTAACCTGTACACTCTGTCAAACCCACACACTGGGTAGGACATTTGGAAGGCGAGAAGTAAAAAGCTTCACCTGCAGCCTGTCCATAAAATGCCACACTGTGAACTTAATGTTGTAAATATCCACTCTGCATAGCACTGGGTTATACGTCGCGGATGACATAATGTTCAATGTAATCAGCCTAGTTTACCTCCTTTTATGAGAGTGAGCATCCTCACACCACTATACATGGGTTCTCGTTCCCAATATCCCCGAAGTTATATTACTACAAAATATGTTGTGTTTTCTGATGCCTTCTCAATGCACAGAAGACTAGTCAAGTTGTATTAATGAATGTCATCTGGTGTTAGATACTAAACCCATAGTCATCGTATTATGCCTACCATCAACATTTGCTGCATTTAAGTATTCGCCATTTGTTTTGAGTAAATCTTTGTATTCTTTGTCCAGTTCAATACAAAACCTGATTAAACTGTCCCTAGGTTCACGGCTGGTATGTGGATGTCTCATTCGAATCACAGATTCTAAACAATTCCAGTCAAAACATATATACCTTATAAATAATTACTTGGCACATGGTAAAGACAATCTATTGGGTTTTAAACCAGGAATTCCCCGCGTTAAGATCATATAAAAACATTATTTTTATGTTTCGTTTCTCTTACCTAAATGTTGATAGGGTATGAGGTTCCATAGTTAGGGCAAGAGAAGGGCTAAAGTAACATATGTGGTGGTGGGGGAGCGGAGGGGTAGTGGCGGCCGGCTACATCATCGCCAAGGATGACACGTGTATTAACCTGTCGATAATATCTAATATCTAATGTAAGTAATAATTTCTACCTGAACTATAATAATGAACTAAAACTAACTGAAAATGTTTCTATACAAAAACGCAAAGAGATTACGAAACATGGCTTTTTTAAACATTCTAATATTTAAAGAAAATCTTAGGGTTCATCTCCGAGTGCGAGATGGTTTGCCGTAAGAGAAGTCACCAAAATATTGTTTTCTCATTCCAAAAATCAGCATCTGAGCTCGGAGTATATCTCACACTATGTTATAGGTATTTCGTAGTCCAGCTCATATATTTTCTTGCTTCCAATCAGCACTCGCAAACACATACATGGCAGCTTACCATTGATGGAACCATCCCGGATCCCGACATAGCTATCACGTACTACCACATAATCATACTCGTGTTATCTTTCTACCTATATTCAACAAAAATGGAAAAAGAAGCGCTATCTACTTATCCGTTTTTTCATTGAAATATTCTTGACGACGGCGTAAAACACCAATTAAATAAATAAATCAAATTCTTTTGTGGAATGGCTTAACAACTGCGCATGTCCCT
This sequence comes from Liolophura sinensis, assembly GCF_032854445.1. Classification (NCBI taxonomy): domain Eukaryota; kingdom Metazoa; phylum Mollusca; class Polyplacophora; order Chitonida; family Chitonidae; genus Liolophura; species Liolophura sinensis. The sequence continues at coordinate 62,976 of NW_027017954.1, read as the reverse complement.
TTCACTGAAATGTTGGTGTTGTAAACCAATTTGTAACCATACAACAGGCTGAAGTAACGTTTTCTTCAGTATGGAGACAACGTGTGTGTGATTTGATGCGCATTAAGTATATCCATCAGATAGACATATGTGCATTCCATTATTTGCTGTAGCATACTAACAGAAACAACGAAACAAGAGAATGGGTACATACCGGATGAGATATCACTGATGAGCACATACACGATGGTACATGTGGTCAAGAACATTATTGGTACCAGGGAGTTTCACAGTAACACCTACTAAGCATCCGACAAGTCTTAGGCGTCCAGGTATTTAAGGTCAGTGTGAAGTCGTGTGCCTAGTTATATAGGGTACAGACGAGGTGAACTAACGCGACAGACTGACACTGGTCTCCACGGGTCACCAGTTTTTTCTGTACTAGCAGTAGTCTATCCTTACAGACGGAACGATGATAAGAAGTACCAAAAATATGGCGTGCAAAGAATGACTTGAAAGAAATCATTGTGTCAGCAGAAGGGTGATGGGTGTGTTTCTACTTACCTCGCCATTCATTGTGTCGTTCTACATGAACACCATTATACTATAGACTTACAGCATGTTCCAACGAGGAAGAAGACGGCGTGAATATAGTTTCCAGTGATTTCCAACATATGAGAGCACTGAAACCGTCACTGCTACATTCATAGTACGGTTTATGAGCGTGCTAATAGTCAAAGTATACATGAAATGCGTTCCCATTTCTATCTGACTTCTAATCACTAATGGTGTATTGTAAGAACACATACAGTACAGCATTTACAAACACAATGGTGTTTTACACTGCGCTTTCTTTTACCTTTATATTTTACCGCTGTTGAATGAGTGAACTGTTATTTTGAGTGATGAATGAAATAAATCTGCGATTGCGGATTCTATAAGTAGCGGGGATAGCGAATGAACATGAAAAATGTGAACTCGTCAAATTAACACGCAGTAACGCTCAAATGGAAAATAATTTCTAATGATCGATATAAGAAGAAAGTAAAAATGTTAACACGTGCACTGTAGCCATGTTTTCAATTCAACAACGAACGAATTATTTATACTTTATGTGCACTGGTCGGATATCTCATAATTTTGGAGACTTAAAATGTGTTTGTATAATTTCTCGCTTGGGTAGCTATGCGTAGAACCAATACTGCGAAGGAAATGAGCGACATTTCACATATACTGCTCTATGTAGAGATACTATATTCAAGTGTAGCGCTAGAAAAACGCAGAAGTTGAATTAAAAAGGAAGTAGCAACAGAAAAACACACGGTCATCCGCAGATTGTTGGCAATGGATAGAGAGAGGTTAAGGCAATTGCGATTTAATCACCAGGACACACAAAGCTGGAGTTCACAAATTGACTTGGACATTGGGTTTGTACATTCCGCCCCCCGTCGTTCACAATGAGGCTTTCGTGACAATAGGTGATACGGTAGACGACTGTTGTACGGCTGGTTGTAAAGCCTGAAGTTCTTTGAGGACCGCTTGCCTTCCATCAATATGGTGTGCATATCTGTACGTTGCACATAGAAAATTTCTTCAGAAACTTACTACAGGTTAACGGTTTTCCGCATGCACATCGAATTTCTCTACCAGCAAAAGTAAACGCCATCGTATAAGTGAAAACCTCTGGAATATGGCGTTAAGCAATAAACAAATCAATGAATGTATAATTGTGCGACCCACATCCGCTCATCCGCTCATAATTCATCGGAATTATCCAACTGTCATTGACGCCAATCAAGGCGAAACGCCAGATGAGCGCCTGGGACCTGAAACTTCGAGAATTGGGACCTCGTCGACTGATGTAGACCTCTGAGGTATTTGGGGTGCCATGAAAACAACTATTTTCCAGGCAACAGAAGATGAAAAAAAAATGACATCAGCCGATGAGAGTTACGGGGCCTGCGTTGCCGAGTAATTATTGTTTCCGCAGTATAATTACTCGGGAACCTTTGCGGTTGCTGTGAGTTAGAAAATATTGTTTTATTCCCCAAATTAAATTACGCGGACTCATACATCTTGCACAGCGGGTTTTTCCTCTATACCCCCAATAAACATAAAAAGCATTGTAGTCTATATTTAATACCTTTTGTATTATACATGCATGCTAGTCCCGCGTGCAGTGTCGAGTTTCCTTTTAACTATATGTATGGCGCACGGCGAAAACACCATTAAAATAAATATATAAATAAACTGTATTTTGTCACTATCAGGAGTTGGTGACTGCCACTGACTGGCGACTGCCACTTTATGATAATTGGCAAATAGTAACATGAAACGGGTGAAATACGCTTGGGTGTTATTATAACTGTTTATGTAAATGCCCCCTCACCCGCTCAGCACCATGGCTTTACTCTAATAGGCAATTAGGTATTTAATTAGGAATTAGGTAAACATTTTACCTGATAACAAAAACATGGCCTTGGGGACACTTAGTCCACCAGCAGAATAATGGTTTATGCAGGAATAATAACACATGATACAAAAGTAAATAATAAAGTATTAAAATTAATATTTGAAGAAAACTTGAAGGTGCTAAAAAGCATTTGTCAACAAAAGCATTCAACTTTGTTTTAAAGTAACAAATATGTATAAAATGTATTCTATAGTCCTTAAATTTTCGTAGATGCTTACTTTAAAAATAATTTAGTCATATGACGACGAGGAGTCATGAGGTGTGTGTACATATATTGTATAAATATGTATTTTAGTTAAATAATATGGTTGTCTTATGCTGTAAATTTTTTACATTAACATTAGATCTACTCATGGTAGTATAGACTCATTAGAATTTTGCAATATTTTGCGGAAATATTGTGGGTTTAGCTGGAAAATTACCATTCGAAGACCGATTTGACGGTCAGGGTCTATATCACGGAACAGTTAACTGATGGAAATGCACTGTAGTAACCTCATGCATTTAGATCTATCTACAGTGTTAAATAAAAGCATATCTTACATGCAGTGTACTTACAAATATAAATGAAATATATCAACATCTAAGTATTCTATGCACTGGATCATACAACATTGGAAATGTAACAGATAGTCTCCGACACCATCTCTTAATTCTGTTACTAAGGCTTGGTAAGTGGGACTTAAGCGACTTAAACAGATGACGAATATAGAGGGTTAAATCCATGCTTCGATAATTACTACTCCAAGTTACCTTAAACCACATACAAAAAAGTGCAACTTTATTAATTCTTCAAAACACTGGAGGTCATGAAACTGACAACGCTGCACAAGCTTGGAGATATCAATTCATTCATACTATGTAACTCTCACATACTAGTAGCATCATGTTCCATTCGGAATAAGGTAAAAGCTAAGATAAAGTTCTTCGATTATTTTAACTGGACAAGGTGATTTATTCACGAAACTAGAAGGTATTTAAACTGCACAGTAACCATCTATGTGGCAACATGGCTTCTCCGCCCCCTCGCTCGGAACAGCGATCATGTTCGTTTTAGTAACATATTTGCTGCATACATATAATTTTGCTTGCAAGCTTTAAATTTAAATTTGATACGGTTATTATAATTATGAAGTCAACTTTTAGAACTTTTTTGGTACAGGAAACCCATTATGTTTTTCTGTATAATTAAAGTGAACATAAAGTTTGCCACTATACCATTATAGAAAAATGATATAGGACACAATTATCATACGTAAAATCATACAGGCAGGATACTGCAATGAGTTATCAGGGTGAGCTGGCAAGGAAACCGCCCCGGGAGAGGAAAAAATATTGTGTTTTGCATTATTTTTCCTTAACTAAGTCAGATTTATTATGAAAATATTTTCCCAGACTAATTATGAAATGGTCTGTTATCAGTCAGCAAGTCCTGCCATGTTCGCTAAATTTCCTGAGGTCGGCCCAGCCAACTCGGCCAACTGCTTACACCCCTGCAGGACGAGGACGAGAGGACCGCTAAAACGCAACGCTTGTGTCCACTAAGAAACATTGGCCCTTTGAATCTGTCCAAATGGAAAAGAAAGTGTTTTTTTTTAAGGCGCGAATTATCTAATTCAGACTATATTTATGTTCAAAACTTGTCATTTTTAACTGTGCACTGTTTTCCGGGGCCTCAGGGTCTCGGCGTCATTACAAGAAAATCGAGTTTATCGTACTCATTCCCATAAACGTTCTCATACGGATTGCTGTCCACTAGAGTTGAAATTTCAACTGGTTCAACTGTTCACTGTTTTCCGGGGCCTCGGGGTCTCGGCGTCATTACAAGAATATCGGAGTTTGTCGTACTCATTCTCATAAACGTTCTCATACGGATTGCTGTCCACTAGAGTAGAAATCCGCGCTTCTCTCCCTTGATTAGAGCTTTTCTGATTCTGGACGTGGCCTCAGACCCCCGTTAATTTTCCATAAGCTACAATGTTAACGTCTAGCGCTGTAGCTCAGTCCCAAACATGTCATGGCCAATAAGCTTTGGTGCATATCTGGCCCAGCCTCTAATAAATACACAGAATTACATTTCCCTACCGAAAAACGGAAGTTGTAATGGGGGTCTGTGTCCATGTGTACCGCATCTAAACGCTCAAAGGTCCCCCCTGACGTATTGCAATGCCATCCTCTTCTGTAGAAATAACACAGTCTGTGGTCACGTGTATGCTTTCAGTAAAGATACTACTACTGTATGCTAGCTTAGCACCAAATATAGACCAGACAAACAAAAAATTATTACAGCCACATGTTACAAAATGCTTATCTCTAATATGGATTTCCTCGGTTAATACGTCCCATTTTCAGAGTACATGTAAATGTGCTAGGATTTAAACTGCACATTATTCTGTATCGACGGCGGTTACCACGTACAGCCTAGCATGTATCACGGAGAGAGAACGATGAGTAGCACTTTATGTGTATCGCAGCCTTTAGTATATAAACAAAATATTATAAAAATATAATATATACATAAAGTATTACAAAATAAAATAATCTAAACCGTGGAATAAACATTTATGTTCCTTTTTTAGGTTCGCATCACTTACGTGTACATCAGTAAAATAACGACGATTACGATAGCGACCACCACGACCACAGCCACACAGCCTATAACCACTCCTGTGTAGTTACAGTTGACGTCTACAAAGCATAAAATACACATTTAAACAAAGCTGAAATTGCAGATACTATTGTGTTACATCTTATTCACTTTTTGGTGGGCAATGTTGTATTTTGACGAACAATTCAGCAGCGCAGAAATGTCCATTTTCTGAACAAAATCGTTGCACTATGGCGCTGAGGGACAAAGCGTACACTTTGACATTGACAGGCATATGCTATGAAAGTGAGAGGGATGGCGGTATTCTGTAGTGCTGTGCAACTTTGGCTGAAGATTTTAGATATTTGAGCTGCGTGCTGAATCACATAAGCAAGAAATTATATCAGTGGATCGTTCTGGATAATGGATGCAATGGATGGATATCCTGTCTTCCTCATGGAGACAATTGTCTGTTGGAGGATTAAAACCGAAATAGTCTATAAATGGAGCATCGGCAGGAAATGCTGACCTTTTAAATATTAATGACATTAGCATACTTTGGTGTATAATCACTAAGCTGCTGGAAACTAAGGAATTATATTTAGAAAATTATTGGCGACGTTCTACTTTCAGTTGAAATGTCACCAAAAGAGTGTATTTAAATTCAAAGAAAATCTTTTTAAGGTAATGGTCATCAAATGTTTCCCAAACTGACACTAAAAAGAATTCATGTGAACTGATGTTTGCAGTTTTGTCCCCATGTTTCAGGGGGAACATACTGTTAAAACAGAATAACACAACATTTCAGGAAAAGAACGTTCACAGACCTTACAAATATAAAACTGTCTGGCAGACCACGACAATTGTTTTTACTGATACTTGGGACAAACATGATCACGGTAACCTGAAAGGCCAATCACGAGCAATTGTGCTCTCTCCTCTTACATATTCCTCTGTCAAATATGTTTATAATAATATTATTATATTATTAATAATATTAAGTTGATCTTGGAGGTTCTCTAGACAGAGTTGTCCTTTTTCTCAGGCAAGTGATAGGAATACAGGAACCCTGCAAGTTTTAGCTTACATGCGTTAATTACTTTTGTACGTGTACCAATATTGGAGAGTGATTTACTTATTTATTGATTTATTTATTTATGGATTTATTTATTTATGGATTTATTTATTTGATTGGTGTTTTACGCCGTACTCAACAATATTTCACTGATAAATATGTCAGCGGCGGTCAGCATTATGGTGGGTGGAAATCGGGCAGAGCTCAGGGAAAACCCACAACCATCCATCGATAGCTGCCAGACCTTGGAGGGTGAAGATGAGAAACAAATGGATTCTTTCACTCTGAGATAAGCGATAGGCCTTACACAAGGAACACGAAGACGCTTGAATACGTTCAATACATATATTTGAACAAAATACACATGCAACAATCGCGGGCCCTTCCTAGTACGCATGCGCACCAAAAAGTCAGTAAGCGGTATAAGTTGCCCATTGAATTAACATGAGACGGACGCATCAACAGCTTATTTCATCTATACGTCTCAAGCTAGTTCAAGTGCCGCAATTGCAATATTAGTATGATCTTGTTTAAAGACAGTATTAAAAAATGAAATACATTCAGTACGTTTTAGTCCCATTTTGACTTAAAGTTAGACTCCGTGCTCTCATTTAAGTCCATGTTTACTATTCAAATGTTTCACATTTGAGGAGTTATTGAGCTATTTGCTAGAAATCTGAAACATTTGCCACGGTGTGTTACAACAGTACAATACACTATTATTGTGAAGGCCTTTGGCTACATTTAGATAGTTCCTTGATGGTTTGAAAATGAGAAAATATCAATCAAATCTCCAAAAGTCATAGCACAAATGGCTGGGAGCCAGATATAACCAGCTCCTCCCGTCGGGGAATTAGCCCTTCCCCAGAAAAAAACGGAGAGCTGTAGTTTTAGCTGGGATTACACGCGGTACACACTGCTGGTCTGTGATTATGTCAACAGCCAATCCCCACAGGGCTCACCAGGTACTTGGACCCTGCATACATTGTGTAAGGCATTAGTTCATTCATAAGTTGCTGCTTAACACCGTGCTCAAGAAGTCGTTTAGTATCGAAATTCGCGGATTTATTATATAGGGTTATATGTATAGGACATGCATTAAACCCTCTACTCATGACATGTAAGAGCTTGGTTTTACAATAATCACAAAGAGTTTCTCAAGAACATACCCTGCAGCACTAGATATATGTACAATCATAGCACACATGAGCTCTGAGAACTCACATTTTTAAATAACATTCAGGAGTTTTTGTTTTGGCCTCATTTTCGTAAATATTCCTAATTCTCTAACACTTTGTTTTGTTTCTAGAGTAGTCATACTTTTAACAAAGCTTTCATCTCCCAAACGGTGGAGAAAAATGTCCCCTTCCCACTTTTTTTTCATGCACACGCTTTTCTCTTTCCAAAATAAAGAATTTTGGTAAACTTTTCAAGAAATTTATGGCTGTCAAGTATTGAACTCTCTGTCATGCGTGAATAAACTTTAACACTATCTGATTGCGTTGAAAATCAAAACAAAATATAAACAAGAAATAGTGAAATTAACATGTCTAGGTTAAACATGACCATGGCTAATTGGCAGGTGATGTCATTACGACACATACATCCACCGCAGCTTTTTAAGTCTGGTTTGCAAATCTTCTGACAAAGGTCTGGGTTACTCCGGTTTTCTCCGCTCATATACGTGGGAAAATTCTTGAGCAGGTTGCTAAAACACTGATAAATGAAATCAATCCTTTGACACAGGTAACAGCTATAATGTACACTACGCCATAATTGCTCTAACATGCAGTAGACATATCACAAGAATAGTGTTAAAGATTCTCTCTCTGTTTTGTCTGGACTTTATTAGCTTTGATTGATATTAATACAGCTATTAATTGATAGCAATATGACAGAAACGTGTAAGTCTAGGACACATGTTGGTAAGACGGGGACCACACATAAGTTCTGGGCCCAGTTGTTCAAAAGTATATAATAGCAGTTAAGCCCGGTGTTAACTTTAGTCAGGGCTACAGTGCATTCAGTTTTGTATTAGGCCAAGATCAGTATTAACATTTATGCCTGATTTAACTTTTACTGCACTTTTAAACAAGCGGTCACTGGATACACAGGTACGCAGAAGTGTGTATGATCGCGACAGTAATGAGATACACTGATATTCCCTGTGTACATATGGCCAATCACTCTCACTGAGGTGTTGGTATAATAAGACTCAACCGGAACTACTTGTACATCACTCCGCGTGCCATATAACGCACAATCCATACTTACCCCACGTAAAGAATGAAGTGTAAACAATGAAGATCCATTTCGAAAAAAACAAAACACCAGTCTCCTTAAGAACTTTTAAACAATAATACATATAAATGAAAAATAAATCTGGTTACATGCACGAAAGAAGCATGTAAAATATTTTTGACTCACATTGACAGTTCAAACCAGAAAATCCCGGTGTGTATCTGGAATTACCAGGACAGTGCCCGGATGTTGTGTTACAGCTGTTTGGTCCACGTGCACACGATCCACAGGTCTCGTTACAGTCTGGGCCGTAAGTACCTGCTTCACAGGCTTGATGCAAGCAGAAGGGAAAAAGAAACATTATTATAAGTTGGTGGTTATAGTCTCCTGTGTCAAAGAATAGGCGATCTGTTAACAAACAAAAAGTGACATTTATATGTTGTACTTTGACACAAGAGCATGTACAAGGCAGAAAAGATTTGGACTTCACCACTTGGTATGTATATACCTTGAGACATACTGGAGCGTAAAGCTGTAAACTGAACATCCAATCACATAAAGGATATGCTAAAACATATTTCAATCAAAAGTAGGATTCTCAAGCGTTCTAAAAGAAATCACACATTATTGTTTCAATGAGATTTTACCGAATAACATGTAAAACAAAATGACAATACTGCACAAAGTTGATGGTGTGAGGCGAGTCATCCATCTTGAAAATTTATCAAATCAAACATTTTACTATCAGATTGCGCGGCCTAAGCTTTAAAGTAGCCTTTACCCATTCACTCCATGAGGTGACACAAGATAATACAAAACTAATGCATAAGACATCGTTTTGAGATTGTTTACAACGATTTTGCTCCGTTTAGGCGAAGGGCCATTTCACAAACTGTTGTGGGGCAGGTCTGTATCATTTGTTGACCACCGCAGACGTAAAATCAGTTGATTTTCAAGCCGTGTAATATTCAACGCCAGTGTTACAAATTATGTCTAACAGTAGCATACTGTCTCAGCCAAAACCTAATGCATCTCCCCAAATGCATTTAGCCATGTGCTGTCTTTCACATTAATTAACGCATGTGGAGGTCATGTATTTCAGGATAATGTATCCCTTTATATTGTACTAAATCCTACACACTTAACTGTACTGCACCTGTTACACATGTAGCCAGTATCACATATTGGCTTTTCTCTCTGTTACACTGAATCTTACATACCTGCCTATCCCTTACATGTTACCCAAGCAGCTTCTTGTGTTTTATCTCTATTGTACAAATTCTACACACTTACATATCCTGTACATGCTACACATGTAGCCAGCATCACATCTTAGATTTCCTTTCTGTCATACTGAATTCTACGCACTTACCTGTGCAACACTTGTTGCGCATGAAGCCAGCATCGCATCTTGGGTTTCCGTCAGTTAGAGGACATTCCCCAGTGACTTTATCCCGTTTGTCGGCCCAACAATAGCCTCAGCTCTTTTGGCAATGTTCTTCCCATCGACATCTACACATTCTGTGAAAGTCATAGAATGACGTGCAGCTGTTTTACCCAGACGGAAAAGTTTTGAAATATTACACAATAACAATGACTTATTGACGTTGGGACAAACCAAACCAAGGAGCGCTTGAAGTAAATTACTGTCCTGTAACAAAGTAACTGGATTTCAACATACTGCTTCACTTTTCTTGATATATTTACCATGAAAGAACATAATTATAATTATATAATTAAGACGTGCTGAATGGAGATTAAAATCAGAGCACCGACGACAGTGTGATAGTTGGCAAATGCTTACACTTAACTGATGAAAAACAGCGTCTTGTCAATTTGCTTTATTCAGGGCTTTTATTCTGACTGTTCGTGTAAATGCATAAATTGTAGCAATTTAAACAGACCTTAAAACCATGGCTTAAGCAGAATTAGGTATAAAATGCAGTACGTATATATCTGTGGGATGTCTGTCTGTTACTATGTGTATTACTCAACATTGTCGTTGGATTTAAAGAAAAGAACAGAAAGTCCCGACGAGAAATCTTATTCGGACCTATTTCTGTAGGAGGCTATCTGTACCGCTTTTCTCACGCACTGATGGTGCCTAATAAGAGAAAAGGGCAAAAGCAATTATTCCAATACTGATAGTGTAAATTATTAGCGGCTTACTTGCCTTCGGTAAGGCGCCTCCTAGCTCTCACTCACTAGCTCACTCAAACGCAATCACTCTAAGTCTATAAAATTTTGTGATATTTACAACACTCTCGCTGGCAAATATGGACACAGCGTTCAGGGTCTCTGGGAATATCAACCCTAGTTGTATCGAAGTCCGCTTATGGCCCGAGGCCAGGGGTGTATAAGTACCGAACTGGGGACTTTATAACGCTTCAGGATTGTAACATGAACAAGATGATTTTATGAATAGTTGCAGTCTAAGCGTAACTTATTGACCCAGAAACCTTTCATCAATGTGGTCACTGCTGTTTCAAGTCCAGCTCATGTTAGCTCCCTCTCCGAACGTACGTGGGGAGGTCTGCCAGCAACCTGCAGATGGCCGTGGGTTTTGACGAGCTCCGAGCGGTTTTTTCCCACCATAATGATATTCGCCGTAGTAACAATAAATATTGTTGAGTGAGGCGTAAACACAAATTTATGGGTAGAAGAGCTGACTGCATGGCCTAAACCACAGCTCTCTGCCATGTAAGCATCTGACTCTCCTTTCGACTTACAGCCGCTTGCCGAACCAGCCAAAGCTTGGGTGGTGACTTCATCTCGTTAGTTATTGCTGAGATATTGAGCAGATTAAAAGGCCCAGTCTATGGGTAATGTATAAAAATATACTAAATATCTAAGCCGTATGAGTCAGTTTCCGTCTTCCGTAAGCCATCAGATCCTATTTTATAATAATCACCGGTCGCAAACCAGCAACAGAATAAGGGAATCTCCCGCGATTTCAACCCAAGTTGACAGGTCGTAACTTACCGTCGGTCGTCAAGTTAGGCCGTACCTTTTACATGTTGCCCTGTTACAGAATGATACTGTTTTTTTCGTCGCACATTTTAGAGAATGGTGTTAATGTACATCTAATATAACGTGTATTTCGCATTTCAGTTACAAGGAGACACCGTCGTGATATGAACGACATGGTGTTGAGCGAACAAATAGGATAAATCCTAAGAAACAACGGGATCCACTCATGTTTGTGTTCAAGCCCACCACAAATTGAAGTTTATCTTTGTTTAACAATTGTGATTCACAGCGTTTTTTGTCGTTTTGATATCAAAGATTTCACATTCAATAATAAGAAATGTAATTATTATATTGTAACCTCCACAACACTCAAATAACGATAATTGCTTTTGTGTCACTAGAATCAACACACCGAATAATATCTTTAATGCGAATACTGAGTAGCCATAGGCGACTAAAAGATGGAATATCACACACCATACGTACAGTTACATGTACAGACGGATAAATAGTTAAAAATAGGAATCAAATTTGGATCAATCAAAACGGCTAACAAAGTTAAGGAAAAAAACTGTAAATAGGAGACGAAATATGGCAGGCCAGTTCTTACTGTGTCAATAAACAGCCCAACAGTATTTGTTAGAAAAGGAAAAGACCCATAAATATCGAAGTGGACATAGCTAAATAGTCCATTTAAATCTATGCATCAATAAACTTTGATTTAATATTTGTTAGATTTTTGTGAAGAGAGTCAAAGGCGTTCAAGCGTTTGAATTCAAAGATGGGCTTTATGGACAATACTATCAGAGTTTAGGAAATCTGACGTCACATGAAGTTCTTCCAATTCTAATCACGACACTGAATGCTGTAGCAACTTTTTACCCGTAAGTAAGAGGTTGCTAAAATAATGTTCTCAAAAAAATTCCTTCGTTCTAGTGTGCATCAGGAAAAAAGGTGATGTGACGTCAGAGTTCCTAAATACCGTCAGTATGGCTCGTAGAAAGCCCACCATAAAATTTAAATGTTTGAATGTCTTTTAACACTTTTCAAAAAATCTAAAAATAAATGAAAGCAGTTTTACGCCATATTTTCAGCTGTCTGTATGATGAAACTTGCTTCATATTTTAGCTTTCATTTAAACAACTGTTAAATAACTAAAATATATACTAAATGAAACACAGATATCAGTAACAACCCACTCAGTTTAAGGCTAGAAAGTACATTTATATTAAGAGCAGCGTAACTACAAGTAACTTGTTCTATACACATGGCTTTATAGCAATACAAAACATTACCAACATGGCGTAAAATATTACATCACAATATAAACAAAATGGCATAAAAATTTATGTTCCAGGCAAGACTTCAAGAACGAAAGTTTTACACCTATAATAACACATTTATTAAGACCTGAAAAAGGCACCTTTACAGCAATAACAAATACAGTCAACATGACCTAAATCCTGCACAGCAATAACAAAGCAATAACCATGACCTAAATCCTGAACCTTGACAGCAATAACAAAACACTATCAACATGACCTAAATCCCACACCTGTACAGTAAATAACAAAACAATAGCCATGCCCAAAATCCTGCACCTTGACAGCAATAACAAAACACTATCAATATGACCTAAATCCCGCCATGGTCACAAACCGTATTTGTATCTATACAACAATAAAGATGACCACAAAACTGTGCCTTGTATTCCAATAACAATAGAACAGCATAGTCTAAAACCGTGTCTGCGACCTACGTCGCTGAGTTGGTAAGCGCGCTAGCGCAGCGCAATAACCAATTGGCCTCTCACCAATGCCGTCGCTGTGAGTTCAAGTCCAGCTCATGCTGGCTTCCTCTCCGGCCGTACGTGGGAAGGTCTGACAGCAAGCTGCGGATGGTTGTGGGTTTCCCCCGGGCTCTGCCCGGTTTCTTCCCGCCGCCGTTGCATAAGTGAAATATTCTTGAGAACGGCGTAAAACACCAATCAAATAAATAAATAGATAAAACCGTGTCTTTTCTCCAATACAACGGATTCCAACAGAACCTATAACCATGTCTTTACCGCAATAACAGCAGACACAACATGCTCTATACGATGTGATATTACAACAATAAAAAAATCGCAGGACCAAAACAGCTTCACCTTTATATCAATAACATCTCATCCAGCATGACTAACCCCAGTGGCTTTACATTTCGCAAAACCTTTCCTTGTTACAAAATGTTGACCAGTCAGTTGTAATAATATAAAATCGTCACACAACACACTGTGTCTAAGAAAGTTCAAAGATATGCTAGATATCAAAAATGATAGGAGTCTTTCAAACGAATGCGCCATTTTAACGCTCTTCCATCATTGTTATGTTTTCTTCTCCTTTAAACCTAAACAATACATTTACGGTAATGACGGCATAACTGACTTGTTATATAATCAGAGTTTCAAATCAATAAAACATTCAAAATCGTACATTAATGACAAAAACAAAAATAATCAAAACCCGAAAATTTTGTAGCAGTATAAGCATAAATAATGACCTATAAACCGTAAATTTACACCAGTAACATAACTATTATCATGACTTTATCAACAGCACAGTCATCACGACCTAAAAACGTAAATTTACACCAATCACCGCACTATTATCATGATCTGAAAACCAAAACTTACACCAATCAAAACACTATGATCACGACCTAAAAAGCGTTTTACTAAATCAATAAAACAATCATCATGATCTAAAAAGCCTAAATATACACCAAACATAGCACTATCATCATGACCTAGAAACCGCATTATTAAATCAAAAACTTAATCATCTAAATGACCGTTACAGGAACAAAGCATATTTACAGCAATAAGCACACAATAGTCATGATTTGAACGCATTTTCACAACAGTTACAACACTTAACGTCCTAAACCCCTACCTTTACAGCAACAACAAAGTGAGCAGCAAACCCAACACAACACAGTTTTAGTTAACACCAACAGAATCAACAGTGACAAACCATTGACATAAAAGCTCATTGGTTATGGCATAAAGTTACACAAAGATACAGCACTGAGGCCACAGCAAGTTTGGCAAATGGAAATAAGAAACAGTTTTGATTAATCCAGTCATAGCGTAGAAACTATTAGTGGAATCTTTTCTGAACTTATTTTACATCGCCTCCGAAACTGTTGTCATTGGTCTGAAATTGGCGTACGTTTGGAAGTTGTCCAGATATCCCATGACGACCTGGTGGATGAAGTTAAGCTGACCCTAAAAAAGGGTACAGGATGAAAAAGACATATGATAAATGGCAAGCAATCTGACCATAAATGTGGTAGATGAGGGGAAAAAAGACAGATGGCAAATGGTAAGCAAGATGACCCTAAAATAGGGTAAAGTCTAAAGAAAACAGATGGTAAATGACAAGCAAAATGTTTGAAGCACATGAGTTTCTGATTTTTTGACATTCAAATTCTAAATGCATCTACACAATATTCAGCATGAAGACATTAATCAGTCGACGTATGGTCCTTGTCTTTCTCCAGAAGTCACTGAGCATTGAAATAGACTCATACGCGTTAGGGCATAATTATATTTGTGTTATTTTTATTTGATAATTGGAAGTACTGTGGTCCATTTAGAGGTCCACGTTTAGCAATGGCACCAGCATTAGCACATCATTAAAAGGAAGACTATCACTCATATGCTTTGTACGCAAATGACACTGATATAGTTATCTGTTTAATAATGTTATAAGTAATCATACCACATCTGTTATAATCTCCGGTCTGTTGTTCCTCATCTGCTTTACAGTCTGTAGGATATTGACGTTCTGGTCAACCTTCAGTCTTTCTAGCACAGTCCAAGCCACGCAGAACAACCCACTCTTTGTCACGCCATCCCTGGGTACAATCGGGGCATATATTATTTTAATCATACACGTAAGCCTGTATTTCTTCATCATCAATCTTAAAAGCAAGTAATGCGCACTCACATTATGATCGTATAATTTATATTATACAGGTAACATTCATTTACTGCTAATTTCTCATCTTTTCACCAGGTATGTTGGCTCACATACAAGTAGGGTGGCCTTTCATAGTTTATAAGTTTTGTCTAATTTGTTTCTGTATCTGCGCTAATTGACTTTTAGAAATATGTTACATTCTTTGTTCTTAATGATAATTTTGCAATAGTAAAATCTATGAATCATTGTAAATCACTTAAAATATTAAAAACTTCGAATGCCACAAACAGGCCACCCTTTAAGGAGAAAGTTTACATTCCCAATCAAACCACTATCAAAAGTGAGATAAACACAATTTAAGACCTTATGATTACATAGGTAACCAGACGGCCTATATCTCAGAGCATAAACTACTTCTGTCTACATACGGTCATGTTGTTTACATAAGCTTATTTTCCCAAAATCTGATTTTGGCTTTGTTACATTTTATATGGAGACCTCGTTTTCAACAAATACTAAGCATTATTTACATTTTAATACTATATGAGCAAAAATCCTGAGGTGTCTTTGCCTTATAAAATACAAAAACCCGCTATATTTCTCTGGAGTGAGAATGCATAATTTTGCATGTTATAGAAGAGAGTGTACAATGGCAGCGGGCAGCTGTCTACCATAGAAGAGCTCTATTGACACACATCATATACGAGTAATGCTTAGCTAACCTGCAATGAACCAGTACAGGTCCGTCGCCAGCCTTAACTCGCCACATGTCAACACTCTGCAGTACAGTCAAAAGCGTTGGTATAGTCTCCAGTGTTGGTTCACTCGTGAAAAATGGGCAGCGGAATTGTTTGATGGGCTGAGGTGCTTTCTGGAAATATTCATCAAATTCGATCATAAATAAAATTTACAGTATTCATCAGGATAATGTAGAACGCTCAGGAAGACTCTGCATTTAAGGTGTGTAAAATACACACTTTCCCTCTTGTGATGTACAACGCAGGTTTCTTTATGCTGTGAGTGCAGGGAGGAGTCAGTAATGACCTCCCACTATCCTGTGTTCACTGCTTCAGTCATGCCAGTCACCTGTAATTTGTCGTGCATACCACTTATATAGGTACAAGTCATTTTACTTTTTGCCCTTTTGAATAGTGTTTTCATGTCTGTGTGAATAGTTTGTCATTTGAATAACTTGCCGTGTGAAATGTATTATATTACCTAACTTGTTTGTTTTCCAACAAACATAGCTTAGATTTATTACCATTTATATTACTTCCTTTCCCTCCGAGAGTCTCAGGGAAGATCAGCCTGGGCTGAGTCTATCTCCGTGTCACATGCATTATTTTTATTATAAACATAATAACATAAATTATAATGAATTATAGACTCAGTTTTTCCTGTACTAACATGACACCACTGATCGGACTTATATCTGTACCATTCTTTATCGTGGGTATCCCCTGGGCTTTGTCCGTTTTCCTACCACCATAATGCTGGCCGGCGTCATATAAGTGAAATATTCTTGAGTACGGCGTAAAACACCAATCATATCAATAAACAAATGAGGAATGACATTTCGGGAAAATCCCTGTCGGTGAATGAGATTGAATACACACTTGGCGTGATCTAGCGCTAGGTTATTGTGTTTTGAATGGCCTCTTTGCCAGTGAAATTCCTTTCGCCTTTCCATGATCGTTGGAAACTGCTGACTGCTTTTCTTTGCGTGATTGCGTCCTATTTTGGTATATTATGTATACTTTCTTAGTTTGTTGGTGGTTTGTGTTTGTGTCCTTTTGGGAATGGGCCATGCGATTATTGACCCTGATCGTCCATTTCGTCCAACGTCCAACAGCTGCTACACTATAGGCTGATAGTCGTAGTTTCGCTATATACTGGACACGAAGTGATATGCTTCAGATTTTACGCGTATTTTTAAAAAAACTAGGACAAAAAAGCGCTCGACAAAGAAAAGAATCGATTTTGAATTTAACCACAGCGTTGCTGTGCCAAAACAATAGAATTCTTTTTTGTATAGGGTTATAACATCCCACTGGTTTAAAGGTTGTGGTGATTGGTCATGTTTTATATGTGTTGTTATGAACCAATTTTCTTGGTTACATTATGAGACATTCTTATGAAGGGTTCGCTTTTTATTCTGATGTGATCAGTCCATAATGTCTAGCCCAAATTTGCCCTGTGACCGAAAGTAAAAATCGACAAAATTTTTTACATGGGGATGATCAATTTCTATTCTCTATTTTCAGCTGCAACGCGCATTTGTGTTGGTGAAGTGTGTTCAAGCTGTTGTTGGAGTTAGTATTCTTCCTGTTCTAGGGCGAGTTATGTGCATGCGTCGCAGCTTGTGACAAGACATGAGTCATTCTTCTTTCTTTAAATAAAGGTGTTATTACAGTTAGATGTGCACCGCCAGCGCTTTTGTTTTGTTTGATTTATTTATTTGCTTGGCGTTTTGCGCCGTATTCAAGAATATTTCACAATACGATGGTGGGAGGAAACCGGACAGAAGCCAGACAGAAGCCGAGGAAAACCCACGAACAACCACTGAATGTTGGCAGACCTTCCCAGGTACCTAAAGATATGAAGCCAAGATGTTCTGGACTTGAACTCACAGCGACTGAATTGGAGAGAGGCTTCTGGATCAATGCGCCGTGCTGGTGCGATAACTACCACGGCCACGGAGGCCCCGTTTTGTTTCTTGTTTTTTTGCTTTTTAAAAACGTCGCACGCGTATTAACTGATTCTTTCAACCTTTTGCACAGTACAGTACAGTACGTACGTGAAGATCGTACACTTAGTTCAACGGAGACGTTCAGTTCGGGCTTGAACACTAGCGCTAAAAGCGCAACCGAGATATATATTGACTATCAAAAACCGATAAACTGGCATAGTAGAAGATCTGGATCTTTGGGTCTTTCCATTACTATTCAAAAACCGTTATATGCTTCTCTTTTCATGAACCCGTCCAAATGTCGGACTTAGTACATGGACAATGACCTTTGTAGATTGTGTTGAGGGTTCTTTTGGAATTGGTTTTAAGGTTGTTGACCCGGAACCACCATTTTATTTGGAAGTGTGGAGGGGTGATGTTGGAATATCAGTTTCGATGCCCAGATCCAGAATATGAACTTTCAGTCATGAAAAATAGCAACTAATATATCACTAAGATAACAGACATTTTTCTTTTCATCTCTGAATTAAAGTACTCAGAAATAATTGCCTTTGTTTCACATACTCAAAAGTATAGAAGGGCTTTACCTTGTCTTTGTGGCTCAGTTCGTAAGTCCAAGTGGAGAATTCCACTCTCTGGTCAACATCTGTCACCTCCACCTCGAACGGGTTAAACGTTTCCTTCTTATCTGTCCAATACACCCCAACATTCTGTGCGCAAAAAAATAAAGTATAATAACTTTATGTATTGTATATTTGACTTTTTATTGCATGATGTAATCTGCAGATTGTTACTGGCCACGACATCATTAAGCGATCCTAGATTTAAGTCAAATGTTCAAATCACTTTTTATTTTTTTTAATTTTTATTTCCAACGTACCAAGGACAAACTATTGCTTGACAACGTAAATTATGGCTAAGTTATTGTAAAACAAATATCAGCTAAAATAATGGAAAGGAACATATCAAATTTAATTAGTTAAAATTTTAATTTAAGTCTAAGATTGCTTCGTGATCCTGGGGCCAGGAGTTTTACACCAATGTACACTTGTATCAGGGGAAAGGTTTTATGGGTGGGAGAAACTTGGGTACCCGAAGTGAGTACTTTCTCACTCACGCATAAAATATGAAGTACAGAGACAGTTTTACGTGTGCCGAATTTGGGAAAGCCAACTGATCTCGAACTAATTCCAAATAGCGCTTATTGCCATAATGGAACTGGAAATATTGGAGGATAAGCAATCTGAAATGTCCTGATGCTAGGGTTCAGTTGAGTGAACACCTCGGGTGTTCGACAGACTGAACTGTTATTGAATGTATAATAAACCAAATAACAGTTTGCCGCGCGCACTTTTTCGCTGCCTTGTAATTCTCGATAGTCACACACTCAGAATATTCTCAGCATTGTATGTAACACTTTGTGGTCAATGTGACAGACTACCTATATGTATGCACCTCATCCCCTCTGTTGGGGTCTATCGCCTGGACAACTTTCATTGTGACAAATTACCTCCTTGTCTCTTGTTTTGTGGGCTTTCAATGATGTGCACAACTTTCATTGTGACACATTACGTACCTTATTCCCTGTTTTGGGTTTTCCATTATCTGCACAAATTTCAATGGGACACATTGACTACTTATCTTCTGTTTTGGGGCCTTCCATAATGTGCACAACTTTCAATGTGACACATTACGTACCTTATTCCCTGTTTTGGGTTTTCCATTATCTGCACAACTTTCAATGTGACATATTACCTACTTATCTTCTGTTTTGGGGGCCTTCCATAATGTGCACAACTTTCATTGTGACACATTACCTACTTATCTTCTGTTTTGGGGGCCTTCCATAATGTTCACAACTTTCAATGTGACACATTACCTACTTATTTTCTGTTTTTGGGGCCTTCCATAATATGCACAACTTTTAATGTGCCACATTACCTACTTATCTTCTGTTTTGGGGGCCTTCCATAATGTGCACAACTTTCAATGTGACACATTACCTACTTATTTTCTGTTTTGGGGGCCTTCCATAATATGCACAACTTTTAATGTGCCACATTACCTACTTATCTTCTGTTCTGGGGGCCTTCAATAATGTGCACAACTTTCAATGTGACACATTTCTTACTTACCTCCTGTTTAGAGTGAGTGGGTGAGTGAGTGAGTGAGTGCAAAGGGGTTTAACGTCGTACTTAACAGTCATTTTTTCAGTCATATGATGACGAAGGAGTCCTTAGAGTGCATGTACGTGTAATGTGCCTCCTTGTTGAAGGACGGTTTTCCACCGCTCTTTTATCTGGTGCAGTTTCAGTGAGACGACTTCAGTCGTGCGTATGTCGACCTTCCGACTGGGAGCAACTGGGTTTTTGGCAACTGGAAGCAACTAGGAGAAGTTGGCAGCAACTGGGGGCATACGGTCGATCTACGCGCGTTTGCGATCACCGACAACTGCTGACTCAGCAGTTGCTCAGAACTGAACAAGTTCGACTTTTCCGCGAGTCAAAGCATCCGGTTGTACCAAGTTCCGTCGATCTACACGTGCTTGTGTCCACTTGGTAACAGTTGCTCCCAGGAATGCACGAGTTGCACTATGGAAATGGCGATTATAAAGTGGACCGATGAGCTGGAAAATAAGCTTATCGATATTTGCAGGCTTAGACTGTGCTTGTACGACACCTCTTGCAAGGTACAAAGCATATGATGTACATGGGGAGTGTAGAAAAGTTGGAATAAATGGACAAGAGAATTTTCCAAGAAACCTTAAATTTCCACAGCAAAGACAACTGAAAGGTATATTATATATTGTATATAATATATTATACATCCATGCACCGTGTACACGGGCCTCCTACATCATTAACGCTGCTATAAGTATTTGCTCACAGGTGCCTCCAGTCGCGGTCGATCCACGCGCAACGAAACTGAATCTGATGAGACCCCGCCAGTCGCTCACGATCTTAAGGTTTTGTCAAACTTTTCGACATAACCGCTACGCGTCCTGCTTTACCGATGGCAAGTCAGGTGCCAAACCCGAGCCATTATGCTGATGTGGTGTGAGTGGATCCAGGATTTACCCTGGATCTACCGCACCGAAGCGGATCCCTTGATTAGAGCGTCTTCCATTATCTACACAACTTCCAATCTGACACATTCTTTACATTATTCCCTGTTACATTATTGGGATTTCCCAGTATTTGCACCTCTTTCAGTGTGACACATTACCTACCTTATAACCCTGTTTTCCGTTATGTGCACAAGTGGTCACTGTAAAAGACCACTTATCTTATCCTGCAATGTGCACAAGGGGTCAATGTGGTAAACTACGTATCTAATCCTCTGTTTTTGGGGACTTCCATTATTTTCACAAGTGGTCAATTTGACAGACTACCTACCTTATCTCTTGTTTTGGGGGTCTTCCGTTATGTGCACAAGTAGTCAGTGTGACAGACTATTGATCTTAACATGTTATGTGCACAAGTGGACACTTTGACAGGGTACCTATCTTATTCCCTGTTTTGGGAGCCTTTCATTTTCTGCACAAGTAGTCAATGTGATAGACTACCCAACTTATCCCCTGTTTTGGGCGTCTTCCGTTATGTGCACAAGTATTCAACGTGACAGACTACTTATCTTAAACTGTTATGTGCACAAGTCGTCAATGAGACAAACTACGTACCTAATGCTCTGTTGTGGGGGACTTCCATGATATGCATAAGTTCAATTTGATAAACTACCTACTTTATCCCCTGCTATGGGGTATTCCATTTTCTGCACAACTGGTCAATGTGAGAAACTACATACCTTAACCCCTGTTATGGGGTATTCCATTTTCTGTACAACTGGTCAATTTGACACACTACCTACCTTATCCCTGTTTTCACGCGGTCCAACATGATGATGGTACTGACTTTGTGATCATAGACCAGACGCCAGAAATCCACGACCGTGTTGGGTAGAGGAGTCTGAGTTAGGATAAAACCCCTCTTCTGTTTGTATCCCTACAAGTAAAAACCGGTATTTTCATTGAACCAAAAATACACAAACATCTGTAATTTCCCAAGGGTAAACTCATACACGTCATACGCCATTCAGGTTCCTACTGTTTACAACAGAGAGTCCAGGGAAAACACTAAAGGCAGAGGCCATTTAGTGAGTTTCAAATAAGTGGAACTTGAACACGTTTCCAGGCAGCCACATCAATAGTTCTGCCAGCAACTAACAGATGGTGAGTGGGTGAGAGAGTGCTTGGGGTTTAACATCGTACTCAACAATTTTTCAGTCATATGACGACAAAGGAATCCGTAGGGTGCATGTACGTGTAATGTGCCTCCTTGTAGCAGGACGGATTTTTATGAAGTGCTGCTTCACTGAGACGACTTACCGAAGGCAAGTAAGCCGCCCCGCCCAAGCCATTATACTGATACGGGTCAACCACTCGTTGCACTATCCCCTTCATGTTGAACGCCAAGCGAGGAAGTTACAACTTCCTCTTTTAAAGTTTTAGGTGTGACTCAATCAAGGATTGATCCTGGATCTACCGGTCCCGAAGCGGCCGCTCTACCAACTGTGTTATCCGGGCCGGTTTACAGATGGTCATGGGTTTCCCTCGGGCCCTGCCCGGTTTTCTCCCACCATAATGCTGGCTGCTGTCGTATAAGTGAAATATTTTTGAGAACGGCGTAAAACACCAATCAAATAAATAAATAAATCAATCACTACGTAAGGACCTCTGGAAGTTATCACGAACCTATCTTAGACTCAAGTCAAAAATTTAATCATTAAGTCTGGTGCGTTCCTTTCCATTATATTTGCCGAAATTTATTGCACAAAAACTGATCGAGAATTAACGTTGTCAAGCAATATTTGGATCTTCTTACATTACAAATAGCAATATTAAAGTCATTTGAAATCTTGACTTAAGTCTAGGATCGCTTAATGATCCCTGGGCCAGATCTTGGTGTGTTTGTTGCCGACTTCACATACATCAACGAGGCTGCTAATTAAAAATTGCATTAAACAGATTTAAGCATGAAATTATCAATGGAAACGGGGTATGTCCGAGCGCTGAAGATGTTTTCTTATCATTCACTAGGATATGTGACATTCTAGGACAGCTATATATATTATATTTGAGGTAGGTTGTATTTGTGAAATAGAGTATAGTGTCGTGGAGGCAATGGAATAAATCCTAGGTTCATGTGACCGATGGAATCAGTCCTTTACCTAGGACTTGATATACATTCTACAAAAATGTGGATGTGGGTCAATTCCATGCCCCCGCAACTGTAGGAGCCTGGGCAAAAAATGGCCTAACAGTCGATGAATTTATTTATTTATTTGATTGTTGTTTT
The DNA here is from genome assembly GCF_032854445.1 of Liolophura sinensis. Classification (NCBI taxonomy): domain Eukaryota; kingdom Metazoa; phylum Mollusca; class Polyplacophora; order Chitonida; family Chitonidae; genus Liolophura; species Liolophura sinensis. Next base: position 39,646 of record NW_027017954.1, on the reverse strand, counting down.
ACGCCGTATTCAAGAATATTTCACTTACACGACGTCAGTCAGCATTATGGTGGGAGGAAACCGGGCACTGCCCGGGGGAAACCCACGAACAATTGCAAGTTACTGGAAAAGCTTCCCACGTACGGCTGGAGAGGAAGCCAGCATGGGCTGGACTAGAACTCACAACGACCGTATTGGTGAGAGGCTAATGGGCCATTACGCTGCGCTAGCGCGCTAACGAAGTGAGCCACGGAGGCAGCCAGTGGATGAAAAACACTTGTGTCCCAACAGTATCTTGTACATATCTATAACTGGCAAGTCCATCCGCCCCTGTCAAAGGTTGGTGGTTTACCACGGACACTCTAATGAACATAACGTTATACAACGACCAAATACATGAATACGTTGTAAATAATTAATCAGTTTGAAAAAATTAAGACCAATGATAATGGCATTTCAGCTATTCTGTCATGAGAAGGAATCATAATTATATGTAATCTTATTCTTTACCACGGGAGCGGTAGTTCCAGGGGCAATCCTGGGTCGAGTCACACCTAAGACCTTAAAGGAGGAAGTTGTAACTTCCTTGCTTGGCGTCCAGCATGAAGGGGACAATGCAACAACTTGTTGATCCGTATCAGTATAATGGCTCGGGCGGGGCTGTTTACTTGCCTTCGGTAAGGCGCCTCAGTAAAGCAGCACTAGATAAAAGAGCGGTGGAAATCCGTCCTGCACCAAGGGGGCACATTACATGCACTCTAAGGATTCCTTTGTCTTCATATGACTGAAAAATTGATAAGTACGACGTTAAACCCCAAGCACTCACACAACACTCTTTACCACGCCTAGAGAAGATTAATAAAACGGTGTTAGTTTTAACTTAGTGTACCGTATTAATATCTAGGTAAAGTACCTTGCAGTTAATACTACCTCTCCACTTTCGAACATACAAACCACACTGTAGGGTCCCGTCTGAGATCCTTACCGGAAGATACACAGCATTGATGTAGTCGTTACAGTCGGACACTGGCGTGGACAGGTATGGCCTGCAGCTATCAACTGAAACACAACAATCACAGGTTTACTCCAACGAAGATGCTGTGCTGCAACAACGTGTTATTTGCAACACATATTACGCAGTTTACAGCTTTCCTTCACGTACCTGAGGCTTAGACTTCATAAATTCCAAAGACAGAACCACGAACAACGTGGGGAGAATGTTGTAACACTCTGAATACAAGGAAAGAAAAACAGCCCTTAATCGCACCAACTGACGAAAAAGAATGATGTGAAATGGGAAGTTACAGGGGCTTGATGCTAACCAGGTAGGTGTTTGAGCTCTTTACCGGGGAACGCCGACCCTGCTCTCGAGCACATTTAAGGCGAGCCATCTTTCTGGATGCTCACTGTAAATGTATATAAATTTGGGGCATTTCCGCTGATCAAAAATCAAGTGTAGAGTCTGTGACTGATAGGAAGGTTGCATACCAAGCATTTGTCATTGTGCCTTGAGTACTGCTGATTGTCATCTGGATGTCAGTGTTATCTTTCACTCTAGGAATTCACGAGAATCAGTGGATCTACCTCTATATGCTGAGACTTCCTACTGAGATTGTGTGTGTTTGGAAAGGTGTTGTGTCTGCTCTAATCTCCAAAGGAATCTATATTTTGTTGTTACCTACATTGTTTTATATGCTGTAAAAATGTTTTACTATTTAGTCTAAGATTAGACTATTTTATTATATGTATTTAATTTATTTAAAACTGTTCGGTTATTACTGTCTGAGAGTTGAACAAATCATTACTTTGCAGATTGACCTCTCTGATAACGATACCTTAACGGTATACGCTGCTGAACAGCGAGATGAGCTATGAGTTTTCACATACTTTACAAGGATGTTTAGAGGGCACATGGAAACGGTGTCTAACACATTATTAAATCAGAAGTTGATATCGACATACAAACCCTGTTGTGTTGAGAGTGTACCTCAACTGTCGACGAAATAAGGCTTTGTCACAAAAGACTTACGGGCTAAAACTTTGGAGTATCTGTTCTTGGAAATGTTGTCCGGATGTCTGGCTGATTCCACTTGCATCTTGTTCGCGGGTTGTGAGAGTTCCCGGAGGACCTAAAACGGACGGCGATAACTTCCATTTTAAAATGTTATGTTTTATTTGAACACTTTGTAAAGAGGTGTCGGACAGAACAATATCATCACAGACCCACAGTAGCCATGAATAGACTAGCTGTGTAATGTACCACGTAATTCCCAATATTTGTATATTTGCTTGACCACACTTTTACGCCATATTCACGAATATTTCACTTTATATACCACGGTGGCTTAATTTTTTTATGTATTTATTTGATTGCTGTTTTACGCCGTACTGAAGAATATTTCACTTATACGATGGTGGCCAGCATTATGGTGGGAGCGGTGGCATAAATGACAGTAAATTTAGAATTCTAGTAGCCTCAACAGTTTGCAAATATTTCTTATTCTATTTTCGCAACAGACCTCAAACTGTGCTACCATCTTGGACTGTCCGGTCTCGGGGTCGACAGTGCAAAGGTCAGAGTACACGGTGGTAAAGTTCACAGATGGAATTGAACTGTCGCTGAATTCCAAGGCTTCTCCCAGGGCTGCGTGTAGAAACTCGTACTGTTCCTGGTAAACATGAGGGCAATTTTTTTTATACTTTAGCAGAACTTTCCTGCAATGCATAATGTTAAATCATCTTTCGGAATACACCTGTCAGATCAAAATTCATGTAACCACATGTTATATCTTATGAGTACTTGTCATTCCGTTTTATTCCATCACACATTTGGCACAATGAGACGATCACGCATTGTTTTTATTTTCTATCTCATCATTCAATAAAAGTAATGTTTGCAGGTAAATATCGTTTCGATGACATATGCACAATGCTTGTTTCAACTTTAACAAGTGATGTGAAGAAAAGTAGTATCATGATAACAGATAATGTGCAAGGTAGAAAAAGTTTGACCTAAGTGCGATCAGATATTGCCTTCAGAAAACATTCCCGTGGTGTGGGAACATACCCTAACTCAGGTAAATTGACAAGAAGTCACATGTCACCGGATACGTCTGATCATTTGGCAGCTACATGCATCACACTGTCGTCGCTGCTCTGTTTTTTCTCTCTATGCTGTATGTCTTAATTATATTACACAATTACGTTTCCTGTGGTATATCAGTACACTCAGAGGAGATTGGAATTTCCAAACCAGATCTGCAGTCTTTCTATGAGTAATTGTACCTGTGTCTGCACCATGTTGACCCGCTGCTGTCTCAGAATCATCACACAGGCCGGCACATTCACCACATTCTCTTCTTTAGCCTGATTGATCAGGTAATCCAGAGCTATGAACGTTCCCGTGCGTCCAATCCCAGCACTGTTCCAAGACACGCATGCGTACAACAGGTAGAATCAAATCATTAGGCAAAAAGTACTCCACAACAGATATCCCAACTCTTGACAAGATCGCTTCTTTAATAACGGGCATGCGCACTTTGAAGGTTTACCTTGAAAAAGATTTAAAGACTTGGCTGTGCCTTTTGAGAGACAATGTCGCCGGTAACTACCACAATTCAACTAAAGGACTGACACCGCTGAGGTCATGCCATGCCGTACTATACTTTACAACCACATGGACATAGGTTTTAAATGAAGTCTGGGTGCTATCAATCCCGATCTAACACAGAACGTGTCTTGAATCACGTCAGGATTAATATCAACTGCGCATGTGTTCTTCTTTTGGAAAGCAAACATTTTCATGTCAATTTTCAACCATAATCGACGTCCAAAAGCGCAAGATCAATCTGCAAAAGAAAGTTTAATTCGTTCCCTCCCGAAAATAATATTTTTTTTATTTGATTGGTGTTTTACGCCGTACTCAAGAGTATTTCACTCATACGACGGCGGTCAGCATTATGGTGGGTGGAAACCCACGACCATCCGCAAGTTGCTGCAAGACCTTCCCAGTTACTGCCGGAGAGAAAACCAGCATGAGCTGGACTTGAACTCACAGCGACCGCATTGGTGAGAGACTACTGGGTCATTACGCTGCGTTATCCCGCTAACCAACTGAGCCACGGAGCCCCCACCCCCCACCCCTGTAAATAAGAAGAATGCGTATATAGAGAAAGGAATTAACACGGAGCCATGAAAACAGGCATCATTGATGCTAGAAAGACAAGACATTATTCTAGACGCGGAAACTTAATCAATATTCATTTTACTTGCATCCTAGTTTAAAAGATATCGCGAATCTGAAATATTTATGGTTTATTTTTGAGTGGAATTAGTGCACATCATTATGACTTTTCACAGATCCTGCACACTTTGGCCATATGTACTTATGAGATATTCTACTCTTTGCGAATTTAAGAAACAAAGAATGAAGGTGTTAGATTTCCTATACACCCTCGATCATTTGTTTTTCAACAATGGATAATTTATATTTCATACGTAATCTGCGTGATTAGTGCAAAAGTATAAAATGTTTGATTCAGATGAAGAACTCAAAAGTGGTGTTTATTTCAGAACTAGCATTCCATTTCAAAATGTTTGTTTCTAGGTTGATCTGGATTGTTTGTTCCCACGCCTACCTGCAATGGACGAGAATTGGTCCAGGTAAAGTCGAGTTGTACTCCAGAACCTTATCTCGAAAGTCAAGCAGAATTGTGGCATCAGAAGGTGCCCCGTGATCTGGCCAAGCCAAGAAGTGAAACTGTTTCAGAATCTTCGTCTTGTTTTTCACCTGAGGAAATTTTCCGATCAGATGCGTGACACAAGTAAAGGCGGTAAGGAAAGCATAAACCAACAGCCAACAGAATTTGCTCATCTTATAGGCAGATTCTCATCTTGTATCCTCGTCTTTGATTGTGTTATAATACCAATATATTGTACATATGTTACAATTACATTTTGGGGAAACTCTGGGCATGTTGGAAGAATCTATTTATTTATTTGATTGGTAGTTTACGTCGTACTCAAGAAAATTTCACTTAAACGACGGCAGCCAGAATTATGGTGGAAGGAAACCGGACAGAGCCAGGACGATACCCACGACCATTCACATGTTGCTGCAGACCTTCCCATGTGCGGCCGGAGAGGAAGCCAGCAAAGAGACGGACTTGTACTCACAGCGACCGTACTGGTGAAAGGGCCTTAGGTCATTGCGCCGCGCTAGCGTGCTAAATCCCCTCTACCAAGTCCAGCTTATGCTGGCTTCCTCTCCGGCCATATGTGGGCAGGTCTCCCAGCAACCTGCGGATGGTCCTGGGTTTCCTCCCACCATAATGCTGACCGCCGTCGTATGAGTGAAATATTCTTGAGTACGCTTTAAAACATCAATCAAATAAATAAATAAGTAAATAAATAAATAACCTACAGACATTTTGGACAGAAATTGAGAATTGAGGGTAATCATGCAATAATGAACTATATGTACAAGTATTTTGAACACTTTCTTACATGTGCAAAGTTACAAAGGGTATACAGGGATACATGCGAGCAAACGATGACGGGAATACTGGAAAGTGGTGTGTGGTCACCTACCTTGTTATTCGGCTATAGTGCTCTAAGTGTATAGTTAGTGTACACCTTGTGTCGATATTACTACATGTAACTACCAGTGTTGCATTTGTGTATTTCTATAAAAGTACAAATAGTGTCGATCAGACCTACCTTAGTGTGACTCAGCACCAATGTTCTAATTGTGCAGTTCTGTCAGTGTACTCCTATAGAGTCGATGTAACTGAGCACCACTAATTCTCTAATTGTTCAGATGGTGTCGATCAGACCTACCCTAGTGTGACTCAGCACCAGTGTTCTAATTGTGCAGTTCTGTCAGTGTACTCCTATAGTGTCGATGTGACTGAGCACCACTGATCTAATTCTCTAATAGTGTCGACCAGACCTATATGTACCTTAGTGTGACTCAGCACCAGTGTTCTAATTGTGCAGTTCTCTCAGTGTACTGTTATAGTGCTGATGTGACTGCGCACCACTTTTCTAACTCTAATTGTTCAGATAGTGTCGATCAGACCTATATGTGCCCTATTGTGACTCAGCACCAGTGTTCTAATTGTGCAGTTCTGTCAGTGTACTCCTATAGTGTCGATGTGACTGAGCACCACTGATCTATTTCTCTAATTGTTCAGATGGTGTCGATCAGACCTACCCTAGTGTGACTCAGCACCAGTGTTCTAATTGTGCAGCTCTGTCAATGTACTGTTTTAGTGTCGATGTGACTGCGCACCACTGTTCTAACTCTAATTGTTCAGATAGTGTCGATCAGACCTATATGTGCCCTAGTGTGACTCAGCACCAGTGTTCTAATTGTGCAGTTTTGTCAGTGTACTCATATAGTGTCGATGTGACTGAGCACCACTGATCTAATTCTCTAATTGTTCAGATTGTGTCGATCAGTCCTACCCTAGTCTGACTCAGCACCAGTGTTCTAATTGTGCAGCTCTGTCAGTGTACTCCAATAGTGTCGATGTGACTGAGCACCACTGATTTAATTCTCTAATTGTGTAGATCAGACCTACCTTAGTGTGACACCGCTATAGTGTTCTAATTGAGTAGTTCTATTAGTGTACAGCTATTGTCAACGTGGGTTCCACCTTCTTCCCTCGGTGTTCTAACTGCGTAGGTCTACAAGTGTACAGATACTGTCGATCCCACTTACCTCAGTGTGAGCCACTACCGGTGTTCTAAGTGTGTCATTCTATAAGTGTACCTACTGTGTCGATCACAACTACCTGAGTGCAGCTTAGCCTTGCTGCTCTAATTGCGTAGTTCTATAAGTGTACATCTAGTTCCGATGTGAGTCAGCCGCAGTGTTCTAATTGTGTAGTTCCATGAGTGTACTGATAATGTCGATCAGATCTCTCTTAGTGTGACTCCGCTCCAGTGTTCTAATTGTGTAGTTCAATGAGTGTACCGATAATGTCGATCAGATCTCTCTTAGTGTGACTCCGCTCCAGTGTTCTAATTGTGTAGTTCAATGAGTGTACCGATAATGTCGATGGGATCTCTTTTAGTGTGACTCCGCTCCAGTGTTCTAATTGTGCAGTTCAATGAGTGTACCAATGACATTGATCAGGCCTACCTTTGTGTGACTTAGCTCCAGTGTTCTAATTGCGTAATTCGCATATACCTCCTCGTCAAGCAGGGTAACCTCAATGACACCAAACCGCGTACAGCCTTCGCTCGGCCAGTACTGTTTGCACTTCATCTAAAACGCAAACCAATGACGGAGGACACGTGGACTGAGGCACAACGTACTGGAAAATACTCTCTTTGCAAATTGCAGACATCATTGGTGTATACTTTCAATTCATTATACAATTTTAAATATTCATTAACTCAATACAACCAAAATAGTAAGGACAACGAAAGAAGACTCCCATTGAAGTTTGCTTATCATTTGACTTGATTTCATTGTTTAAGCCAATTCGTCATTTCAATATTATCAACTAGCTATTCAAATACTTATGTGAAAACGACGTCACCTTTGATGTAAGACTTCATTCAATGGCATTTAGAAGTTGAACTGGATAACATAACAAATATATGGATCACAACTTCTGCCTATTCAGTGAGCAACGTTTCGGTATAGGTACTAATGCCGGTCATTATGCTTGATAAGTGTATTAGTCCCTATACCGAAACATGGCTCACTCAATATATAGAAGTTGTGATCCATATATTTCAAGTTATGTTACCTTTGATGTAGGAATGGCCTGAATCAGGAGTGACGCAGCTCATACCAATGGGCTGATAGAATACCCTATCTAAGAACTATTTGAAACACAGGCATTTGTTTTTGTCTTAAGAGCAGTACATGCACAATGGAATATGCTATTAGAAATACCTTAGTTGCTTCGATCAGGTTTGTCATCATGACAATTTTACCCACGTTTTGTTCCCAGAGCATGCGCATGAAGTCGTTTATGATGAGATCGGTAGGACCTGTGAAGATACATGTAAACGTGAACAGCCCAAGATGACGTGGGTGAGCATCAGGTAAAACAATACACCATATCATTTATGAGGCACGACTTTCTTTATGGCGAATAAAATCGTTATCTTTTTATTTGGAAGATCCTCCTTTTATACTGATAATGACCTAATAAATACGACGGCATAAAATATGTTGAACGTGGCACCGTGACTAGCCGAGACACTTTATTGCGATCAGGAAGATCGTTAGTTTTTTTTCTCATCACCATAATTTTAACATTAATCAAAATAATTTTACAATTTTATACGTACATATGTATGCTTGAGGTTTAACACCGTACTTAATAATTTTTCAGTTATATGACGACGAGGAGTCATTAGGTGTGTACACATACATTTTGTCTTCTTGTGCCAGGGCGACTCCATACTGCCGCCAGTAGTCATATCGAAGACACAAGACATGACCCCCCCACCCCCCACCCCCCCAACCCCCACCCAGTCACATTATGCTGACACCGGGCCAGCCAGTTATGTTTCCTTGCTCTAACCTTTCGGCGCTCAGCCCTGTGCATAAATTCTTCAAGGAGTAGAGGGCAAAGAGCATTGAGGGGTTGACAAGGAGAATTTTGTCCATCCTGGTTATACCACAGTTGTTACTGTGTAGCTCGTCTAACCCTTGTGAATTGTCCACATTTTTTCTAAGGACATGATGAGTATAGATACTATACTACTATATACTACTATACGTAAAGATTTACATGGTCAGATTAAGAGTGAAAAAGGGGATCTTTACCTTGAGAGGCGATGAATTTCTTAGGCTGGTTGTAACCCTGAAATGTAATGCGTCAACAGTGAAAGGGGAAGAACCGTTTACCTGAAGTGAGTGTTAGTTTAGACTAAAAATGTGTATGGAAAAACCTTTAGTTGTTTTTTAAGATTTAAGTTTTAATTGAGTGGCATGTAGTAGTGAAATATTTTGGATGTATTGTAATATATGTCGCCACAATATTTCAATACCTTTTATAATTAGAGCTAAACAAGATTCTTGTGAATTGTACTGATTGTATTGTTTGTCTGGGCATGACAAAAAGCCAAAGGAAAAAACAAACGAACTCCTTGACTGCTTGAATCCTGGCCAGAAAAAAATGTCACTATGACGGCACTTTAAGCATTATCAATAGGATTCACGACGTTCAACATACTATCAGAACATTTGCCTCTGTCCAATCCAGTGAACAAATCTAAATAAAAAGGAGTGAGGATATTTTAGATACAATTTCCACTAATCCTACCACTGACTCTTACTTCTTTTGACAGTTTCTTTCAGACAATATAGTTCTTTTCTCAGCACCCGTGGTGTGTATAGACGGAATCTACCATATTTATATCTAATCCTTCCATATTAAATTAGCTGAATAGAAATTTAGCTGGTGTTAAGACGTTTAAGTATTTATAGCGTTAGGTACAGACTAAGACAACGTAGGCTATATATATATTGTTACCAAGATGGTAGGCGTAAATAAGAACAGATGAGAGTAAGGCATAACATTAAGACAAAAGGATATATGTTAATGAGACTAGCACTCAATCTTACGTCAATGTAACAGGCGTTTATGTAATCCGATTTGTCATTGGGTCCATGGAGTCTCAAGACGACACGAGAGTGGTCATCTGAAAAAAAATAAAATTGGAAGTAGTGATGGAAAACAAGAATTCTGGAAGTATTGCTTCTACAAAACATGAACGTGTTTTTTAAGTGTTAGATAGCTATATTTATGTCCACAACGTCCACAAGGGAACTGCCATAATGTTGTAGAAAACGGACGAAACCCCTGAAACTTGAGACTGACCTGTAACTTGGTGTACTCTCTCAAGACTTTTTATCCATATCGGTAAAAACAGATCGAAGGTTACAGAGGTTTGCCCAAGGAAATTAGTCAGAGTGAAGCGTTACGTAAGGTATCAGTTTAATACGATGGAAGTGTTATACGACAGTTGTCCGAAAAGTGTTTCCTAACTGACTGACTGACTTGATAGATGGATTGACAGACGCGAGGGCCGGGGGGGGGGGATCCACTGTCTGCAGTTCGGGGACTAATACCGTTAAATTCTACCCACGGGTCCCTGTGACAACTGTTTAAAAGATGGTTAATTTTATTTAATACATGCATATTTCAATGACTATAAATATTTGAACGTCTCTCACTTCACACAAAAAAGGATAAGGGTGGTCTTGTCATGGGACGGTCTAAGACACTGCATTAGCAAGAGTTTGTCACAAGGACGCAGTTAACAGGATAGTATTGTTTTGAATATCATAACAACGGGTTGTACATGTAACTAGCTTGCAACAGGGCATATATTTGTATGATTTGTGGATCAAAGATATAAAAAAATGCATTCAGATGATGCAGAAAGAAAGATTTCAACGATAATACAGATAAAAATACAGGGTTTTTTTCATCCAAAAAAAGTAAATCTTTGCTTTCGGATCTGACCTAACCTTTTTATGGGTGCGCAATTAAAATTTAAAGCTATTGGGCATATGACGGAATATCATTTATTGCAAGTGTTAATTGGATGGCTATACATGTCGGTCCTAATTAAGGATATTCAGTATAGGGGAAATAAGGCATATGGTTTAGACTGGATAAATGGACCCAATACCACTGAAGGCTTATTGCTTGATGTGTTACTGTAATTATTGCTATATTGCTTCTTCACTTTATTACCAAACACAGATGCTTACATGCGACAAGATTCTTGTAGCGACTTTTAGCCTTGTTGTATGGAAGGTTTGCCACTTCAGCTTTGGCATGGAGTCCGGCGGGAAATTTCTAACAAAAAAAAAGCAACAATAGCTTAAGCATAATATGTAAGCAAAAGACAATGAGTTCAAAATATTTTCCTCACAGCGATATTTACGTGTACGTTAAAGTCATAATGGTCAGCGTTAACCAAGACCTATATATTGGTTTTAACATTCATTTAGTTGGTTGTTTGGTCTTTGCCATTCAAGAGAATGTTTCACTTGTAAGAAAGCGACCAGCATAATGCTGGGAGGAAACCGGGCCAAACCCGAGTAAATTCCTCGACCATCCGCATTCAGGTTGTTATCGTTAATAAATGTTAACAGCAGATGTTCAGGCGTTAACTAATGAATACATTGTTGAAATGTGTCGTGATTTAGCGCATGTATTTTTAAGTCACCATGTCTAATACAGCAAAATAATCTAACAGCTTACCGCGAACTCGGCTTTGAAACCATCGGCTGCCATTTTCTCTTGGATGTAGTCCCAAAATTCCTCTACAGGAACTGACGTGCTCAAGTGATTCTCGTACGTTGTTGCCTCGGGATCCTCTGGGGCTACGTGAACTTCCGGGTCCTCTGCTTCATATTCTGAAAGTTAAATCAACATTGCTAATATGATTAACAGCTTCGAACTCAAAACTCCCCTACCGAATGCAATTACCTGTCATGTAGATGTAAAATCTTCAGTGACCATACAGCCACTCTTTTAACAGTTAACCAATAAAAAAGCTACTTTGTTCTTAATTTATGTCTCTAAGTTTGGTATGTTAGACTTTTAAAAGTCAGGGTTGATATATCTCGTGCTTATAGTGAATAAGGTAACCAACTGTGTGGCTAAATGACAAGTGGTTATTTTTATTTCCCTGCTTTAGGCTTCTCTCAAAATTTGTCTTCTTTAGTGTGACTTTAAAGAACTGTTGGCTTTTATTTTCTTACCTCTATTGCTCTGTTGATCCTCGACATCTGGTTGAATGTCACCCATTGTCCTCACTGACAGGGAAACGTGGGCCTGTGACTTATTTGTTGACGGATGACGCCTCCTGATCAAAGGAGAAGAAAATTTAAATATCAATCAAATACCATTTACCATGCAGGGGCACGCCATAAAAAATTCCAATATGTACCTCAAGCTGATAAATTATGAATAAATTCAGCGCCAAAATCTGCTCTGGGCGATTCCATTTGGCCTAAGTACTAGTCCTGAAGTCTTCTGTGTTAAGAGAATTGCTGTCGGAAACCGAAGTGCAGTTCGTACATTTTCGGTAGAACTCTTCTTCCCAAAAGATAGCGAACAGTACAGTTCGTTTTCCGCTTGATGATCGGGAAGCCGGAATGTTGGACGTAGGTTCCGAGTTTACACGAACAAGCCGTCAGTTTTAACGACATTCATTGGCTGAGAGGCAACACACTCCCAGCATAAATTTTAGGGTGTTGAAGATGGAGAACGCCATGGACTCAGCGATTTATGCCAACATTGCCGTTTTCAGGCTTTACGTGTATGTCGAGGAAAAGTCGCAAAAATATGCAGCCGGCACCACCAGGTGGAAATGTGCTCTTTTCAGCCTATAGTGTCATATTTTTAAGTTTTCTTCTCCTTTAAACAACACAGAGACGTTTGGATGTAGGGCAGAACTTGTAAACATTTTAACTCGCATGCCTTTTTGGTTTTGTTTGTTGAGGATGGGAGGGGTGGGTGGTAAGTTTTTGTGCTGTACAACTGACTGATCAAAATAACCCTATCGGGATACATAGAATACTGGTGCATGTTTATGTATAATATATACAATAATCATTAGCATGCTAATTCCTATTATCTTCAAAGACAACCACACGGACGAGACCATCGGGTCCAGCTGGCCCCAGAACTAGGAAGCCGTCTTAAACTTAATAAGACATTTATTTAATTACTTAGTAATACTAAGAGTTATCTGAGATCTTCATGACAGATTGATAATTTGTGGCTAAATTCAAATCTAAGTTTAAGGGTAATACCAAAGTTTAGACAAAATTTAACTTAAAGTCTACATAAATCGCTTGGCTTTAATTTCTTTAATATGCAGTATGGGGTGTGGCCTGACCTATTCAAGGACCCAAAAGCTTGTCCGCTTTCTTATTAAGTGTGTGTGTAGGTGGGGGGGATAAAGAGGGTTTTAAGCCACAATTTTCTCAAGTCTCGACCGGAAATTAAGTAGCTTGTTGTTGTGGTGTCAATAGGGATATCTGTTAAAAAAACACCTTCTTTGAGGTAACAACCCGAACTGGGGAACCCGCGTTGGGGGCGCTAAGCTGTTCCTGCGTTCTCAGTATGTTCCCGACCACTGACGCAATACATGCATAAAACAGAAGGATTAATAACATTAATATAAACTATGCCTTAACAGCGAAAAAATGTTCTCAATTGTTTTGTTTTGGCATATCTTTTGTTTCCTAATCCTTAAAACCATACTTTTCGTTTTATAGCACTCAATAAGTCTGAGGCAGATTCATGATCCTGGCGCCAGAATTTCGTTACATAACTACAAACACTGACAATTCAGCTGGCGCTGTTTTGACCCGCGACCCGCCCATCCACGCTGCCAAAGTTCTGCCGCCACTGAACTATCAACCACCCCACCCAATCACATTATACTGACACTGGGTCAACCAGTCCCGTAACAGTACGTGTACAAAATCACTGGAATAATCCGCTCCTTTAAACATCTTTGCTTGAGAGAAGGTGTTAACAGAAGTAACGCGTTTAACCGAATTACCTGTAAATGATGATTACTGCAACAACAACGGCACAGACTACAAGAACACCAGTCACGCTCCCTGCGACTTTCGCGATCATCATGTTTGAAATTGGGACTGCAGTAATGACAACAAGAGTAACAAAAATTGGTAATAGATTTATTTATTTATTTGATTGGTGTTTTACGCCGTACTCAAGAACATTTCACTTATACGACGACAGCCAGCATTATGGTGGGAGGAAACCGAGCAGAGCCCTCGGAAAACCCACGACCATCCGTAGGTTGCTGTCAGAATTTCCCACGTACGGCCGGAGAAGAAGCCAGCATGAGCTGGACTTGAGCTCACAGCGACCGCATTGGTGAGAGACTCCTGGGTCATTATGCTGCGCTAGCGCACTAAGCAAATGAGCCACGGAGCCACCCCCCCCCCCCTCCAAAAAAAAAACAACAACATGAACATTAACAACACATTACTGGTTCCCGCCTCCCCCCCCCCCCCCCACGCAACGTGTTTACGGTTACTTTTTCATAAAAAAATGAAAAGACAATCGCTTTTCTGAAAATTAAACAGCAGACATAGAACGCCCGCTCTGTCTGGTTTCATCCCACCATACAATACTCGCCGCGGTCGCATAAATGAAATATTCGTGAGTACGGCGTAAAACATCAATTAAATAAATAAAGGTAAGTAAGTATATTTATGTACCTTTACAGTTGTCATCCACAAAGCCGTCAGGGCATCCTCTCTGACATAACCCATTGGTAATGTTACATGGTGTTCCACAGCCTTGGTTACATTGCTGGGAGCAGTTGTCTCCCCATGATCCGGATTCGCACGCTAAGGGAGTGTAAAACAAGTGTTCAGCGTTGTGTAGCATTCGCAATAGCTATGACAAAACTCGATGCCGTGTTGCATAAAGGACACACGTTACGTCAATGGTCTATGTTGAAGGGGCAGATTTTCAGATTTTTTTAAGAATGTTGAAAGGCATTCAAATGTTTGAAAACTATGGTGGGCGTTATGAGCCATACTGACGGTATCTAGGAACTCTGACGTCACATCCTCCTTTTTCCTGATGTTCACCAGAAGGAAGACATTTTTTGGTAACATTATTTCAGTAATCTTTCGCTCATGGGTAAAAAGAGTTATTCTAACATTCAGTGTCGTTATTAAAGTCGAAAAAATTTCCTGCGATGTCAGAGTTCGTAACCTCTGATAGTTTGGTCCGTAAAGCGCACCCTAGAATTAAAATGTTTGGGCGCCTTTAATTCTTTTCACAAAAATCTAAAAAAAATAAATTAAAGTACATTTATGTCTAGTTTTAAGTGATGTATTTAGTGATGCCCACGCCGATTTCATGCGGTCTGTACCTTTAAACTAAATGTAAAAATGAGTTGCATTTGACTCCTAACTAGACCGCCTCGGCCTATAATTTCCGAAAAATTACAATTAAGAGAACTGAAGAGGGGAAATTCGTCACTGGTGTAAAGCGAGATAACATGTAAATCAGGCAGCACAAAGATTCCCACGATACACAACCTTTGCTTGTGGATCGCACATATGAACAATGACACATTGAAAGCGAATTATATTGAGGTCTAGTAGACTATATAGGATCTTCCTTTTTATCGATAATGTATTATAAAGAATTCTTAATTCTCAACGAACTGTACCACATAACTGAAGTTACATGGTAGGTCTCCGATATTTGAAGTTCGCCAAACATCTCCCGTCGTCTAGACAACAAGGGAAGATAACCCAGTCAAAAAAGTGCGCCATCGTCCATCATCTAAATATAGAGACGTTAGTGAATTTATGGTTGAAGGGAAGCCCCGGATAAAACTGAACATTTCATTGTTCACTCAAAGTCAGACAAATGTCAGTAGACTTCAACTTTATGGAGAGAGCGTCTTAAATAACAGCACATTTTTCCCCGTCCGCAATGTGTCCCTTCAAAGGATAGGATGTCACAAATTCGACGAGAGTGACTGACACAGTGACTTGTCGCAGCTAGAAACAGATTTGATAATATCAAACTGATATAGTGCAATGTTATGTCTACATATGATGTACTCACGGGTGAGACACGTTATGTCTGTATACACGTATCCAGGTGCACACGATGAATTCCCCAGGGTAACGGGACATTCCCCAGACGTCTTGTTACATACACTACCGTTATAACAGTTACCACACTCCAAAGCACAGTCCCCGCCCCAAAAACCATTCGCACATTCTGAAACCAAGAGTGATGAAGACAGTGGTATCAATATGTACATGTATTCCTGTCACTAGTTTAATCATGTTCCAGCAGTTTTGCAAAAATTTCGGATATCTAATTTGTAAAGTCCTAACTCTTTAACACCGTGGCTTAGTTATAATTTACAGACAACAATTGACAACATGGTATGCAGAGCAAGTCATGCTTATCAGGGCGTTTTCCGATGAAAACTACATTGTATACCGTGTATCTAAGGCAAAAAAAAAAAAACAATAAATGTAGAACTGAGTCTTAAAGTGAAAGAAAGCTAAAATAAAAATAATACACATAGCTCATCACAATCAGCTGAAAACTGTCCAAAAATTTCAAATTAATTTTTAACTTTTTAACAATAATAATGTTTAGGTATTCTGAAGTTTCTCTCCATACTGAGCACCACTTTCAATGTTGGAATATTTCTTATTACCCACAAGTAAAAAATTACTTATGTAATGTTATTTTTTTAATCAGTATGGTCCTACAAGGTGAAATTAATGAAGGAATGTTATGGGACCCTAGAGTGCCTTGCCACTGGCAGTATTGTTCACACAGTCAAGCGTTTAACAGTGACAGCATTTAATTCCGCGAAAAAAAAAGTCAAAATAAATATGTAAATTTTAGAGATAATTTTCAGCTGGCTTTCTTTTGATGTTTGCTTCATTATTTTCACCGGCCCGGATAGCACAGTTGGTAGAGCGTCCGCTTCGGGACCGGTAGATCCAGGATCAATCCTTGATCCAGTCACACCTAAGACTTTAAAACAGGAAGTTGTAACTTCCTCGCTTGGCGTTCGGCATGAAGGGGATAGTGGAACGACTGGATGACCCGTATCAGTATAATGGCTCGGGCTGGGCGGCTTACTTGCCTTCGGTAAGTCGTCTCAGTGAAGCAGCACTAAATAAAAGAGCGGTGGAAATCCGCCCTGCAACAAGGAGGCACATTACACGTACATGCACCCTAATGATTCCTTCGTCGTCATATGACTGAAAAATTGTTGAGTACGACGTTTAACCCCAAGCACTCACGCCCTCACTCATTATTTTCATCCGGTTTTTTCCTTTAAAGTGAAATGGCTTGCTTAGTATGTGTAAAGAACGGAACAGAACGAGCTCAACGAAAAAGGCTGTCGGTATTACAGGTGCATGGCGATAGCTTGACACCAAACTGGTGATTATGGGTACACATTGGCAAGTCGCGACAATAAAAACTCCTATAATGAATTATATTTCAAAACTATAATGTCTATGTTGACGTTAACACACTGATTGATCGCCACAAAAGTTTAATTGGATTGACATCTATCAAACCGCTATAATCGGTACGAAGCGAATCACATGCGCAATAACACGGTCATTGGAATATATATTGATGAACTTCTTTCAGTAACTGACCACACACAAAATACTGAGAACATACAGAAACCCTACCACCAATACCGTGGTGGTGAGTTCAAGTCCAGCTCATGCTGGCTTCCTCTGCGGCCGTACGTGGGAAGGTCTGCCAGCATCTTGCAGATAGTCGTGGGCTTGCTCCAAGCTCTGCCTGGTTTCCCCCCACCATAATGCTGGCCCCCGTCGTATGAGTCAAATATTCTTGAGTACAGCGTAAAAGAAACCAACCAAACAAATAAGCAAGTAAATACTTCAGGAAGATCATGTTACAAAGATTATGTATGCTTCCAGACGTCAGCACCACAACCATTGTCCCAAATAACATATTGTGGCTTTACATTATACAACAAAAAGTATCGCATTTTTCTTTCGAGTATCCCGGCATGCATACAGTCTGATTTTCTCTGCGCGGACAGATCCCAGATGAAGGAGTTAGAACTGAAGGAAAAGGAAAATGAAAGATTGTTTAAAGAAAATGAAAAAGAAAGATTGTTTAAAGAAAAAGAAAATGAAAGATTGTTTAAAGAAAAGGAAGATGAAAGATTGTTTAAAGAAAAAGAAAATGAAAAAGAAAGATTGTTTAAAGAGAAGGAAAATGAAAGATTGTTTAAAGAAAAGGAAGATGAAAGAGTGTTTAAAGAAAAGGAAGGTGAAAGATTGTTTAAAGAAAGGGAAAATGAAAGGTTGTTTAGAGAAAGGGAAAATGAAAGAGTGTTCGAATTGGAGAAATTGAGACTTCAAAGCGAAATTGAAGCAAGGAAACTAGAAGGAGATAGGTCTGGCTTAAGTTTTTCTGATATCCCTCCAAAATTTGACGTCGCTAGAAACATAAGATTGGTGCCACAATTTCGTGAGACTAATGTAGATAAATATTTTCTACAGTTTGAGAAGATTGCTTAAAATTTAGAGTGGCCTAAAACGTTTTGGACTACCCTTTTACAGAGTGCGTTAACTGGCAAAGCTATGGATATATACACAGAGTTATCAACAGAACAGGCTGCAGATTATGATTTTGTGAAAGATGTTATTTTAAAAAGATATGAGCTTGTGCCAGAGGCCTATCGGCAGAAATTTAGAAATTTTGAGAAAAGAGATCAGACTTACATTGAATTTGCTAGGCAGAAGGAACAATTGTTTGAGCGATGGTGTTATGCTAAAAGCGTAGATAATGATTATGAAAAGTTGAAACTTTCAACTTTATTCTGATTAGATTATTAGATTATTCTGATTGAAGACTTTAAAAGGTGTATTAATGATGATGTCAGAACTTTCATTGAGGACAAAGAGGCTGATACATTAGAAGCAGCAGCCACTATAGCCGATACTTACACACTTACACATAAGGTCTCATTTCAGAAAAAGCCGTCTACATTTAGAAAGCCTCAACCCTTTTCCAGCGGTTCATTTGACTCAAATTCAGGCCCACCAAAACAGGCTCAAAATTTTGACAAATAAGGTGATCAAAGAAGACCTGTTAATTCGAACACTACTCACCGAAGGTCTCACCATACATTTACTGATAGACAGTTTAGCAGGGTTACATGTAATTTTTGTAGGAAGCCAGGCCATGTCATATCAAATTGTTATGCTTTAAACAAAAGGCAAGAACAGAGGGTGGCTCCTAGCCTACTGGTTTGTGTGTTACTGCTAGAAAGTCTGACATAGTGAACAATGTTGATGCATTTGATTATGTTAAGACTCCACCAGTAGATTGTACACAGAATTCACAGGATAATGTTATAAAGGTTTTTGAGCCATTTATTTGTGACGGTAAAGTCTCACTTAAAAGTGACATGTCTTGTGATACGAAGATCAGGGTATTAAGAGATACTGGAGCTTCTCAGTCTTTATTGTTACAAGATGTTTTGCCATTTTCTGATGAGTCATATTCTGGATCAAATGTATTAATTAGAGGTGTAAGCTCTGCTGAATTTGAATCTGTGCCTCTTCACAAAGCTTACTTGTCATCAGATATTATTTCGGGTCCTGTTACTGTCGGCATTAGGCCTACTTTGCCTTTTAAAGGAATTCATCTACTACTTGGCAATGATCTTGCTGGTGACAAAGTAATGGTTAATCCTATTGTGATTGATAAACCTTGTTTAAATCAAACTGTTGATCCTGTTGAGAAAGAAATTCCAGATTTGTATCCCTCTTGGGCTGTAACGAGGTCTATGTCAAACAAACTTTCTGATAACGGCAAAAACACAGTAACGGACTTTGTGTAAGATACAGTACACAAATGTTTACTAAAGGCGACTGCATAGATAATGATGAATCAGACCATTGTACACCTAGTAACATATCACATGTTTCTAAACATCAGCTTGTAACTGAACAGCATAAAGACCCAGAAATTTCATGTTTGTTTGACAGAGCTCTCGATGATTGTGTTATTTCATCTGCACCTGTGTGTTATTATGTCAATGTCTGCTATACTTATGCGTAAATGGAGACCACCTGATGTATCTGTTGATGATGACTGGGCTGTTAACATCAGATTGTTGTACCTAACGCATACCGAACTGAAATTTTACGTAGGGCACATGAAATGCCATTAGCTGGTCACTTGGGTGTTAACAAGACCTACTACAGGATACTAAACCACTTCTTTTGGCCAGGATTAAAGGGAGATATAACCCAGTTTTGTAAATCATGTCATACATGCCAGGTAGTGGGTAAGCCTAATCAGACTATTCCTAAGGCACCATTAGAGCCTGTACCAGCTTTTCAAGAGCTATTCAGCAAAATCTTGATTGATTGTGTAGGCCCTCTACCTAGGACGAAGTCTGGGAATCAGTATGTGTTAACTATTTTGTATACAGCAACCAGATTCCCCGAAGGTGTTCCTTTAAGGAATAAAAACACCAAGTCTGTTGTCAAAGCTTTAACAAGGTTTTTTTACTCTGTTTGGTTTACCCAAATCCATACAGTCTGATCAAGGTTCAAACTTTATGTCTGGTATTTTTCAGCAAGTTATGTACCAGTTAGGCATTGAACAATACAAGTCGTCTGCCTATCACCCAGAAAGTCAAGGTGCAATTGAAAGATTTCACCAAACATTAAAGAACATGATTAAGACTTATTGTTATGATACAGAGAAAGACTGGGATGAACGTATTCCATTTCTTATGTTTGCTGTTCGAGAGTCAGTACAAGAATCATTGGGTTTCAGTCCATTTGATTTAATATTTGGACATACTGTTAGAGGACCTTTGTTAATTTACAAGGAACAGTTTGACACAAGTAATGTAAATCTTTTGGATTATGTATCTGATTTTCGTGCTAAGCTTGTCAGAGCATGTGAATTGGCTAAAGCCAATCTTGAATGTACTCAGAAGAATATGAAACGTAGATATGATCAGAAATCTGTTCTTTGGTCATTTCAACCTGGTAAGAAAATTTTAGTATTGTTACCTGAACCTGGTAAATGCTTTGATGTCAGATATTTTGGTCCATATGTTGTTGACAAAAAGCTGAGTGAGCTTAACTATTTTGTTAAAACACCTGATCGGCGCAAATCAAGTCAGTTATGTCACATTAACATGCTGAAACCCTATGTAAACAGAAGTGACACTGACAACACTGCTGTACATTCTGTTAATGTTGTTGCTGCTGACATTGACCAGAGTTGCTGTAATACAGATGATATTGGCGAACAGTTGGTTGATTCTAAGCTCAATTCTTCAAAGCTTCAGAATTCAGATGTCTTAAAGAAACTTGATTCTAAACTGCAACATCTGGAACCCATTCAGCAACAGCAACTGTCTAAACTTGTTTTTGAGTTTTCACATTTGTTTCCGGATGTACCAACAAGAACTGATGTCGTTTCTCACGATGTTGCTATAGGCGCAGTTTTGCTTCAGGAGGACAATCTTGGTGTTGATCATCCAGTTTGTTTCTTTTCCCGTAAACTTAACAAGTTTCAGAGAAGTTATTCAACAGTTAAAAGAGAATGTTTGTCTGTTATTTTAGCTCTGCAACATTTTGAAGTTAATGTAACAGCTTCGAGACAACCTGTGATTGTAAATACTGATCACAATCCACTTGTGTTTCTACAGAAAGTTAAGGAAAAGAATCAAAGATTGTTACGGTGGAGTTTATTGTTGCAGGAATACAATCTTGAAATCAAACATGTAAAGGAAAAAGATAATGTTATTGCAGATTGCTAGTCTCGTGTATAAGTTGTGTATAAAATGTTTAATTACATGTGGTTTTACAATGTTGTATATATTATTGTTTAACATATATTGTTTAACATATATTGTAATTAAAAAAAAGTTAGGAAAACTTTTTTTTTCTTGAAGGGTAGGTGTGTTATGTGCACAACTGCCGTCAGTTTCTAAATTTATCTAGCCACTGTTTACATATGCTGAGTTCAGCGCCTGCTGTCTGCCTCTACCTTAGAATATTCCAGAATGCGCTCAATTCGGTGCCTGTTTGTTTACATCAAGTGTTCGGGAATTTTCTTATTCTAGACAATTCTACCAGGCTATATAAGACCTATGAAAGCAGGTCAAACGGAGAGAAAGGAGAATTATTAAGAGTTTTGGATGCTTTTGCTGTGTATTACTTTAGTAGGCCTTTTGTGCTGAATTTTGGTGTCTTTATAGCCTCTGGCTTTGTTATATACTATCTCCACCGAGAACTTGTTCAGTCTGAACTTGTATGTTTAATTTGTGCTCTTGTATACACAGTGCTTATTAGTACACGGACCCTGTCTGTGGAATTTTGTGTATATTTCGTCATACACTCAGTTATACTGTGGATTTTCCCTCTTGTGAATTTGTCTCTGAGCATTTATGCCTGTGTGGTATATATTGTGGAATATATGCGTCCGTTTGGACTTGACACCGTAAGTACTTTAGGATTTGTATAGATACTGCTATCCTTTCTTGTTAAACTTAAGTACTTTAGTATTTGTATAAGTCTTATTATCTGTTCTTGTTAAAGCTAATAAATTGTTGTAAAATAAAATCTGCTGGTTTTGGTTACTTTTTTGTGCGGCTAAACTGTCGTGCATTTCGAACAAGCCATCTGTTTATAATACAGACAGTTTGGGTCGTAACAACTGTACTACGTAACTAAAGTTACATGGTAGGTCTCCGACATTTGAAGTTCGCCAAACATCTCCCGTCGTCTAGACAACAAGGGGAGATAACCCAGTCAAAAAAGTGCGCCATCGTCCATCATCTAAATATAGAGACGTTAGTGAATTTATGGTTGAAGGGAAGCCCCGGATAAAACTGAACATTTCATTGTTCACTCAAAGTCAAACAATTGTCAGTAGACTTCAACCTTATGGAGAGAGCGTCTTAAATAACAGCACATTTTTTTCGCCGTCAGCAATGTGTCTCTTCAAAAGATAGGATGTCACAAATTCGACGAGAGTGACTGACACAGTGGCTTGTCGCAGCTAGAAACAGATTTGATAATATCAAACTGACATAGCGCAATGTTATGTCTTCATATGGTGTACTCACGGGTGAGACACGTTATGTCTGTATACACGTATCCAGGTGCACACGATGAGTTCCCCAGGGCAACGGGACATTCCCCAGACGTCTTGTTACATACACTACCGTTATAACAGTTACCACACTCCAAAGCACAGTCTCCACCCCAAAAACCATTCGCACATTCTGAAACCAAGAGTGATGAAGACAGTGGTATCAATTACATGTATTCCTGTCACTAGTTTAATCATGTTCCAGCAGTTTTGCAAAAATTTCGGATATCTAATTTGTAAAGTCCTAACTCTTTAATACCGTGGCTTAGTTATAATTTACAGACAACAATTGACAACATGGTATTCAGAGCAAGTCATGCTTATCAGGGCGTTTTCCTTTGAAATCTACATTGTATACCGTGTATCTAAGGCAAAAAAACAATAAATGTAGAACTGAGTCTTAAAGTGAAAGAAAGCTAAAATAAAAATAATACACATAGCTCATCACAATCAGCTGAAAACTGTCCAAAAATTTCAAATTAATTTTTAACATTTTAACAATAATAATGTTTAGGTATTCTGAAGTTTCTCTCCATACTGAGCACCACTTTCAATGTTGGAATATTTCTTATTACAAACAAGTAAAAAATTACTTATGTAATGTTATTTTTTTTATCAGTATGGTCCTACAAGGTGAAATTAATGAAGAAATATTATGAGACCCTAGAGTGCCTTGCCACTGACAGTATTGTTCACACAGTCAAGCATTTAACAGTGGCAGCCTTTAAGTCCGCGAAAAAAAAAAAAGTTAAAATAAATAGGTAAGTTTTAGAGATAATTTTCAGTTGACTTTGTTTTCATTATTTGACTTCATTATTTTCATCCGTTTTTTCCTTTAAAGTGAAATGGCTTGTTCAGTATGTGTAAAGAACAGAACGAGCTAAACGAAAAAGGCTGTCGGTATTACAGGTGCATGAAGTGAGTGAGTGAGTGAGTGCTTGCGGTTTAACGTCGTACTCAACAATTTTTCAGTCATATGGCGACGAACAGGTGCATGGAGATAGCTTGACACCAAACTGGTGATTGTGGGTACACATTGGCAAGTCGTGACAATAAAAACTCCTATAAAGAATTATATCTCCAAACTATAATGTCTATGTTGACGTTAGCACACTGATTGATCGCCACAAACGATTAATTGGATTGACATCTATTAAACCGCTATAATCGGTACGAAGCAAATCACATGCGCAATAACACGGTCATTGGAATATATATTGATGAACTTCTTTCAGTAACTGACCACACACAAAATACTGAGAACATACAGAAACCCTACCACCAATACCGTGGTGGTGAGTTCAAGTCCAGCTCATGCTGGCTTCCTCTGCGGCCGTACGTGGGAAGGTCTGCCAGCATCTTGCAGATAGTCGTGGGCTTGCTCCAAGCTCTGCCTGGTTCCCCCCTCCCCCCCCCCCCCTCCACCATAATGCTGGCCCCCGTCGTATGAGTCAAATATTCTTGAGTACAGCGTAAAAGAAACCAACCAAATAAATAAGCAAGTAAATACCTCAGGAAGATCATGTTACAAAGATTACGTATGCTTCCAGACGTCAGCACCAAAACCATTGTCCCAAATAACATATTGTGGCTTTACATTATACAACAAAAAAGTATCGCATTTTTCTTTCGAGTATCCCGGCATGCATACAGTCTGATTTTCTCTGCGCGGACAGAGCCCGGATGACGTGTTACAGGCACTGGGGCCCTCAACACAGGACCCGATAGTTTCCGAACAATTTAATTCATATGTACCATTATCACAAGCTGAAGATGAAAATATTAGATAGACATATGACCAATAGAAGAGACTGCGACATAAAAAAAAATAAATAAAAAAAGTTTTACAGCAGTTGTAAATATCAAGACGTATCCTTTGAACACATTGATTTGGATATATGATGACCAAAGACTCCGGCATTAGAAAAACGATGCGTTAAAATATGAATTAATGACCCGTATAGATAACGGGTACTAGCATGAAATCCACATTATATCGGGGGAAGTCAAATGCCCATGAATTATCGAGAGTTTGTTTGTATGTTGTAGTCTTTAATATTCAAACCATACTGTTTTAATCCTACATAATTCTAACACAAAAAGTCCACAGCGTTTGGTGTCCCTCTAGCATACACATGGGTGAAAAAAAAAAGTAAGGGAAGTGAAAGTACAGGGAACATGTACATTAATAAGCGTAATATGCGTTTTATTGATTGGTAACGGCTAATTTACAAAGTACAAACTCTAATACGCAAGCAAAGAATGCGTTTTAGCTGTTAGGTATGATAAACCTGGTCGGGTAACGTTCAGCATGGGTTTTGAGTCGGCTTTAGTACATTATTGTAGAAGTAATGAGATACGTTGCTATTTCCAGCGCACATATGGCCAACCATGCCCATAGAGATGTTAGTATAAAAACAATCGTCAACTGGGACCACTTTTGTATTATCCCACGTGCCATACACGTGTCAACAATCTAAGCGTCAAGTCCGACATACGCATACCACTCGTAAACCATAAAGTAGTCTCCCGAGTAGATATCACGAGATCATTCATACCAAAAACCTCTAACACAAATTCCCAAAAGAATATACATGTGTACAATATAATAGATATAAATGATCAGTAAATCTAGGGACACGTAAGAGACAACCATGTAAAAAACAAGATATTCCCGTCTCACCTGTTTTACATTTCAGACCAGAATGTCCCGGCATGCATCTGGGTTCACCCTGACAATGCCCGGATGTCGTGTTACAGCTGTCTGATCCACTTGCACACGATCCACAGGTCTCATTACAGTCGTGGCCATATTTACCCGCTCCACAGGCTTAATTGAAGTAAAACGAGAAAATGAAGCTCGATTTACAAGTCATTTCAGTAATGTTGTAATATATCAAGATACACAAGCTATACACTTAAGAAGGAAGTGAAAGTTGTTGTACTCGGTGTACCTGACATTTATATTTATGTATTTATTTATTTGACTGGTGTTTTACACCGTACCCAAGAATATTTCATTTAAACGACGGCGGCCAACATTATCGTGGGAGGAAACCGGGCAGAGCCTGGGGGAAACCCACGATCATCCGCAGACTGATGACAGATCTTCCCACGTACGGCCGGAGAGGAAGCTGACATTTATAATAGATATAAAACATAACAAACATGCCCGGTTTGGGCGCCGGCAAAAGTGTGTAACCTCCTTTGGCAGTGTGGGGGGCCTCGCTAGCTGAGATGGGAAAAGCTGGGGCTCCCTGTGAGTACTTGGCTCTTGGCCATTAAGGTTGCGTGTTCAATGTCCGCTCAGGCTGTTTACACAGCGGCTTTTTATGTCCGGTTTGCAAATTTTCTGTCAAAGGTCTGGGTTACTCCGGTTTCCTTCGCCCATTCACGTGAGAAAATTCTTGAGCACATTATTAAAACACTGATCAGTGAAATCAATCCCTTGGCAAAGGTAATAACTGTAATGTACACTATGGCATAATTGCTGTAACATACAGCAGACGTATCAGAAGAATGGTGTAAAAGATTCTGTCTCTGTTTTGTCTGGACTTAATTAGCTTTGATTCTATACAATGTTACAAAAACGCGTAAGTCTAGGACACATGTTGGTAAGACGGACCAAGACAAAAGTTGCAAAAGTTCTGGGCCCAGTTGTTCAAAAGTAAATAATAGCAGTTAAGCCCGGTATAACCTTTAGTCAGGGCCACAGTGCATTTATTTTTGTATCAGGCTAAGATCAGTATTAACATTTAATCCTGGTTTAACTTTTACTGCACTTTTAAACAACCAGCCACTAAATACACAGGTACGAAGAAGTGTGTATGATCGTGACAGTAATGAGATACAATGATATTCCCTGCGTGCATACGGGCAGTCACTCTCACAGAGGTTTTGGTATAAAAAGACTTAACCAGAACTACTTGTACATCACTCCGCTTGTCATATCACGCACAATCCATACGTACCCTACGTAAACAATGAAGCGGTGATCCATTTCCAAAAAACATGATCGCCATTTCCTTAACTAATTTGTAAAAAGTAATATATATAAATGATAAATAAATGTAGGGACATGTAAGAGAGAAATATGTAAAACACAAGAAATTTCCGTCTCACCTGTTTTACATTTCAGACCAGAATATCCCGGCATACACCTGGGTTCACCCTGACAGTGCCCGGATTTCGTGTTACAGCTGCCTGATCCACTTGCACACGATCCACAGGTCTCGTTACAGTCGTGGCCATATTTATCCGCTTCACAGGCTTAATTGAAGTAAAACGAGAAAATAAAGCTCGATTTACAAGTCATTTCAGTGATGTTGTAATGTATCAAGATATACAAGCTATACACTTAAGAAGGAAGTGAAAGTTGTTGTACTGGATGTACCTGGCATTTATATTCATGTATTTATTTATCTGATTGGTGTTTTACGCCATACTCAAGAATATTTCATTTATACGACGGCGGCAAACATTATGGTGGGAGGAAACCGGGCAGAGCACGGGGAAAACCCACGACCATCCGCACGGTGATGAAAATTCTTCCCACGTACGGCCACAGAGGACGCCCTGTGAGTACTAAGCTCTTAGCCATTTAAGTTGCCTGTTTAATGTCCGCTCAGGCTGTTTACACAGCGACTTTTTAAGTCGGGTTTGCAAATTTTCTGTCAAAAGTCTGGGTGACTTGAGAAAATTCCTTTGGCAAAGGTAATAGCTGTAATATACACTATGACATAATTGCTTTAACATACAGCAGACGTATCACAAGAATGTGTAAAAGATTCTGCCTCTGTTTTGTTTGGACTTAATTAGCTTTGATTCTATACAATATTACAAAAACGCGTAAGTCTAGGACACATGTTGGTAAGACGGACCAAGACAAAAGTTGCAAAAGTTCTGGGCCCAGTTGTTCAAAAGTAAATAATAGTAGTTAAGCCCGGTATTAACTTTAGTAAGGGCCACCGTGCATTTAGTTTTGTATTAGGCCAAGACCAGTATTAACATTTAAGCCTGGTTTAACTTTTAGTACACTATTAAACAGCCGGCCACTGGATACACAAGCACACAAATGTGTGTATGATCGTAACAGTGATGAGATACAATGATATTCCCTGCGTGCATACGGGCGGTCACTCTGACAGAGATGTTGGTATAAAAAGACTCAACCGGAACTACTTGTACATCACTCCACCTGCCATATAACGCACAATCTATACTTACCCCACGTAAACAATGAAGCGGTGATCCGTTTCCCCAAAACATGATCACCATTTCCTTAAATAATTTGTAAAAATTAATACATATAAATGATCAATAAATCTAGGGACATGTAAGAGAGAAGCCTGTAAAACATTATTCCCGACTCACCTGTTTTACATTTCAAACCAGAATATCCCGGCATGCATCTGGGTTCACCCTGACAGTGCCCGGATTTCGTGTTACAGCTGTCTGATCCACTTGCACACGATCCACAGGTCTCGTTACAGGCGTAGCCATATTTACCCGCTTCACAGGCTTAATTCAAGAAAAACAGAAAATAAAGCTCGAATTACAAGTCATTTCAGTGATGTTGTAATGTATTAAGATACACAAGCTATACACGTAAGCAGGAAAAGGGAGTTGTTGTACTGCATATACCTGACATTTATATTTATGTATTTATTTATTTGACTGGTGTTTTACGCCGTACTCAGGAATATTTCATTTATACGACAGCGGCCAACATTATGGTGGGAGGAAACGGGACAGAGCCCGGGGAAAACCCACGACCATCCGCAGACTGATGACAGATCTTCCCACGTACGGCCGGAGAGGAAGCTGACATTTATAATAGATATAAAACATAACAAACATGCCCGGTTTGGGCGCCGGCAAAAGCGTGTAACCTCCTTTGGCAGTGTGGGGAGCCTCGCTAGCTGAGATGGGAAAAGCTGGGGCTCCCTGTGAGTACTTGACTCTTGACCATTGAGGTTGCGTGTTCAATGTCCCATTTACGTGAGAAAATTCTTGAGCACGTTGTTAAAACACTGATCATTGAAATCAATCCTTTAGCAAAGGTAATAGCTGTAATGTACACTACGACATAAGTGCTCTAACATACAGTAGTTAATTAGTTTTGATTCAATGCAATATTACAAACACGCATAAGTCTACGACACCTGTTAGTAAGATCGGGACCAGACAAAAGTTGCAAAAGTTCTGGGCATAGTTGTTCAAAAGTATATTATAGCAGTTAAGCCCGGTATTAACTTTAGTCAGGGCTACAGTGCATTCAGCTTTGTTTTAGACCAAGATCAGTATTAACATTTATGCCTGGTTTAACTTTTAGTACACTATTAAACAACCAGCAACTGGATACACAAGTACGCAAAAGTGTGTATGATCGTGACAGTAATGAGATACATGGATATTCCCTGCATGCATACGGGCAGTCACTCTCACGGAGGTTTTGGTATAAAAAGACTCAACCGGAACTACTTGTACATCACTCCACGTGCCATATAACGCACAACCTATAATTACCCCACGTAAACAATGAAGCGGTGGTCCATTTCCCAAAAACATATTCACCATTTCCTTAAATAATTTGTAAAAATTAATACATATAAATGATGAAAAAAACTGGTGACATATAAGTGAAAAGCTTGTAAAACATTATTCCTGACTGACCTGTTTTACATTTCAAACCAGAATATCCCGGCATGCATCTGGGATTACCCCGACAGTGGCCGGATGTAGTGTTACAACTGCTTGGTCCACTTGCACACGATCCACAGGTCTCGTTACAGTCTGGGCCATAAGTACCTGCGTCACAGGCTTGTCGCAAAAAGAAGTAAAAAAAAGGAACATCATAATAATTTGGTGGTTTTAGCTTTCTGTGTCAAAGAATAGGCGATCTGTTAAAAACAGTAAGTGACATTTTATTTGTTCTTTTTTATATATAAGAGAGCAAACATTTGGAGTACACCACTTGATCAGTATCCCCCTTGAGACATATTAAAGCTTAAATCTCAACATTCATTCAATTAAAGGACAGGACAGCACCTTGCAAAACATATTTCAATCGAAAGCAGGATTCTCAAGCGGTCTAAAAAGGATCATACTTTATTGTTTAAATGAGATTTTACGGAATAATATGTAAAACAAAATAACATTATTGCACAAAATTGCTGGTGTGAGACGAGTCAACCATCTTGAGAATTTTATCTAGTCAAACACGTTGCTATAAGTTTGCGCGGCCTAAGCTGTGACGTAGCGTTTACCCATTCACTCCATCAAGCGACATATGATAACACAGAAGTACTGCATAAGACATCATTTTGAGATTGTGTACAACAATTTAGTTCCGTCTAGGTGAAGGACCATTTCACGAAGTGTTGTGAGACAGGTCTGTATCATTTGTGGACCACCACAGACGATGTAAAGTAGATGATTTTCAAGCCTTGTAATACTAAACGGCGGTGTCACAAATTATGTCCGACAGTAGCATACCGTCCGAGCCAAAACCTCATTCCTCTCCCCAAATGCATTTTTTTTTTTGCTCAGTTTGTCGCATACAAGGGATATTTTTTTTCTGTTTTGCATTTTAAAATACAGTAAAACTATTGAAACGCCATATTTGCGATAACTGAGTCAGCACGGCTTTCTTCCTTGAAGCCACCGCTAGAGTGGAATGCCTAGATAGACGTCAGTGGTGCTTACATTTATTTCCATTTTGTTTCAGAACATGTTTCCGTTTGTTTTTGAGCATAATTCTAACAACAATCCTATTGTAATTTTGTAAACATTTAACTGGGGTCAAAATCACCAGCACAATCCCTCCAGAGGCTACAACCTGAACCAGGAATACCCCGGCCGTGCGTCTACAGCTGGCTATTTTTACAGGGTCTCTGGAGTTCCTTGTAAATGATATAGTAGGTCTACTATATCAACAGTTCAAGCAGTGGAAGAAGTATTCTTCCAGTATGTCCAATTTCCGAGAAAACTATATTGATAACTTGGGCCTTCATCGCCAAGTCCACAACTTTTATATGTCATAGGCTACTGCTTAGACTTTTATACGGAAAATACCTGCGATGCTATAGATCTAAAGGTAGTGTGATGTCACCTTGTTCTCGAGAGACGTGTTTAAGCTATATCAAGACAAAGTTTCATTTAACTTTGACTAGATTAAAAAAGAGCTAAAAAAATATGTAATCCCGGTTTAAGACACTTTCAATGATAGCCTCTCAGTGGACATAAACATTGGTGTGGTGCTGTCTTTCACTTTAATTTGGAGGTCATGTATTTGAGGATAATGTATCCCTTTACATTGTACTGAATCCTACACACTTAACTGTCCTGCGTCCGTTACACATGTAGCCAGTGTCACATACTGACTTTACTCTCTGTGATACTGAATCTTACATACCTGCCTATCCATGTAGCTTCTTGTGTTTCGTCTCTACTGTACTAAGTCCTACAAACTTACGTGCCCGGTACATGCTACACACGCAGCCAGCATTACATCTTGGATTTCCTTTCTGTCATACTGAATTCTACACACTTACCTGTCCAACACTTGTTGCGCATGAAGCCAGCATCGCATCTTGGGTTTCCTTCAGTTAGAGGACATTCCCCAATAACTTTATCACATTTGTCTGCCCAACAATGGCCACAGTTACTTTGACAATGTTCTTCCCATCGACCGTCAACACATTCTGCGAAAGTAATAGAATGACGTGTAGCTGTTTTACCCAATACGGGACAGAATGACAATGAGTTATTGACGTTGGAAAGAAGGAAACCAAGGAGTGCTAGTAGGAAATTACTCTCTTGTAACAAAGTAACTGGATTTCAACATGCTACTTCACTTTTGTTGATACATTTAACGTGTTAGAATATAAAATAATTTCATAAAGAAGACGTACAGAATGGAGAGTAAAACCAAAGCAGGGACAGTGTGATAGTTGGCAAATTGTCACACGAGGTCACACGTAACTAATGAAATACGGCGTCATGTCAATTTACCCTAGTCAGGGCTTTTATTGTGACAGTCCATGTAAATGAATAAATAGTAGCAATTTATACACCCTCTAACATCATGGCTTAAACAAAATTAGTACAAGTCTGTGGGATGTCCGTCTGTTACAATGTGTATTACTCAACTTTGTCAAGAGGTCAGCTTTCAAAGACGCCAAATCAAGACAAATAAAACTAGTGACATCTACTTGAAAAAAAACAAAAACAAATGAAGATGACAAACAAATCCCGTGGAGATTTCTCAAATAAACCATGAGATACTCCTCATCCACAAGTGTTGTCGGCATTTCCTGTTAACGTTTGCTTTGAATAGCTCGCTTTGTTATTCGATTTCAACCTTCAGTTGATACTTGTGGACATTGTTTTACATGAACAAGCAAACCCTTCCTGATGGGCTTACGTTACATACTTAAATATCAGTTTTCAACTTCCAGTCGTCAAAATGCTGTCCTTCCCAAGGATACGTTGATTTATTCATCTGATCGGTGTTTCACACTGTACTCAAGAATACTTTACTTATACGACGGGGGCCAGCGTTATAGCGTGAGGTAACCGGGCAGAGCCGAGGGGAAACCCACGACCATCCGAGGGTCTGAGGTATACATGTACATGACTCCAGACAGTTCAATTGTTTGGTCATCAATTATCAATTCCCACTTTCAGCAGACTCCAAATTGTGAATTGCTTTTGAAGAATGTTGTATGTTACTGTTCGCCGCCTTCTGATATTTAATCAGACATGGGGTAAAAGAAGTAATGTCAGAGTCCACTGGCGTTTGACCGAGTGGTTTTGCCCCCTCAATCCCCTCAGGAAAACTTTTACTGGTAAAATTTTTCAAGAATTTAAGTACAGTATGTCTCTGTGGACGAAGATTACCAGGCCTCGTGCGATCAGTGCTGTCATATACGTGTATATACACATACAGTGCTGGGTGGCCAACCGTTAACGTGTATAAAACAAATGGGAAATAAATAGGGGAGTGTGGCCACATGGCTTTCATAAATATTTGAATTGTACAATAGCGGAAATAGCTTATACTTTTCACAAGGGCTTATTGAACACAAACTGACACGAGAGAATGCAGATATTATGCACTGTTGACCGTATTAAATAGGAGACACTAAAATGTATCCAAACCCATTCGCGCTGAATAGACGTCATCAGTGTGCTTGTTTGGCTTGCCTGCAAGGTGCGGTAGCAAGCTATACAAACCTGACTGTCGGTGTATGAGTTAGGTGCCCATCACGTTAAGCAATTATATATACCAGAAGAATACCCGACAATAAAGCCGTAGATATGACAGTTTACATTATACACATTATATATAATTTAATTTTATATAAAAATTGGCGAAAGTGGTATTATACTGGATTTAACTTGAAGGCAAACTGAGAAGTGATTCGCTGTTGGTCAGTGAGGCCTTCTGTTTGAATCAAGCTGTCGCTGTTTCCAAGGTGGATTTAAGTGTACAGATTTGTCTGGTACGTAGCAAAGTTGGGTGGCTGACTCCAGGCAATCCAATCACCTCTGCACCCACCACGTTGACAGTAGTCATACAACAAATTACTCTTCGGCACTCTTGGTTAAACCCCAATCAAATATATAAAATTCGAAGTGATTTTATACAAATAAATATGTTGTAAAACTTTTGAGATAAAAATTTACCAATTAGGTATTGGTGATAAATGGAATTTCCTCTCTCTTGCAAGATAGAACATAACTTCATCTGACAGTTTTCCAGATTGGTCATCACTTTCGTGTATTACCGCATTTATCTTTCTTCTCCTAGTAAGCATAAGCCTATTATTTATGTTAAAGCCACTTTACCTGTACACCGTGTCCTTGTGACGTCACATTTGGAACAGGCTGTCGTTGTATTACATTGTCGTCCACACATTTCACCATACCATCCAGCGGAACACACTGTCAGGAGTATAATTAATTTGAAATGTTTATCCTAGTTGCCACAAATCGTCATTGGTTGAGACTAAATTTCTAACAAACTCATCCTTCCTTCTAAACATTTCAGCTATATGTATTGTCTATACATATTTTACCCCAGATAACACCAATAACGCCTGTGTGTAGTACAATGGGTTGATACACATAGTTTTCTGTTTCATACTTAATATAGTTTTCTGTTCCCCAACGTAGAGATTTGACGGATTTTGAAGCCGCTATAAAGAAACTACCTCGGTGTAACGGTCTTGTCTCACCTAACTGTGTACAGCTGTGCCATATTCAGTTACATGCTGACAGGCTGTTATCACAGATACGTCAATGTACCGTAGCTAAGCACTTCACGAGGCAAACCGGGCCCTGGTCATACCAAAGACTTTAAAAATGATACTTGTTGCTGCCTCTCTTGGCGCTCAGCACTGAGATGTTAGGGCAAAGAAATATCAGTGGTCTGTCCGGTGTCAGTATATTGTGATTTGGTGAGGGTGTCATGTGTGTTGTCCTCGGCATGGTACTTCAGTGGTGGCAGCACTGTTGCAGCATGGACCATAACAAAACACAGTACGAGTATATATACACGCACACCTAATGATTCCTCGTCGTAAATATGACTGAAAAATTGTTAAGAACAACTTAAAACCCCAAGTATACATAGATACAAACACTTTACAAAAATGATATGGACTGCTGACAGCGGACTGGAGCATTTCCACTTCATCACGTGATATACGTTGCTATCGAAAATCAGATTAAACAAATAAATGTATAACCGTGAATGGGAATGACACCCGCCCTGGGTATGCAGTGTGCGATGATTAAATTAAGGAACTATTAAAACGCAATTATACCCTTCGCCACGTATACGAACATAAGAAACAGAAAATTATGCAAATTAAGACATGATCCATAAACGTACCGTAGATGAGAACTTCACAAAGTGTTAGTGGTACACCTGGCCGTGACCTTATCCTGACGCTGTCTCCTGACACCGGACCTCCCGTACAGAGTCCGGTTACGATGGCCCCGGGGGTCTTGGTATAGTCTGTAGTGTCATTATAACAGGTTTTGTAATCATGGGAGGTGTTTCCCACATATAAAGTGAAGCCGCTGAGTCGATGTCCAACTGTAAAGAACATAAAGCTATAGATTCATGTGTTGTAATAAAAGGAATTCCTCTAATTACTCTGCTCAACTGAATTCTCGTAACACAACAAAATTTTTGTGAGGAAGAAAACATTCTTTGGTAAAAACTCAAGGATAGACACAGATAAGTTTCGAAGAAACGACAACTATGGTTATGGGCTGCATATCTCTATTGCATAAAGCAATATCACTCTGCTCTTTATACATAAATATTTAGTGGTTTATCTGATTTTTGCGTTAGCCTATGCTCAGGAATTGTATGATGGAAATCAGGTCATAGGTGGAGGAAAACCGATTGCACGGGAGAAACCACGGACCTTTGGCAAATTGGTGACTAGCATATTAGACAAGCGATCTTCAACTAATGTTAAATTGTGAACACGAACTGCCAGAACAGAGGAATGTGCAAACTGGTTTGAACCTTCACCTTCATTTACATTGTAAGTGTTAGGCACCTCATTCATTTATATGACACCGACAATGTCTACGGGTTCGAACACGAGGCCAACGTATAGGAGCTGACAGTCACACCGTGGCAGTGTCTCTCATTATAACTTTAAAATGAGTTACATTTATCCAATTTTGTTTACAATGTTGGCTCGTTTTTTTTTCCGTAGAGAAAATAGAATATTACTGAAGCGAATACGTATTTAACAGAAATCTCTACTCTGCAGAGGTAACTTGTTTGATTTTTCTTGCGATATAAAGTGTTATACCAATCCCATTATTGAAAGCGTTGAAAATAGCGTAAAGCAAAAGAAAAACAAAATGCCTATCATTGTGCAAATAAACAGGGAAATCAGAGAAACAGAAAATAATCAGACTAAACATGGTTACTTACAGCCTTCTTTTCTGTTGTATATGGTGAAGTTGTCAATCCAGTACACAGCGTTCAGTGTTACTCTCCAGGAACCTGAACTTAATTTACTCACTGTGTGCGTACAAGGTGTACCCGCGTAAGAATGTCCCAGTATACCGTCAACAGCCAGCTCAGATGTGTGTCCGTTGAAGTCTGACGAATGAAATGTTGGTTTTCCCAGAGCGACATTTCCTATAAGCATCAAGCTATTCATGATAATGTTGTCGTGGATGAGGATATATACAGCTGTCAAACTAGTAAACAAAGCTGGTTGCCGTCATATCAGTAAAATAAAACTCCAATCAAATAAATAAATACGTTATTATTTATATGAAAGATGGAATGTTCTTAATCATGGTTCCTTTTCTGATAGTTCTTTCTGATAAAAACCACAAAGCTTTCAGGCAAGCATACACCACCTGAAGCCAACACTGGTGTACAGTGGATCCTATTGTTACTTGTGCATATTCAGTGAGATGAGGCAGGAGTAGAATGTACTTTCGCTGCTGAGTTTTTGCTGGTGACCGTTTATAATACTGCCAAACAATGCAGTTAAAGCCTATTGACTACTTACGCCTTTGACATGTGGGTCCGTCCCAACCTGCAGCGCAGTTCCCTCCACAGCCATTCTGAGGGTCACAGGTCACACTAGTATTACAGTGACAGTCGTATTTACAGTCTGGGCCGTATGTACCCCCAGAACACACAGCTGAAACTATAACACACATGGTACAATTACAATAAGCGTCAGTCACACTGCCATAATTACACTGTTGTTTGGCCGGGTAACACGCGGGTCACAGTGACAGACATACCTACAGTACGGTGTTACTACATGAATTTGGCGATAATTCACATTGTCTCGAACACAGGATAGTAGTTTTTATTAGCTCTTATATTTATGCTTCTCGGCTATCTGTGTTTCGTACCCTCAAAAGCAGACTTTTGACCGTGTTGCAATATTAAGGTTTCCAACGACGTTATTTTAACATGGACAGTAAGTAAAAGTCCGAAGATTCACAGACAAAAGGACTCACATTTTATATTCTTCCACCTGCTAATTAATCCTCTTATTTTGATTCTGACAAACTTTGATGTGCTCTTGTAAAACGAACACAGTCCTTGGAAGTAAATGTGTAAAACTGAAGGCCGGCATTGCCCACGATGCTGCTTGGTTCAGATTGTTTGATATGGTTAACAGTGCATAAAACTGTAATATTGTAGTTTATATTTATTTGATTGGCGTTTTACACCGCACTCAAGAATATTTTACTCATGCGACGGCAGGCGGTATTATGATGGGGTCTGTGGAAAACCCCACGACTATCTGCAAGTTGCTGCAAGTTGCTGCAAGTCATTTCACGTACGACTGGAAATAGGAAATTAGTACTGTTGTAAAACACATCCGATGGGCAGGTGCAAATCCTTTTCTTTGCTTACATTAAATTCAATTATATAATGATATGTTTTCATACATGTAATCTGTGGGACATGGAAAATTGCAAATTATTATTATTTACCCTTCACTGGTCTCGAGTTACTCAAAATGATGTCCACACGTAATACACATCTACATGAAAACAAGACAGATGGACCAAGCCACGTTGGCAATTAACCCACCAATAGAACGTTGAAGATTTTTGCAGGTATTGGATACAAAGGAAATCATTCTTATTGGTTCAGGTAAGCCTCCCAAACTGTAGTAACAAAATGATTTATGCAGAACTGGGTCTAAAAATGCAGTGCGTGATGTTAAATGCAATGTGCTGAAGATCACTGAGCAATAATTACTTGATGTGCTCAGTCGTCACATGTTATAGACATTTACATATGAACAATGCCAAGAAACCAAGAATTGCGATCAACAGAACCCTGGTTTGTGCCATACAAAAGGACATTAGTATGGAAAGTAAAACTAAATCAGCAACAACCGTGTGATGGTTAATTGTTTCACCTAACCGGTCTCTTGTCAAGCTATGACAAATACAGTTCTATTCTAATTCTTCATGTAAATGCTTGAAAGTAGCAACTTTCACAAAAGATGTTAAAAGAAACTTATTATCCTCTGGTCTAAAAAGGCACTAAACGCTCTGTCCTGACAATATTTAATAAACATTTGTGTAAAAGCAATGCTTAGATACAAAATTATCATCTTAGCCACCAAACTCAACTAAATATAGCTGATTATAACATAGAGAGTAAAACCAGAGCACCGATGACAGTGTGATAGTTGGCAAATGGCCTCATGTAACCGGTGAAATATGGCCTGTTTTCAGAATACTCAGCTATCGTGTAATTCAGTAACAGGGCAATGGTCTCTTTATTGTACATGCTCATTTCAGTGGTAATTTATTTGAAACCGTCGGCAAACATATATATTTCTGAAAGAATAATGCAGTGTTCTGCTTCCATTCAAGCTAAAGGTATTTGCACAATGAACCGAAGTGGACACCGTGTTCACTCACTAACCAAATATGCGCTTTCTGGTCTTCAAAATAGTATTCATCTCTAAACAAAACTCCTGTTCCCATCCCTAAGGTTTCTCTTCTAAACATGCATGCAAGTCATGTAACTTAATATCATTTCTTATAAATTTTACAGCGATTATAATACTCCGACTGAGGGTAAATATGAACAGAACGTTCAGTACCTACATCATAGTTACTGATGCAACAATTGCGAGTCCAGCCTAATACGAATGCGTACCAAATAGCCGTAAGCCGTGAAAGTTGCCCATTTAGTTAACATAGTGCGGGACTATCTACAGCTTATTTCAGATATACGTCTCTTCACAGTTTCAAGTGGCGCGATTGTATATACAGTATAAACCTTCATATTGCAATATATCAAAAAATCAAATCCACCAATCCAATTGCTGTGGGTCCAAGTCCAACTCATGCTGGCTTCCTCTTCGACTGTGCGTGGGAAAGTCTGCCGTCAACCTGCGGATTGTATGGGTATTTCCTAGGGCTCTGCCCGGTTTCCTCTCAGGCATAATGCTGGCCGCCGTCGTTTAAGTGAAATATCCTTGAGTACGGTGTAAAACACCTATCAAATAAATAAATAAATAAATCAAAAAATCAAATAAATAAAAAATCAAATCAATCCAATATGTTTAGTAAGTTCCACACTGACTTAAAATTAGGCCCCAGGATCTCATTTAAGACCATGTTAAATGTGTGTCATTTAACATTGTTACAACATTTAAGCCATCACACAGCTAATGGCGAGAATGATGCGTCTGCCCTTATGTAATACGAGAGGGTTTTTGGATGATTTTGAATACCTTTAGTTCCCTGGTGCGTTAAAAATGAGACAAAATGTCAACCGGCCCTAACAGAAATGGCAGATAGCAGCCAGACAGACCCAGGACACCCCACCTTGGGATTCGCCCTCCAGCAGGACAAATGGAATCTGTTGTTGATAGAGCGGATCATAAGCGATACACATTGTTGACCCTTTAATAGTCGCTCATAGCAGGGATCACTAGGTACTGGACCAGGTGTCTTCGCGTTTTGCCTACTTTGTAATTCGCCTACCTAAAATCGATTTGGCGAAATGCGAATACCAGGTATCAGTCAAATTAACACAAGGGTTACACATATGACACACATGTGCTATTTAGCAGAACACAATTAGCAGAACACAATTAGCAGAACACCATTATGAAAGGTATGTCTATTATTTACACGTTTATTTACAAGTCACATACAGCATAAAAAACAGAACAAGTTTTCGATAAATTATTCTTATATACGTATACAGTGACGTATTATAAGCTTTATTCAAGTATGACGCTGCATCTGCAAACTGGATGGGCGTTTTCATATCACTGGTCAGAGCTCTGGTCAAGGAGGTCTGGTCGATGCTATCTCTTTTTCAAAGGAGGAAGGGCGCCACTCTCGAGCTGTAGTATCCTTATCTCGTTTAAAGCCTGTTCTTTTCTCAAAGTCAGTGTAGTCTTAAACACGTT